>NC_137235.1:15217570-15222570 GCF_949987685.1 Ammodytes marinus
CTCAAAATAGTTATGCAGCTGTTGAACTGTAGGACAATGTGGGGTGTAATAACCTAATCTACCATTTAAAGGATACTTTTTCTTTATTTATACAAGTCCTGTCTGATTTTCACAGTTAATCACAATAACATTGCACACTAAGTTTTTTTCCTTTGCTAAAATGTGGGAACACAGCAACATTAAAATGAGGTTAGTTTGGGAAACATGAGGAGTCAGATGAAAATACAGGTTGTAAACAAAGTCAAACTTGAGTTGATATGAATAGAACAATTACAACCTATTACACATTTGATAAAAACTGTCTGTTGACCCTTTCCGTTTTTAACCTTGACCCACTCTACTTGCCATGGAGGGATTATGACGGAGACTTCAGCTGTGCTCACTTTCAGTTTTTCAGGTTAAAAGAATCTGGTTTAACCGTCATTTTTTTCACATCCTGTCTAATCTTCTGACCACTCTATAGAGTAGTATCGCCAAATAAGTATATATTGACAATGCTGCTAAACCCTGGATAACGCTTATACAATATGGCTAGAGTTACGCAAAAATAAATTGGTATTAAACTTGTATTACTTGTATTTAACCGCCTATATATATATACAATCTGAGGCTTGTATTAAACCAGAATAAATAATGTATGCCCTAACGCCTAGTCTCTAGTTTGTTTTCTTTCTTTCCTGCAACATAACTCTTTGTTTTTCTGTAGGATCACAGTCTGGCACAAATTGATCTGTATTTTCAGTCCAAATGGAAAAAAAAGAAGATATATTTGAAGCCCCTGCTACCTGTCCGTCATAACCCCCCCAACCTCCTCGCAGGACACACACACTCTCTCTCTCACTCACACACATACACACACGCACGCGCACACGCACACGCACACACACACACACACACACACACACACACACACACACACAAACACACACACACACACACACACACACACACACACAGTGACCCCCAGGACTAAAATAGGCTCTCAGGAGTGGGTTGAGGCAATGAATTGGCTCTATAGCGGGGGATTTTCACCCTCATCCCCTTTTTCTCTTTATCTTTCTCTCGTCCTCTCTTTCTAATCATTTGTGGCGAGCGACTCTTCAGAGTTCTTAAAATTGTCTCATTCAGTCCCTCAGCCTTGCAATAACTGCAGGATACTAGAGCTCACAGTCTAATACTGATACCACAGCAATATAGATGTGTGTGTCTCTGTGTGTATGGGTGATACGACAAGAGGGATGGAGGAGTGTGTGTATGTGAGAGGCAGGAGTGTACTTTAGAGAGACGAAGAAGGGGAGACAGCGTGTTCTTGGTAATGGATTGCATTTGTATAGCATTTTCTGCCAGTCTCCACCATCTATGAAGTCACTTTGTCATAACTCATCCCACTGGAGTTCATGTATGCCTATACTTTGCTCAAACCTCTCTCTTTACATCTGCCTGAGTTATTTATTATATCAACCCCTCACCATCAACCCTCCTTCCTTCCCGTTGATGATAGAGGAATCTCCATCATCATTTATACACATCAGACTCACAAACACCTGCTTGAACTCCCTAATTTAGCCTCTTCTCTTTATCCTTTTCACTCTCTCTTAATCCTCCATAAGACATCTTGCATTTAAAAACCCTTCTAACTTCAATTCTTCACCTGTTTTTTCCCATGCAGGTTTGCACGAGTCACCACTGGCCAACGGGCACGGCCACAGTGGGCGGGACTTCCTCAGGAAGCAGATGAGAGGGGAGCTGTTCTCGCCACAGCAGATCGAGGTACTGGACCGCCTGTTTGACAGACAGCCACCCTGTCCAATCCAATCCAGTTCTGACCTCTATGTGACAGCTGAATCTGGCAAGGTAAGGGCGTGGCACCGTGCAGGCTCTGGGCTGAGGCAGAGTTTGGGAACAGGTCGACATAGATGCAGCGTAAGGTGATGCTGATGAAAAGTTCAAGCAATGCAAGAAAAAACTTAAAAAGTTGATGAACAAGAAAGACAGCGGCAGAGGTGCAGTCAATGGGCGGTCAGTGGCAGCCATTGCCATCCTTTACTTTAACCAGGCTATGTCTGTACCCTGCAAAATAACAGTTTTCACGCTGCTATTGGTCAGAATTAATACTAAATTCATCAACTTAAAAACTAAAATTAAAAGCATGTATTTTGACTATTTTCATGGACATTTTGACATTCCTAGGATAAGCTACCATAAATGGCGATACTTCATCGCCTTGGATGACGCTGAGTTAAATCTGCGAGCTATTGCTTCATCTCTGCTGAGCAGTACAGTTCGGTTTGGTATGGTAACCCTAGACCTGGCTTGCTTTTCAGGCTCAATTCAGTATTCGGAAGCTTTGTTTTTTAATTTTTAATTAAAAGCAGAAAACTTTTAAATAATTAATTGGTGCAACAGCACAAGAGGCCTATGAGTAGACAGGCTGCAGATACCACAGATATTGGCAGTGTGGTGTGGGAATATTTTATTTATAATGGACCAAGCAAAGCCAGCATATTGGCGGCGCTGACCATATCCCTGAATGAAAGCGGGGCATTTGACAATAGTGTGTGAGCACTGTCGCTGCCATAGACTGTATATAAAAGAAGTAAGCCATCAAGTGTAACGTTTAACATTTGAGTCACTGTTGCTTTATGTTGACCTCTAGGTTAAGGTTATAGGGAAAACTAACTTACTTATACAGACGGATACACAACAGAGCTCGAGAGACTGTGTTGATTAATGTTCTATCATTCATCTCTGGTGCTAGATTAAATGCTCGTCTCTGCTTTCAGCTTAAAGCCTGTCCTGCCTGCTATGCCTTGCCATGCCATGTCAAAGTTGAATAAATTGTATTATCATATTATTATTGTTATATTCGCAAAGCGATACAGAATCATTGTTCAGAGTTCAATAGATTTTTTTTCTGCTTATTTTATATGTGTTTATTTCACTGCTCTGAAAATGTTGGCATCAAGCAGGGTTTCTCTGTGAGTCTGACTGCTGTGAGTATCTGTGGTCCGACAGACATTGAGACGGTTTTAAGATAGACGCAGTCAGGCCTGGCCTATCGATGTTCCGATAATCTAGATACACTGCGGGGGTTAATGAGCATATTGACCTGGCTCTCATTATGACCTCACTTCCTGCTGCTCAGGGACCACGATGGAGCTGTCCACATGCTGATGCATCTTGGGAAATGTGCTGCTTAAGTGTGTGTTGTTTGCATGCGAGAGAGAGAGAAAAAAGAACAGCAAGAGTGATAAAGGGTGTGTCTGTGTCTCTCAATGCTGCATGTAAATTGACCTCCTGCCCTTTCCCTGCATTAAGTTAATGTAAGTCTGAGTGAGTGGAATAGACAGGTGTAAGTAATGCGCTGCATAACAAAACCACAACAACAATTTGGATTCTCTCTACCTCTTCTCATCCAATCTGCAGCTCCTTCGGTCAAAATCTCAAAATTACATTTTGGTTTCCTCTACCTTTGGAGTTATCCTTACTTACGGGTTTATTTATTCAGTCGATGTCAAGGGCAAGAGGACAAACACTAGAGGAGTAGTATATGGAGTCACATAGGCTACAGCCTTAGACCTTTAGGGCAGAGTTTCACTTTTTAGCCCATTCACTTGGCTCTGACCGACATGGGGAGTGGAGAGGCACAGGGCGAGAGGTCGACAGGGTTTGGCACTAGTAGCTTTATAGACTTCGACTCAAGACGATAATACCCATGATTCATAGGTCAGCGTCCTCTCTGAGCCCGGTCAAGCCACTGGGGTCGGGGATAGGGAGCTTTAGACTGCGGGTCGCCCTGGGGTCAAACTGGTGCTGCATTGTGATTACAAAGAGGTGCAGACACACACACACACACACACACACACACACACACACACACACACACACACACACACACACACGCACACACATGCACACACATGCACACACAAATCTACATCACTGTGTCCCCCTACCTCCGGTCTCTTCTCTCATCTTGTCTCGTCGAGCAAAACCCTTTCCCCAGCCGGCATTTCCCAGAGGGAATGATTGACAGTCCTACCCTTAACACTGACACTCTGAAAGCTCCAGCTCAGCCTCTTTGGTATGTGGGCTGGTGAGTGTGTGTGTGTGTCTGCTTGCTGACGTGTGTTTGTGAAGCAGGGCTGGTGGGGTTATGGTCAAGGAGTGTCGAGGAGTATATGCTTGGCCCTGCTGTCATGTGCGGGTGCCTTTGACAGAGTGTGAGTTGGTGTGTGTGAGTATTTTTGAAGCAAGTGAGAGAGAAACGGAGGTGCGAGTGGCTCAATTTCAGGTACCAACTGTATATTACAATGGTTTACTAATTTACTGTAATTTCAGCGGTTATTTCACGCTCCTCATTATCTTTCAGCTTTCTTGCACTGAAACAGGAGCCCCGTTCACTATTTCCCTTTCCTTCATCCCACTGGACTAGAAAAAAAAGTGAAATTGCTCACTTTTCTCACAAGCAAATCTTATTTTATCTATCACCAGTAGTTAATCTTCTATCCTGTTTGTCTCAGATCTCTTCTTTATCGTTTCTCCCTAACAAGCCATCCTTTATCCCACCTTCCTCTCCCTGCACCCCCCCCCCCCCCACCCATAGTCCGTTTAATCCCACTATTAATTTGTGAGCGCCTGTGTGTGTCTGCGTGTGTGCCTGTCAGAGAGAGAGTTCATTTGAATTTCCCTTCAATCACTTCCTATTACCCAGGTGATAAATCAGCAGGACTCAGGGAACCCCCACTCATCCATGCCGTCCTGGGTCCAAATGCCCACCTCAGCACCAAACATGGTTTGGCTATGCTGGGACACATAAAGAAACAGAGAAGTTTCTCATAATTTCCTCCATCGCAAAGGAGCTTAAAAAGAAGTAGCGGGGTCATAGCGGATCTCTTTTGCAGAGTGGAGATGGTTAGGCTGCTCAAAGAGTCTGCTATATACGTATATGAAGTTAATACTATTTCATCTCTTGTTTTTACATGCAATTACGAATCGCG
>NC_137235.1:15227570-15235070 GCF_949987685.1 Ammodytes marinus
ACGGAGAGACAGAGAGAAAGAGAGGAAGAGAAAGAGAGAGAGAGAGAACATTTCCATTTCTGCTTATGCATGCAAACACACACACACACACACACACACACACACACACATTCAGATTCACACACACACTTTCTGAATATTATGCATGCATTTCATTGCCTGTCTTTTCTTTCAGAATAGAGCTCCCTCTAGGGGATCAGACGTCTGTGTGTTTGACGCAATGTTATTGCATCCTTGAAGAGTTGATACTCTGGACACCAACATTTACACATTCAATCTCCCTTTCCGAGGCTTTCCAAATCTGTAGGGCATTTTTATTCCCCCCCTGAACTCCACCTAGTGTACTTCAGTGCATAGGGACATAGTGTACACCCTCCAGGTTTGACATATGTTGCTCTGATGGCTCTTTGATGCGGAGGAGTTACCGTACATAGGGAGAGAAAGCGAAGCCAGAGGATGTGTGTTCATCTGTAGCTGCGAGCGAGCACATAGGAGACTTGTGCTTGTTCGTTGACCTCTACGGCAAAGCTGTGGAGAGCAGATACATCAACACAACTGGCATACATATGCACGAATACACTGCACACACACAGACACAGCAGAGACCCAAACAAACACACACACACACACACACACACACACACACACACACACACACACACACACACACACACACACACACACACACACACACACACACACACACACACACACACACACACACACACACACACACACACACACACACACACACCTCAGAGGATCTGGCCCTGTCTGCCCCTTCTAAGTTGGGCTGCATAGAGTCCATCTCTTCTCTCTTCCACCCTCTCCTCCCTCTCCTCCTTGCCCTGTGCACTGACCCTGAGCGGATGAGTAGCCCGCCTGCACTAATGCCTCGCTGTCGCGTCAAACACAGAGAAAAACTTTACTACACTGAGACAGGAGAGAGGAGGGGGAGAGAGGGACCGAGGAGGGGTCGGTGAGAGAGAAACGCAAGACAGGAGGGAAGAGAAGAGGCAAATATGAAGTGAGGAGGACAGAAATAAGACAGGACGAGATGTTGGAGACTCAGTTAATCGGTGACCACAACAAATGTTGTGTTTGTCTTTGCTTAAATCCCTCCTTCGTATCAGCTACATTTCTTCTCCCATTTCTGTTCTCCTCAGAATTTAATATTTTTTTTTGAAGTTGGCCAATAATAATATTTGAGAACTAAAAAGATTTATAACATACTTGAATATGTTCTCACTCTAAGGATGAATCTTTGAAGATACTTGGGAGTGAATTTAGCTTATAAAAGGTTAAATAATTTATTTTTTATTTTTAAATAAAAATGAATTCAACTTTACTTGTAATAGCGAATATTTACATAGTGGTATTACTTTAAGTCAGTAAAGAAATAATTCCACCGCAGCTGCTGGCCACCTTCTCCTCTCACACCTCCGCTCTCCCTCTTTGCCTTCCATATCCTCTCTCTTTTATTTCATACCATCTTTCCCTCCTCTGCCTCCTGCTCCTCCTCTCAGTTAGTTAGTGGTGGTTAAGTGGAGGAGAAGTGAATGGGATTGATGGTGTTAGCATCTGAGCTGTTTATGATGATGATAAATGTGTGTGTGCAGGGGAGGAGGAGCGTGTTGATGCATGTGTGTGTGTGTGTGTGTGTGTGTGTGTGTGTGTGTGTGTGTGTGTGTGTGTGTGTGTGTGTGCGTGTGTGAGTGTATGTGTGTGTGTGTGTGTGTGTATGTATATGTGATGATGATGAATGGAGGGCTTTCTCTCCACGAACTCCCAATGTCTACTGTGCGCAAACACAGAGAAATGATTTGGGCCGACACACTGTCATGTAGTCTAATGCAGTTATATATCCAATCCACCAAGTGACAGACAGAGGAAGGAGGGGGGAGATGGTGGTAACGAGAGAAGGGGGAGTTGGTAAATGAATAGATGTCAGTGGATGGAAAAGAAGGAGGAAAGAAACAAAAGGAAGAGGGCCATCCTAAATGTGCCCCTGCATAGATCTATTTTTATTATAAAAATCCTGCATGAGGTGCAGAGATCTCCATAGTTATGGCAATTACATCGAAGTTGTCTTAAAGTTCATTTGACCATGACACAACAAAAAAATTAAAAAGCTGTCATATTGATCCTGTGCTGTACGCAAATGAACACAGGGCAGTGCACTCTTGCCTCTTTCGCACACTCACAGACATCCTAAACAGCCCAATCTCCAATGGCATGAAGAACAACATTAACAACATTAACAATTTATACTAAACTAATCATGCAAGTCTATATATACAGTATATGCTGTACTATACACAGCAAGACATTTTAAGTTATTATTAGACGTGGGTTAAGATAACTGTTACAACCCGGCTCGGGGAAGCAACAATTAACCATCAAATCAAGTTAAAGGTGTAAGAAAAGTGAGTTTATTGTAACAAAAAGGTTTAACAAAAAGGGTGAATGGGAGCCATGCTGCTGGCCCTGGCTGGAGAGAGTGAGTCAATTAAGCTTCCAGCTTAAATAGGCAGCTCAGGTGGCACTTAACGAGGTGAGGGAGGGGCTTCCGGAGCCCTGAAAAGACAGAACAGAACTACACATAACATCCCCCCCCTTAAAACAGTTGCTCTAGCAACCGCCAAGCTAAAAACAACAACCAAAATCAATAAGGAATAGTGCACATAACCGTCCGACAAAGCAATCACTAACTCAGCTAACCTTACAAATTAATTCACTGATGGGCACAGTGAGCAAGCCTCCGAGTGCAAAAGATCATCAAAGCAAGCCCCCTGGTACCTGCCTATCTTTAAACTAAACCTAACTGTCTTCTTGAGGCGTACCGGGCTCGAAGCTCTAGACTTATCAGCCAGCAAACGAACCAGCTCTGAAGCTCTAGGCCCCCACCCAGGATATCCTCGAAAATAAAAAAGGCAAAATAACAAATAGTGCACTGATGGAAGGACAGATTGCTCTGTCCAGCTGGCACACTCCCTACCTAACCAGGGAGATCGCTCACACTTTTAGATCAAAAGCACTCAAATGCAATACCCACCATACTCACCATGAGAAATGCTACCCACAGCCACACTGCCAAACACCACCCAAAGTATACAAAGTTTGTCTAGGGGACAAAGAGAAACAAATTAACTAAAAAAAAAAACTCCAGATTGATCCCGGACGAGACCCCAATATGTTACAACCCGGCTCGGGGAAGCAACAATTAACCATCAAATCAAGTTAAAGGTGTAAGAAAAGTGAGTTTATTGTAACAAAAAGGTTTAACAAAAAGGGTGAATGGGAGCCATGCTGCTGGCCCTGGCTGGAGAGAGTGAGTCTTCTTCTTCTTCTTCTTTTCGGTTATTGGCGGGTTGCAACCATAACTTTTTTGGTGCATACCGCCACCAACTGTACCGGAGTGTAACAACTGCATTCATGTCATATAAAGTAAATAATCAGATATCTACTTGAATAGTAGGAACCCATAAAAAAATTAAATTAAATAAAAAAAGGGGGGGGGGGGGTGGCTATACACACACTAAATTCTTTTAAATAGTCCTGTGTCCTTTAAATATTCGATCACTGCTTTCTGTGCAAGTGTTACACCCTCCCCTGCTGTTCCCAGTATGCCACGCAGACTCCACACTCTTCCTGCTTTCTGCACCCTACCAGCCAACCTCATTCTCTCCCCCAAGTACCTCTCACACTCCATCAACACATGCTTCACATTTTCTATTTTACCACATTCACATCGATCCGTACCACTTTTCCCAATTAAAGATAGAGTTTTATTAAGACCTGTATGCCCTATTCTCATTCTCGTGAGTATTGTTTCCTCTCTTCTATTTTTCCTTATAACACCATGCGCATTCACATTTTTTTGTACATTATAATAACTTCTTCCAGTGATTTCACTATCCCACATGTCTTGCCACTTTTTAGTTACTTCTTTTTTTAATATTGCTTTAACTTCTGCTTTCCCAAAAGGCATATCTATAATATTATCCAGTTTTGTTGCTGTTTTGGCATTTTTATCTGCTCCCTCATTCCCTTTGATTCCTACATGGGCCGGAACCCAGCAAAATTTAACATATATTCCTGTTCTGTGTAATCTATATAAGGTTTGTTGAATTTCTAAAAGAAGATCTTGTCTGCTAGAGTTCCAACTCTGAATACTTTGCAGGGCTGCCAATGAGTCTACGCATAAAACTACTCTATCTGGTCGAACTTCCTCCACCCACTGTAAGCCAATAATGATTGCCATCATTTCTGCTGAATAAACTGACATTTGATCTGGCAATCTTTTACCAATATTGATGTGCATTGATGGAATATATACACCTATACCTACTTTGTCATTTTCATCTCTGGAGCCATCTGTATAAATATCTAGGTAACTGTAGTGGTTGTTTCTTATATACTTAGTTGCCTTATACGCTTTCTCACCCTCTTCCCATTCTTTTTTCATTTCTACTAAATTTAAATCAATCTCTGTTACAGGGAAGAACCAAATTGGAACATTACTTATCGGATTAGTAGTCACTCTTATATTACTTACTCTATATTCTTCTGCTTTATCTTTAGCTATCCATCCAAATCCATTACTTTGAAATTTTCCATATTCCCAGCATTCCTGAATTACAGTTTTGGCAGGGTTTTCACTTCCACATCCCTGCAGCCGACTCCAATATTCAAGCAACATTTTCTCCCTTCTGAGTTCTATCGGGATTTCTCCTAGTTCTACCTGTATAGCTTTAACAGGTGATGACCTCATTACCCCAGCACAAATCCTCAATGCTTTGTTTATTACTCTATCTATTTTATTTAAGTGCATTTTTGCTGCTGCTCCATACACCATGCATCCATAGTCTATTGTTGATCTCATTAAAGCCCTATATATATACATTAATGACTGTTTGTCCGCTCCCCATTCTTTTCCAGCTATTGCCCTCATTAGATTAATAACTTTCTTGCACTTTAGTTCTATATTTTCCACCTGCGCTCTCCATGTGCCCTTTTGGTCCAGCCAAATCCCAAGATATTTGAATTTTTCAACTTTTTCCATGCATTCCCCATATAATTTGATATTATGCGCATCTATCCTTTTTTTATTAGTTATTATCATAAAACATGATTTGCTTAAGGAAAGCTTAAAACCCCAGTTGTATGACCAATCTTCTACCTTTCTAACTGCTTGCTTAATTGTATTCATCACTGTTGTAGTGTCCCTTCCCCTTGTCCAAATTGCCCCATCATCTGCGTACAAAGCCGACCCAACTCTTCTGCCCACATTCATAAATATATCATTGATCATGATGTTAAATAAAACTGGACTAATAGCGCTCCCTTGTGGAATTCCATTTTCAATTATCAGTTCATCAGATACTTCCGATCCCACTTTAACTTTAAATCTTCGCTCAGATAGAAAATCTAGGACCCAGTTATACAATCTTCCTCTCATCCCCATTTTGTTCATTTTAATTAATAGACCCTCCCTCCACATAGAATCGTAAGCTTTTTCAATATCAAAAAATACTATGGTCATTAACTCCTTCATTTTAAACGTTTTCTCCATCTCATTACTGACTTTAACTACAGCATCCATAGTTGATCGCCCCTTTCTAAATCCATTTTGATACGAAGCAAAAAGTCCTCTATGTTCGATAAAATAACTGAGTCTCCTAACTAAAATCTTCTCCATCCATTTACAGAGGTGGGAAGTTAGGGCAATAGGTCTATAATTACCAGCACTGCTTGCATCCTTTCCAGGTTTATTGAATGGCAATATTAATGCACTTTTCCAACTTCTTGGCATCGTCCCTACTTCCCATATCTTATTAAATAAATGCAAAATTAATTTAAGTACTTTTTCTGGCAATTTTTTGAACATCATATAGCTTAGTTGGTCCTCTCCAGTAGCAGCATTCCCAGCTCCATCTAATACTATAACCAATTCATTCATGGTAATCTCAGCATCCATTGCACTTTCCTCCCTATCTTTCTTTAAATACACATCTTTATTTTCCTTTAAGATTTCATTTTTCCTTTGTTTGTGTTTATCATCTAAGTGATCACCACTATGCACACTAGCAAATGCCTTTCCTAACAAATCTGCTTTTTCTTTATCTGTAATTGCCAGTATTTCACCTTCCTCCAACACAGATATTTTAGTAAATATTTTTTTACCACTCATTTTTTTCAACATTTTCCAAACATCTCCTATTTTAACTTCCCTCCCTATAGTAGAACAGTATCCCCTCCAAGCGCTCCTTTTACTGTTTTTGATCACTTTACGTGCTATAGCCTTTTTCCTCTGATAATTTATTATATTCACTTGATTTAGATTATTACGTAATGTTCTCAGTGCACTATTTCGTTCTTTAATTGCTTCTGTGCATTCGTCATTCCACCATGGAACCCTTTTTCGATTTCCCCCCATCAACTTAACTGGTATGCTACTTTCTGCTGCATTAATTATTACACTTTTGATAGCAGTTGTATTTTCCTCAATATTTCCCTCCATTGATACTGACTCTGCCTCTTTGCAACATATTTCTTTAAACTTTTTCCAATCAGCTTTTTCAAACCACCATTTTTTGTGACTTGGTCTTTTTTGTAGATCTAGCTCCATATCTAATGTACATATAATTGGGAAATGATCACTTCCAATACTTGTGCTACTATTAATACTCCATTCAGCAGATGTTGCAATATTATTAGATACCAGCGTAAGGTCTAAACAGGACATTGTGTTAGTCTGAATATCAATCCTTGTACCATTCCCATTGTTTAGGCAAACTAGCTGTCTTACATCCATTAATTCTTCTACTGCTTCTCCATTCCTATCAGTCTGTTTACTTCCCCAAAGGTTATTGTGAGCATTAAAATCCCCACACCAAATTTCTCTTCTATTCCCTTCTTTCTTTATTATACTATCTAATATTTCTGGACAAAGTGCTCTGCAAGGATTGTACAAGTTAACTACTACCATGCTGCCATCTGTTTTACATACTTCAATCACTACACATTCCACTTCTATCACAGTTGGTATTCTTCTAAATGCTATCCCTTCCCTTACAAATGTTGCACACCCGCCACCCTGACTTTCAATCCTGTCATACCTTACTGCCTCATACCCAGGTAAAATGAAATCAAGTTGAGGTCGAAGCCAGGTTTCTTGAATACAAACAACATCAGGTTTAACTTCTGCTTCTTCTATAAACCTCTTAAATTCTTGTCCGTTTGCAATCAAACTTCTCGCATTCCACTGCAAGAGAAGAAATACCATCATTATATCAAGAATCATGCTGAGATCCTACCCCTCCATCATTATTTCCCCTTAACATAACATGTATATCCTCAGCTTTAAGATCTTTGATGCCCAAAAACTCCTCTGCAGCTTCAACCACTATCTTAATTCTGTCGCTTTTCTTTTCCTGTCGCACTGCCACATTAAC
This sequence comes from Ammodytes marinus, assembly GCF_949987685.1. Lineage (NCBI taxonomy): Eukaryota > Metazoa > Chordata > Actinopteri > Uranoscopiformes > Ammodytidae > Ammodytes > Ammodytes marinus. The sequence goes on from NC_137235.1 coordinate 15,235,028, forward strand.
GACTTTGCAAATGAAGGCTACAAAGCTCTTTTTATTGACCAAC
>NC_137235.1:15240070-15272570 GCF_949987685.1 Ammodytes marinus
ACAAAGTTATAGAAAAAGACCAGATCATCCTCTCTGTCCTATATACTGTGTCTTAACATGCTATCTTTTCTGTTTTGTGTTTTGCTCTCAGGTGGCGATTTTTCTGGAAGTCCATATTCCCATCCCCAGTATTCCACATACAATGAATCGTGGAGATTTCCTAACCCCAGTTTATTAGGTAGGTGTACCCCCGTATCTCTGCCCACCAGAACTGGATCAATAATTGTGTCAATGAATTTCATTTCATTCTACCTCACAAACCAGTTCCATACTCTCTAATACTCTCTTGTAATATGCTGTATCTTTCATGCTCCACTGTTCATTTCTTCATCACATTACCTTTCTTTGTATTGTGCCGTACAATACAATTCATCGTGGACATACTAATGGCTTGAAAGGATTTTTTTTTCTTTTAAAGACTGGCAATTTGAGGTGTGAATAGATTTGAAGAAAAGGGAAGAAAGAGAGAGAGAGAGAGAGAGAAGGAAGGAAGAAAGGAACATATCAGGAGGAAATTATCTGAATAAATCATCAGTGTTGCATTTGGGGATGTGTGGAATTCCATGTTATTTTGGGGTTCTCTTTGACCACTTAGGCCTCATTTGTAATTCAGCCTCACATCAATGACTAAGACCAAACAGATCGGCCTACCAGTGGCTACAATGAGCAAGAGACATGAGCTTAAAGCCTACCATACTAACCAATTCACGTCGCAGGTTGAAAGGCAACATGACATGACGACAGCCTCACTCAAATGTGTGAGGCTTTTTTACTGGATTATCCTTTAACCAAATAGTAATGCCTATTTTTTCCCAACCTTTTAAAAAAAATATCTCTTATCTTAATTATTGACAGCGCATCAGTACAGTACAGCAAATACTACCTTACAACAAACTGTTAAGCTGCAAGACATCCCAACACAGTGTCAGTGTCAAAGTCATTGTCTAGGGGGAGCCATTTTAGGGGTCACGTTTAAAGGGTGAAACGGTCAGGGGGTGAAGGTTAATAGGTGAGAGGGGTCAGTGCCTGTGCTGACCTCTGCCCCACCCTCTACTCTCCTGGCTCACCTCTTCTCTCCCTCCTTTTCCTCCACCCTTTCTGTCCCCAGTGTTCCAGCAGGACTATGGCTCTCTCTTGGGGACGGAAATCGGCTGCTCCTCCAGTCTCTTCAGCAGCCAGGCAGGACAGATGCAAGGTAAGTGGGAAAGAAAGAGAGAAAGCATATAGAAGAGTATGCTAACTTATCTTTATTGGTCAATTTAATTGAGGCATATTGAGATTTGTCTTGACGCATATCCGCTCTCAAATTCCCACAATTCGGAGGGGGTCAGAGCGCAGGGTCAGGCCAGCCATAATACAGCGCCCCTGGAGCGGTCCTGGGTTAAGTGCCTTGCTCAAGGACACAATGCTAGATGGTGGGCACTGTAGATGTAATACCAGCCACCACTAGTATTACAAGTAACACCCTCCTGTCCGGTGCCGGGGATCTAACCAGTGACCTCATGGTTACTAATCGGCCCCTCTTTCCTCTTGGCCATCCTACCACCCTCGTATGTGTGATGATTCTGGTGTATGCACAGAAGAGGGGCATGGCAGTGATAAAGAAAAACAATGGCGGAGAACGGGAAAGAGACCGTAAGGGGACTTTAGTATGATAACGGATGAGCGGCCACATAATAAAAGGACAAGAGACACTAAGAGGTTTAAGATTGATGGCAGGGAGGGAGAGCGGACAGGCTGCGTTACACAGTCAGAGGAAAGAGAAGTGGGGATCATGGGAGTGGAGGTGAACAAATGAAAGGAAGGAAAAAGAGGAGAGAGAGAGGGCGTCTGAAGTCTTGACTGAGACTAAATAGTTTGTCAGGAAGGCTTAATGCCTCACTTCCCCAAAGGGCCACCCGAGATTACCTGAGCTGTGGACAGACATAACCTGTCAACACACAGCTGGGCTGATTGATGGAAGTGACAGAGACAGGTGTGTGTGTGTGTGTGTGTGTGTGTGTGTGTGTGTGTGTGTGTGTGTGTGTGTGTGTGTGTGTGTGTGTGTGTGTGCGTGTGTGTGTGTGTGTTTTTCTATGTGTTTATCAAGGTGTGCAGGTGTGGGTTCCTGTGTGTATTTGGGGTTACTGTATTGAATTGACCTCTTCCCTGAGGAGAGAATAGACTCAAGGGATCGACAGTAGTAGAGTTGTACTCAGTGTGTCAGCTTAGACTGTCACTTAGAAAGGGTGTGTGTGTGTGTGTGTGCGTGTGTGTGTCTGTGTACTCTTGTGCGTGTGTGTGTGTGTGTGTGTGTGTGTGTGTCTGTGTCTGTGTACTCTTGTGCGTGTGTGTGTGTATGTGCATGTGTGTGTGTGTCTGTGCACTCTTGTGCGTGTGTGTGTGTGTGTGTGTGTGTGTGTGTGTGTGTGTGTGTGTGTGTGTGTGTGATAGAGAGAGATAGAGAGAGATGCTGAAGAGTGACAGAAAGTAGAATGAGCTCATTTTATTGGTTGTACATGACCAGAAGACTAATTTCTTTTTGTCATTAGCTTCATCTGCTCATGTCATCTCATCCCTGCTTTTCACTGCTCACATTCAAAGTAAAACCTAATCTTAACAGAAAATTGAAGCAGCTCATTCCACATTTACACCGCATCTCAGTAACCCCCAAGTATTCAAAGAATAATTCAGATTTATTACAAATCGGTCTGACTTTTGTCCTATCGGTACTCTTCAAGTTAATTGCTCAGATCTGTGAATGTGGGGGGAAAGACGTCGCTACAGAAGTCCAAAGGGGAACATAATTCACAGAGCTGATCACAGTTTCAAGTTTTAAACAAATCCCCAGATTAGGCAAACATTTGTTGTAAAAGAAGGTACTTTCCTTAGCAATAAGGAATTATGGTTTCAAGGTAGTGTTTGCCCATTCCCAACATACCAGGTGAGTTGACAAAAGGAAAAAAAACAATATCAGGAGAAAAGGGTGCCTGCACTCTTGATAGATCCTCCCAAAAAAAGTTGCTTTATGGAGACATGGGTAATCTAATGAGGGATTATAACCTGAATACCCAATGTGGCAAATAATCTAGATCAACTGCTTCAATGTAGCAATGTCACCATTTTCTGGTGAATTAATAGAAATTAGAACTACAACAATACCAAAAACTACAGAAGGTTGTGGCAAAACTGGACACTTTTTTTTTAACAAAATTAATTTCTATCTTGTATCTCTCTGCGTTTTTTTTTCTCATATGAGAGAATTGAAACTTTTCTTTCCTTGTAACCCCCTCCTTTCCTCAGGCTCACCGTACTACTACAGTGCAACATCACGGGGGGCGGGCCCTGCTGCCACGGCAACAGCCTCTGCCTACGACCGCCACTGACCCCTCCTACTTGTTGAAGAGGAGGATGATGAGGGGAAAGGAGACCAGGGAGGGATAGCACCAGCACCACTTAGTACACAGCGGCCTGCACGAGAACGGAAATTGACGCTGAAGAATTTTTGATGTCAGTGAGGTTTGAATTTTCTTCGATTGACACTTCATCCAACAAATGTGCGGCTGAGCTGCAACACAGACAAACTGCTTGGATATATAACATGGGACACAGGCATGCCGGTGTCAATGACTGAAAAGACGATTTTGTAAGAAAGTCAATTTGGACCCTTCCATTACATATTAAGGCTTGGTATCCCTGTCTTGTTAGAGATTGTGTTTTCAGGTTGGGAAATATTTATGATAAAACTAGTTGAGTTGAGTAGAAACAAAATCACTTTTCCAAACAGTCTTTTTATGCCACACCAATCAATCAATTTTTCTATGCCATGTTACGGTGAAGTAAAGACAATCCAATTCTCATAACTTTAAATGACCAAAATCACCCTTATTATTATCATTCTAGTCTCTTTGCTGTAGATCCAACACATTTCCCCCCTGGGATCACAATGGTCAATAAATGGGATACCTGAGTTTTTAATGGGAGTGTTCAGTTCCAAAATTGACCGTTTGCAAAAATCCTGCCCTCAACAGACACAGTTGCTACGCCTGGTGGAAGTGGAGACAGTGTTCACACATGGATGTTAATGCTGAGGTAAATTTACATTCACACTTAAATATTAAAACAAAGACATATTAAGTCGTAGCCTGTAATGATTTTTCTGTTATGTGACGGTCAAGTTCAAATTGAAGCTTGATCAACATAAACCACATATCCATCAATTATTCATCATTTGTGCTACTCTGATCAGAAATTGTGTTGTAAATAACAACCAGTGACAATGAAAAACTGTGCGCTTGGGTCACAATGTGCAACAAAAGCCTTTCTTGCCCAGCATTTAATCCATCAGTCACTACACCTGCCCAGAATCACACAGTTTCATGCCCACTGATTTAGCTTAAGGACAAATCCAATGCTCGACAGGCCTGCCATGTCTAGCTATGGTCGCTAAGATACCATTGGATGATTGGCTGTTCGGGGTGGGGCTTTAGCAAACGCTCAATGTCAGTAGTTGTTTCCGGATCCCAATGTGTTTCCTCAATAGGGAAAACTGTATCATTAACATCCACTCTAGCATCAAAGCATTATGAATGCCCACTGACGGACAGGCCTTTCGGTAAAGCACAGCATAAAGTAGGACCCTCTACTGTAAAATGAACAGTGTGCATATTCACGTCAGACCCAGATCAAAATCCACCAGGGAGGGTTACTGTAAAGAAAGGTGCTATCCTACCCTCCCCAGCCAAGATTTAGTCCTGATCAAGAGCTTTCTATGATGGAGGAGACACAGAGTAATATATTAAGAAGCTTTTCTGCGCTTCACTCACATCTTCACATGATGGGAGTGAATGCCTGTAATGATTTATGTGTCACGCTGTTGTGCTAAAATAGTGACAATGATGATGATGATGATGATGATGATGATGATGATGACGACGATGATGCAGTGAATTATCAAATCTTAAAAACTTTCACTATGAAAAGAAGTCTTTGTTTAGAAATGTGATTCCGATTTTCCTGTTTATAGTTTTGTTGCCTGGTATCAGTTGACACAGGTGCCAGTGGCCATTTGTTTCCACCTCCTGAACTTTAAAAAAGAAGAGCCAGGAAGCAGTGGCACCCTCTCTTTCCCTCCCTCTCTCTTTGTCTCGCTCTCTTTCTACTTCTCTCTAAACTCCCCAAAGATGGGCCCCCCCTAGTGGATCGGCTGACTAACTACAAAAGCACAAAGAGACTCAATCATCATATAAAGGCGTCATTTGACTTTTTTGACTTCCTTTCAGAACCATTTAGTTCTTCTTCCTCTTCTACCTGTTTTGAGTGCTTGTCCTTGTGCTGTTTGGCATCCTGCAAATGTTTATATAAAAGCATTGCTTTTGTGAGAGAAAAAAATAGTGAAACTGTTTTATTTCTTTTTTTGTTGTTGTTTTTCTTTTGTTTGTCTCCTACATCAGTTCTGCGCTGTGACAATGTATGACGCCAGGGTCGAGGCCTTACCCATCATGTACAGTCAGATTTTCCCCTTGAGCACTGATCTGAAATCAGTGTGTTGTACCTTTCAAATGTTTGAGGGCCCAAGATGTTGATCTTGTGAGAGGGCGATATCTTAACGAACCTGTACTTAGCTTCCTGTCTCAAACATACAAGAATTGTACAGTTTATCAGTGAATGAGAAGAGAAGTCACAATGTTGATAGCAACTTTTCAATTATTCACATTTGAACTTAGAGTTAAGTGGGGAGGCTTTCTTTATGATAATAAGACTGAGAGGTGTGTGGTGTTGTTTAAGCCGTCGTCTGCAAGTGATTACATATCCTTTGTTTATTTGTTTGTTCGGGGTATGTGTGGCTGACTGTAGCGCTCAATTGCTACTGTGTAGTTTTACTTGCTTACAGATTGGAGGCACCAAGCAGTGCAGGGTGAGATATAAAATTTAGCTATATAAACATATACCTATAAACACTGGACAGAGCTGTTAGTTTCTCAATCTTTGTTGTTTTTGGCGGATTTGAACTAGGGTGGAATCCTTTTACATTTGTAGACCTTAAAAGTTGTGTTCACACAACTCAAGATTCTTATGACGGCTCGCCCACTGTGCTGCCAGCGTGCGCCTCAGCAGGAGCTTTCCCTACGTTCTGTCTTTCTCTCTTGATCTTTCTGAGGCATTATTGAACCTGAACCACACCAGCTGAAAACAAGGACAGTGCCTTTAGTTTTGTATTTCAAAACCCCCCTGACTGACCACACATCACTAACACAACATTCAGCATTCCTCCCTCTAACTCCTTGAACAAAACTCTGCCTATCTGCCCAGGCAAACGCCAGGTTGTAGATTATATAATGCTGTCAAAAAAACACAAATAAACAGCAGTCATTAGCTTCAATACTAACATGAGACGTAATTTTACATGACATCGCAGCAACAGTAACATTGCAGCTCTGATAACAGGACCTGGCCCCTCTCAGCTCTGCATTGGTGTATCCTACTTGGACATTTTATTCAGTGATTCACTCATAAATTTTATATGGCTGGTGGTTGAAAAGTAACAGAAAATAAATAGGTAACTCTTTACAATAAGGTACACAAAAGAAGAGTAGTTACCCTTTTAAAAAGAGTAGATAACCTTTTAAAAAGAGTAGTTTACCTTTTAAAAAGGGTAGTTAACCTTTTAAAATGGGTAGTTAACCTTCCAAAAAAGAGTAGTTACTCTTTTTTTGAACAGTAACTACTCTTTTTTGGAAAAGTAGCTACTCTTTTTAAAACAGTGGAATAAAAATAAAATGTGTGATAAAAAATTGTTTTTGCCATGTTACTCTTTAATGGACTGCCAAAATAATATTGGTACCAGCATGGTCCCCAGAGGATGGATCCTGAATAGTTTGGTAAACCCTTGATTTTCCAGTGCTACAAGGTTGGCGTGGTTTTGAAAGTGAGATATCTCACTTCAGTTACTCACGTCACAGGTAGAATTCATCACGTATTTGGCAAAGCACAGACTACGTTTCATGGTTTGACATGACATTTTGTTACACACATTCATGTCCCCCTCAACATAAATTGTATGCACTTTGGTGATTCTCATACTTTGTCTTATGCTAAACTAAGATTAACATGACATACCTGCTAAAAACCAGCATGTTGTGGGCCATTGTGAGTACGTGAGCCATTGTGAGTATGTTAGCATGCCAATTCTCGTAAGCTCAAAGCACCTCTGTGCCCAAGTAAACAGAGCTGTTAGCATGGCTGTAGACTTAATAGGCCTATTATAATTTTTTATGCAAAGTCACTAAAAAGATTCCCTACGATCCACCGAGTTAAAACAATTTCAACAGTTACGTAAGAGATATCATAAGCGGCTCTCTGACTGACATGTTCAAGTTATGGGAGATATCCATGCAGTATGGTGATATGTGAAATACGGCCATCGTTCAGGGCTAAATAGGACCCACTGACCTAACAAGGAGCGATTAAAGGCACACAATATACAAAGAAGCCAAGTAATCCACAGACATAAGTCTGTTCATTAATACTGCTTTTCTATTCACCCAGTGCGTCTTTTAAATGAATTAAGCCCTTTTTTACGCACACACAAACACACACCTTTCACTCACTGTAAAACATGAAGAAATATTGATCGAAAGTCATTCTCCTTGAGGAGGTGACTCCAGTCGTGCCTCCACCAAACCAGCTGAATTCGACACCCTTTCTCTGATGAAGCCAAGAATCCGGTGATACATTAACAGGATTATTTGTTGACTATGCATCTGATAGGGGTACAGGCTACAGCTTGCCTTGCCATTGCTCTGACCTAATTGGTTCACATGGGGAGAGAATGGGTTCTCATTGGCCCACAGTTGTTTCGATTGGCAGCCTTGACATTGACTGCAGCGCTGAGGGGGGACTGTCATTGCGGGTGGTACTGTAGGATGCACGGCGGACCAAGACCACACACACACACACACACACACACACACACACACATATATATAAGCACAGACACACACTCTCTCCCTCCCTTTGTCCTTTGCGGAGTGGTGATCGCCCCGCCTCACATGCCCCTGTGTTCCCCAGGGGATGCCAAACCTGCTGTGCCATCAGAAGCTGGTCCCATCCTCCCCCCTCCCTCAGCCCTAATCTCATCATATCTCATGCACTCGTCTCCCCCTCTCCTCTCCTTCGTTCCCGTAGCACTGCCACACCACCAGGATTAGGAATATTGAAACTATTCTGTTGATTTCAAGCCTGTGACCTTCCTCAAGAAGTCATCCCTCTGTCTTCAGACAGCCCTATTAATCCCTTTTCCCTTCCCTTTCTTACTTTTCTCTATGACTATTCAGACGTGATGCTCACTGTCCTGTCAAAGATTCTGCATAGGAATGAAGCAGTGTGGTTTGTACCAAAGCAAGGTCATTTCAATGGCAATATTACTGCCGGTATCTTTTTTTGGCCAAAAATATATTCTTTGAGATCTCACATCTCATATTCTGGTCTCCCTTTATGTGTCTATAGAGCAACTCAAAATACACCGGTTTCAGATCAAACAAAGACGTTGAATTTCCAGCAACGGTTTACTGTCCATAAAAAAATCCAGTCCCATCCTGTTTTTGTTTTTCTATATCTCAGCCCAAATAAAATAGGAAAGCGCAATAAATGCAAATTAGTTTTTTTCTTTATTATGATTTCTCATCGAGTGTGCACCGCCTGACTGTATCTCAATACGAATCCATGAAGATGGCTACTGCCTTTGTAAAACCTAAGGGGATTTCAGCATCACATCTTGACAGCAATTAGTGGCACAATCTGTTTCATGCTTGCTGATATAACTAGGCTCTGGACAGATCTCATACTGAAGTGTTACAATGTTCTGTACATCTTAATATTATTCAACTGTGGAAGACGAGATACACACAGGACTCAGCCTACAAAAGTCAACTGTGTTTTAAAGCAGATGTTTCAATCAAAAAAAAAAGAAAAAAGAAAACATGATTTTTCACCTTACTGTGGCCTTTCGTGTAACAATCTGGAGTTTTTTTTGTGTTCATGGCTTCCTATCTGGGGTGTTAAAGATATATTTATATCTGTAATGTTTTGGTAATAAAATAAATAAATAAATGAACGAACAAAAGACAGAAAGAAGTCCATCAGAATGCAAAGACGAAATTAGGTTTTAACAATTCATCCTGCTCTATTCTTCAAAAATCAAACGCGAAAAGAAAAAAAAACATATCTGTACCATTCACCAAAGCCTGTGATGCCTGTTTTAAATGATAGATTCTTGTACAAAAAACATATAAACTAGCAGAAGAAGACTTACAGATACCAACACAAAATAAAGATAAGAAATGCCTTCAAATATTCTGGAGAGGAAGATTTAAAAAAACAAAAAGAAAGTAATAGAAATGCTTCTTTAACAAAATGTGTATGTTTTTTATTCGATTTTCTAGTAGTTGCAAACAAAACTTGGTGTTTTTTCTCTTTGTGTGTTGTGTGTTGTCTTAATATTTGAATGTATTTTACTGCAGTGCGAATTTGCCAAAGATATCATATCACTTGATTTCTCTCCTTTATTATTTTGTTTCGGTTTTTTTTCCTGAATTGTGACCAATTTTGTTCAAAAAACTGGAAATAAATAGTGAATTTGACATTACTTATTTTTCATATTTCTATTGTTAATATTATTGTTTTTATTATTTTTATTTCCCGGGTTTGAGTTTCCTGTGAAACAATAAATTGCAGTTTGCTTGATGCATCTCCTCATACTCAGTCTGTGTAACTGTCCATACGTCCACCTGAGTGACTGTTGTTGGTGAATTATTCCATTTATGTACCTGTAATGTGAAGCTAAGAAGTAATTATTTGTAAATATTTGCCATAATTTTATTGGTCCTTCAGAATAAAAAATAATTTTTTGGAAGTTAAAGCTTCTGTGTAAGTACTCAGCAGGTGTACACATGATTTTTCATGGATGTCAACATGCATACAAACTGCGCACGTACACGCACACGCGCACGCACACACACACACACACACACACACACACACACACACACACACACACACACACACACACACACACACACACACACACACACACACACACACACACAGGTCTAAATGCCACATTCGTCAACATCCAGCCTGGACAGTTGTGGACTTCCAGAGCAGGAGGCTGTTTGTGTCTCAGTTTGACCCCGCATCACAGCAGATCTCATCTTAGGGCATCTGTCTGGAGGTGGGGGGAGCTTAACACCCCCCACCCCCTCCTCTCCCGCCGCAAATCGAGTGTCCCAGTGCTGCAGTCTTGGCTTCTGGCCCAGTCAAGAAAGGGCAGAGGTGTGCGTCTGTGTGTGTGTGTGTTAAGAGGAAAGGAGGAGGAGGAACGGGGAGAGGGGTGATAATAGGACACAAGCCATGACATGGCGTCAACACGACACACACACAGAAAACAGCTCAAACCCAGCTTGAGGCACAGGCCGGGCTGTCCGCAGCTTGGGTGCCTGCCCAGGACACCAAAGGGGCAACATGCGCTTTTGTGTGTGTGTGTGTGTGTGTGTGTGTGTGTGTGTGTGTGTGTGTGTGTGAGTCCAAGCTCATTTTGGTAACTTGCCAACTAAAGGGAGCCTGGTAAAGCTTGTGTAGGAATGCATCATATGGTATTAATAGTGTTAATACTACAGTGAAAGCAAACTATCACTGTTTAGATTCAGCAGCTATGGGTGGATTAACCCTGCTACATGGGCCAGAATAACCTTATTGCCCTGGTGGGCCATTCCACACATGTTTCTCCAGACCAGTATATACTGATATACTTTGTCAGGTGTTCAGTGACAGTTGATTTGTAACTCTTATTATTTAAAGGGACATGACACCAATTTCACATGTCAAATTCAATGTACTGATCAAGGGAAGAACTACACAAGCTGTATAATGTCCATTGTAGCTTTAATGGGAGCTTTGCCAAGTTTGAAATAACAAACTTGAGAGCATTGAGTTTGAAAGATGGGTGATGTTTAGCAAGATGCTTTTGAGTTGCAATATGGGAATTGTAGGGTCCAGTTTTTGGAGTTTGACTAAGGCCTGGAACAAGCATCTTGCGTCTACATCTAAAAGCCCTGTCTTTTTTCACATAGAGTTTTCATAGATAATTCCCATTAATATGAAGTTGTTTCATGTCATTTTATGATGCATATGATTAATATTGAGTTTGACAGTAGGCTAATCCTAGTGCCTCGTTGTCGTTTTTTTCACATTTTCACTTGTGGGGAGAAATCGTGAAACTACATTAAATGCTGCTGATATGACTCTCAACAGAGTATTTCTCTATCAATTAAAGCAGAGAAAAAATAGGCGCCCCCCACTGCGCATCCGAGGTTGGATATGTGGCCGCTGTAGTGTGTTAACACGGTCGGCGAAAAGAAAGTCAGACGCAGACGCACAGTAGAGGTAGGATGTGTGTTCCAGGGGTGAGGAAGGACTCAAAGTCAGGACATCTTCCTTTTTATAAACATTCTCTTACAATATCAACTGAAATATTAGAGGCATTCAAACAAGATTCTGACGCAGAACTTCACATGATGGTGTAAAGGCCTTTCTAAATTTCATTTAACAGTTTCATTTTGCAATTCTCTAGTTTAAAATACAATATGGCAGAAGACTACTGAAATTACCGTAACAATCTTTGTCTGACTGGTGAGGAGCTGCTGTTGGATTTGTCAGATAAATGTCTGCTTGAAAAATGAGTGTTCAGTTAGTTAGAAAGCAGTGCCACACCCTCCGCTCTCATCCTATTGCTCCAGATTACATAACGCAAATGGCACCTCTCCTCTCCCTCCTTTCATCCCCTTCCTCCTTCTCTGGCTTCCTATACAAGAGGAGCAGGCAGAAAACAGTGGTACTTATGGAGGCCAAGAAGTCATGCAAATTAACGTCAGTCAGCATCAGTATTTTTTGGCCCTCCAGAGCACCTGTAGAGGAGGTGTGGGGCCAACTGAGTATAATTGGGCCTCAGCTGATTAGCGAAGAGGGGCTCATGCAGGAGAAGGGGGGGGGGGGGGGGAGGGGGGGAGGGAGAGAAGAGATGCTGTAGATGTTAAGTGAGAGAGCAGGGCCTGTGAATCAAACAGGAAGGGAGAAACTGACAAAACATACAGAAGTAAGAAGAAAAGCATGGAGCAGGGAGTGTGCTAATACAAGTGCTGCATATTCATGACCACTGCTGAGTTTGGATTCCCGCTCTCTCTGCCATGTTTGCATTCAACTCTTTTTGTCCTGTATTCATATGTTATGGACTTGTATGTATGATGCATGTGAACAGACATGTTAATACCATGCATTATTTATTATTCTGTATTCACTTATCTAGTATTATCTAGTATCTAGTATTCATATTAGTCATGATAACAATAGGCACCAAGTTCATAGCTGAGTTGTGGGAATACGGCAATATTCGCTAAAAAGGAGTCGGGACAGAAAACACAAGGTGATCATAAAAGTTTTAACAACTTAATTTATGCATCTCTTAAAGTTGAAGTAAGCGGAATAGTCAGTTTAGCTAACTTCCTGTCAGTGACTGCAGTTAGTAGTCCCCTTCCTCGTCACCACATTAATGCACCGCGGTCTTCAAGCATTGAGTTACCTAGCATCATCTCAGATCCATAAGTGCGATAAAACATGATAAAACAGACAATGGGAAGTATTTTTTACCTGCTCCGCCATTGTAGGCGCATACACATTCACCCATCTGTCGCGCTGCACGTGCACCGGCCGTGCGTGTTGGGCAGTGAGACGGGTGCCGGTTTGTAGCGTTCTCTCTTCTGATTGGATATATCAGAAGTGGGATCCCCGAAAAGTTTATTTGCCGATTACATGCAGGGCAAGTGACTGAGAGATCGGCTTTATGAAACGTGCACACTATATAGGTGATCACTGTATGAATAAAGAGCGATTTAACACTTATATTAACATAAATAAATCGCTTACTTCACCTTTAACATGTCAGGATTGTGCTCACGTGTAGACTAGCAGATCTCAGGATACTGTGTTTTGTTTTCATAACTGATATAAATGATAGCCAAAGGTATAAAACTAAGGCCTATGTTGTTATAAACCACAATCATTCTTTAAAATATGTTGGAGGTCAGTTATTGTTTTGAGGTGAAATACTTGGTTTTCAAAGCAGTGGTGTCCGAACCTCGAGGTAAAAATGATGTAGGGCTGAATAGTTTTCTAATCAATGCTTTTTGTTCATGCACCACAACATAACTTGACAAATTAAAGCATCTAAAAAGTTTTACAGATAAGAGTATATATGAAGAACCGAATGCCTGTTCAGTTGAATTAGCCATCGCCCACTGACAATTGCAAACTGTACTCTGCCGGCCTGACTGTCGGCTCATCAAATGAAGAGAAACTCTGACAGACTCGCTTTGAAAAAACAAAACAAGTGGTTTGACCTTATCACAGAAGACATTTGGACCTCACAGAATGAGCATTTACATGCTTCTCATTGCCCTTTACAGCGGCATCCATGCTCACACACACAAACACTTAACTGAAGTCACAGAGATGATGATTACGCAGTGACAGTGGTAAAAGATAAGCCAGGATTGTAATGTTGGCCTGTGTTTCACTCATTAAAGTCCCCCAAACACCAGGAACGACTAGACACATGTAGTCTAATGTAACGTCCCCCCCCCCCACCCCAACATCTCCCTCTCTCAGGCTGTCACTCACAATCATTCTCTCACACAGATACTACATGTAACAAATGTCAGGCGTGCATGAGCGCCGTGTGTGCGTACATGTGTGTCAGTGTGTGTGGATGTCGGACCATTGACAGGCATGGAAGCAGCTTGTTGAACTAATAGCCTAACTAATGTGTCTACATTCCCACCCTCCCTCCCTCCCTCCCTCCCTCTGAACCTCCCTCGCCCCCTCTTCCCTCTACAAAACTGACATCTATGAACTGAGCGCAGAATGGAGGGAGGGAGGAAAAGAGAGGAAAAAAGGGGAGAGGAGTGGGTTGACAAGCAGCAGACCCTCTCGCCCTCCCGTCTGACTCTGTCCATCTCCCCTTCGCTCCCTGAGGGTTTGTCTCTGAGGATAGTGCTATGATGAATAGGCCTGTCTAAACTAACCTAGCGGAGACCAATTAGAGAGAGACATAGTAGTAGTAGAAGAAGAATGATAGAAAGAAACAGAAAAATGAGACAAACTAAAACAAAGGCAAGAAGCAGAGAGGGGGGAAAAAGGAATCGAGAGGGCGGATAGGTTAAACTGAGGTAGGGAGAATTGGGGTAAAGAGGAAAGTTTAAGACAATTCATGCTGGGAGTAGGTTACTGTTGTATGTATGTGTGTGTGTGTGTGTGTGTGTGTGTGTGTGTGTGTGTGAGCGAGAGAGCTGTCAGTGCTGAGGGAGAGGCAGTGTGAGAGGGGTCGGCCTCTTAAGTCTTAACCTCGTCTGCTGCTGCAGAAGAGGCTTTGACAGCAGAGACGCACAAACAGGACTGCCCCTCTCAAAAAATGTTCTCCTCCTCCTCCTCCTCCTCCAGAGAAACCTTTCACTGCTTTACCGTCCTTTCATTCATTAGCAACCTGACTCTATTTTCCCCAGGTAACACATTCAATCTGGCAACGTTAAATGTGCTACTAATGCAGGTATCCAGCTGATGTTACCATGAGTTTGTTTTGGCCTGCATTTCCCAGTGTGCATCACCTAAACCAAAGAATGTAAGCAGTGTTTGTCTTTTTTTGTTTTTGTTTTGTTTTGTTGTTGTTCTATTGCTAGTCCTTGTCTTGGGATTCAGCTTCCAGACACCTTATGCAAACTTTTATTGTCGACATTTCAGGCTGTGTTACATGATTGCCATCTTGAGTCTATTGTTAAAGTAATTAAACCAAAATAGATTAGTGCTATAAAGTTAATATAATTCATTTTTTAACCCTCACACAACCAACTGTTGATAACGGGAACAAGTCATAAACAAGGGGAACCATTCCCACCATCCTTGCCCTAAGTTGTGAAAGTCACATAACATAAGTGTAGGCCCAGTCTTGCCTGGGATCAAATTGCACCAACCAAGCTTTCCTGTGTGTGCCAAACTAATGATCCTCCTTCAAACAAATATTTGATAAATCTCGCTCCCCTCTTTAAAATAGGAAAATTCTCCCAATTCTCCTCCTTTCCTCCAGACAATCTTTGGCGCCCTCATCTTCATCTTTGAGACATTTACAAACACCCTGCTTCCACATTTATCACCAACAATTAAACATCATGAAGGCAGAGAGGAGAGTGGGAGCAGACGAATGCAAGCGGAATGAAGGAGAGTCAACAGTGAGAAAGAGAGAGGAAGGCTGACAGCACAATTAAGCTTTTTAATTCTCTGCTTGAGTGGGCCGGTCCAGTCTTTATGCTAATTAGGATGCCACGGCCATGTAATAAATCTCTATGATCCAGCCTCATTTCCCCCCTGTCTCTGTCTGTTTCTCACACACTCTCTCACACACACACATACACATTTTCAACAGCACTGAAAGTTCACCCATTACTTTTGATGGCCACACCATGAGGCTAGAGTGTTAATAGTTTTGTGCAATTTTTAAATGCTTCCCTGAGATCCAAGAGCCCCAGTGTATCAGCATATACAGTTTACTGGTTGGCCAAGCATTGGCCGTCTTGGCTCAACGCCTATACCGCATGTAGTTTCTCTCCCTGTTAACTCCCTTTATTAGGGTTTTTGGAATATGCTTTGCTTGCCCTGAGCTGTTGGAGTCCACCGTATAAATACACATTTAAAAAGGCACAATGAATGCAGAAAATATTCTCTTATTCCTCTCCCTTTCTCTCTTATCCGCTCATCTCCCTTTGACAGGCATGTCTAATGATAACATCTGCAGATGGGAAGAAAACAGCACAACAATCCGCTGATAATTGGGGAGCCACATTACAAGACGAGTCGAGAGGGAAAATTAGGAAGAATAGATAAGCGGACAACTGCAGGCTGTTTGTTGGCAGATATATTTTCACCCTCATTTAGGTCACGGGGACGCACTTTAATCAGTGTCTTTTTTCCCTTCTGCTTTTGCTTTCTACAAAGTGTTCCGAAGCCAATTTAAACACAGAATCTATGTAGAATAATCAACCGCAGTTGTATGTTCATTAAACAAATGAAGGTAAAAGCAAGTCCAAACAAATTGAAGTGGATTTTTACTCAAAGAAAAAAGAAAAACACACACGTGCGCACACCCACGTTTACAGCTCAGCCTTACTGCATAACCCTAAAGCCAAACAACCTCGGTCTGGTTATGGTGCAGTGGCACTGCTCCAGTTTCTTCTGTGCTGTGTACTCATCAGCAGGCTCAGCCATTTTGTGCTTGGTGAGGGTCAAAATGGCCATAGCCCCAACCACCAGGGCCATGTGAAGCAGGTACAGGGCTACATGGAAACAGGTCAGTAGCAGGGAGACACAGACTGTGGCCACACACCAAGGCCAGGCCACCAGCAGCAGCAGGGAGTGATGGAGGGAGCTGAGGACCAGAGCTGGGACTGACAGCACGAGACGGAGCAGCATGGAGGCCAGCCAGGAGTACACAGACAGAGGAGACAAGAGGAGAGACACTGCTGCCTGGCTCATGGATACTGCCTGAAGGATCAAAATGCAACAAGAAAAATTGTGATGATGCTGATAAAAAAGAAAATGGTGTCCATAAAAGCGTACACAACACTGGAATACTATCCCTGTTAAACGTTTATATGGTGAACTTGCAAGCATACAGTTGCTTCCTATCTATAGATCCAGGAGACACAAAGCATCACTTAAAGACATTTGGAGTCGATTTTCTAAAAGTAAAAGTAGTTCCAATATTCAACCTCTTTAAGGTCTGCTTTTGGTCTTTACTGACTCCTGGGGGGATATTTCTAGCTGTGTGATGCTGCTTAAATGCGCTACTTTGTTTACCAGCTAGTCGAGTTTGTTACTTTTTATAGAAGAACCACACTTCTTTTGTAACTTTTTTAATTTCTTATATATCTTTTGACGTCTCTGATTTGGGACTCCTCCTGGGATCCTGACACCCACAAGTGGGTCTTAGCACTTTTTTTATTTATTTTATTATCAACTTACCTCACAAGGCTTTTCGTGCATGGTGTCATTATACGTCGGAGCCTTCTGAAGCCCTGAATAAAAAGAGCATTGTAAAGATATGTAGACATAAGGAAAAAAAACAAAAGGGATGTTTCATGCAGCTGGCTCACACAACAATAAGCAAAGTTGTTGGAGCGTGTCAGTATAATGGCATTTCTCAAGAAACATAAACTCACATAGGAAAAGCAGAACGAGAGCGATTGCCAGCAGAAGCCTCATTTCACCAAACGCCTTTACACTCACGAGCCTGAAAACGACAAAACAAAACAGTTAAACACCAGGCTGCTCTAATCTGCTCTGGCGTTCACACACGCTCTAGTGGCAGCAAATGCACATTTGAATATAACTTGATGACAGCAGTTTAACATAGATTTACATCTCTACTTACCCAACACTGTGTGTCTGCTCACTCCTGGGTCTGATGCAGTGAATGTCCCAATTGTCTTACACTGCTGTACTGTATATTGTTGAATGCATTCAATCCTCCCCAGCACCTGGTGCAACCATAGATAGTAAATAATAGGGTGCAGCACATGCTCTCTTGCTCTGGTTTTCAACCCAGAATCGACAGAGCTCGCTGCACTACTTGAGTTTAGGGATTTTTCAGCGCCACCTGTTTGAGTGGAGGCAAACTGACAAGAATCTTTTCACACACCTTCCGACTTGTAGATCAATACAGGAGTTAAGGTTTTTCTTACGAGGACACCCTTGAATCATGGACCTGCCTTCTTACCATGCACCCACTGAGTGGTTGAAATAAATGATGCAACATACATTCATGTTATAGAAGCAAAACATTTAAAACAAAAATGTCAAGAATTCATGCAAAGAGGTCAGAACAGGTGGGTTCATGTAGTGGCTCTATTGATAAATTCCTTTGTGAGATTGAGAAAAAGGAGAGGAGAAAATGTTAAAAAGGTGAAAGCTGGTATTTAGTCCAGCTTTTGTCCACCTCCACACACACAAACACAGCTCTACTCCTCCAACCTCCACCCAGCAGGAGTTTTTTCCAACCACTGGAATAATATGGAGGATATGGGCTGAGGGGGATTATTATTATATATTTTTTTACAGTATCAACCTTCACCCCTGTCTTAAATTATCATCCCACCAGCCATCCTCTTTCAGACTCCATTAAGGTTAAACCCCCCCCCATCATTAGCTCAACCCGCCGTTACCCTTCCCCTCCCTGCTGAGACGCCAAGGAGAACCTGCCACATTTATACTAAGTGGCAACTTGTCTTGGAATAGGGAGGGGAGCACAGCCCTCAGACCATTGTGTTTCACTCAGTTCAGATGTTGCAGGCAATGATAATCATTATTTAGTCGTTCAGTCAGTCATAACAATCATGCTCCTACAGACCTTTCTGCCGTAACAATAATCATCCACCATTTCGTCAAAGCTAAATCATTAGCATTCATTGAAGTTACAAGTGTACTTGAGAACACAGCGCAACCATATTTCAGTAGTTTAATGACCCCAAGTTTGAATTTCCCAAATATAAAACGTGCCACAGATTTAGCTCCATTCAAGGTATGTACATTACTAATGCATAAAAATGCTGAAATCACATTGATGTTTCTGTTTGTAAATTTTCACTAGCTAAATGCTACTTGGTGGTTAAAAGTTTCTTAAAGGGGCACTGTGTAATACGACATCAAGACAGAACACAACGCTCCCTGGGTAACCCACCCCTTTCGAATAATAACAGAAGCAACAGTGGCCTTCAAGGAAAAGAACAATTCTAAACAATGCACCTGATGACATTCCAAAAACATGGATGCCTCCATAAGACCTGCCTGCTCAATGTAATATTAATATTTGTAATTCTCCGCTCATGAGGATAATTCAGATTATTGGCAGAGGTGATTTTACACCAATGAGGATATTGATTTTAGCTAATAAATTACTTAAAATGTTACACAGTGCCCCTTTAAGTGATGAAACATAAGACATTCGATACCTTTCACCTCTTATGTTAGTGCTTAGAAATGTTTACAGAGAAAAAACCTGTCACTAAGCCGAAACATCACAATCGATCTCTTTACCAAAGAGGAGTGAATACTGGAAGACGAACAGAAGGACGATGACAGAGTGTAATACACACCACTGCTCCATCAAACTGCTGAATGAATAGAAAAAAAGAAAGACAAAACATGATTTCAAATAGAGAAATGTGTCTCAACCGCCTGTCTACATCAACACAAGCATATTACATTTACCAGAAACCATTTATTTTGCTCTTTTCACACTTCAATAAAAATCTTACAGAGTCAACGGGACAGACAGTTTGAAACTAGACAACCACAAAGAAGAAATAAAAGTAGACACTTTATACAAGACGACCATGTAAAAAATAGCATGATGGAAGAACTGTAAACACATGTATAAACAATGACAGTAAATTAAGAATGCTCAGCGTATTTGTAATTCAATCAAGTTTAGCATCTACAGGGCAGAACAACAACGTCAAGACATAAATATGGTAAAAAGTAGCCACAAGGTATGCTGTAAATAGCGTTGTTACATTTCATACATAAACACATTCACCTCAAGAGGATTGACAGAGATCCTATTTAGCTTACAAAGAAAACAACACTAGTATTCTACATAAAACAAGATGCGCTGGGCAGGATTGCTGATATATATTGCTCATAAATCTAATGTACATGTGGTCCGGGGATTTACGGCTGGCCTAAGGACAATATTGAATATTAACTATGAATTATGAAAGGCTGATTATTAAATGTGCTAAGACACCACATTGTCGGGAGTCTGTGCATCAATCACTTATCAGGCCTCCTTTATTGTTGGACACATAGAGGCCAGTGTCCAAAGACCTGCCAGTGATGTTGTTGAGGAAAGTGCATTGTTTTAGATACGGCATGTGGTGAGAATGTCCTCCACCAGGTGCTTGTAGACCCAGGCGTCTCCTTTCAGCCTCTGGCGGCGGATTCCGACAACCTCCGGCCTCTGCAGCATGCACACCTCCAGCTCAAACGCCATGGTTACCTTCCCAAAGTCACCCCAGGTCCGACACTTCAGGGTGTATCTAAAAACAAAGGTTGAAGACGACGAAATACAGAAACATTAGGATTGGATCAAAAGTCTGATCATAAAAAAAGCCATGAGGCATGTTTTTTTTTTACCCTTTCTGTGTGAAATCAACGTTTTTCTCCGGAAGGATAGAGAGGATCTGGTTAAGGATCTGGTCTGGGTTGGTCTGACTGGTCAGTGTAACGTTGTACTGCGCCTAGCAAAGGAGAAAAAGACAGACATAGAAATGCTGCGATATGTACAATAGTTTCATGTGACTAGTGGACCAGATGTGTGATTTCTGAAAATACCTTGATCTTGCGTGGGCCGTCGCGCAGGCCTCGTCTCTTGCTGGGAGTGAGCATGGTGATCACCTTGTCCAGGCCTCTCTCCAGGGAGCCGAACATTTTCCCTCCTCTCTTCTTCCTCCCGCTGTCTTCCGTAGCGGCCATGTCCAAAGAACGAGACCTGGAGAGCAAACAGGGCCTCCTTAAATAATTTTTTTTTTTCATTTCTGATTATCTGTTTCCAGGCTGGCTGAGACTGAGTGAGCAAGGCTGTCGATGCAAACACTCTACGGCTGTGTCTTGATTCAGGGGTTGCACCCTACGTAGGCTGCATTTGAAGACCGATTGCGTCATAGCGGCGCGCAAAGGCTGTCCCGTTTGCAAGGCTCCTTGCAAGGCTCCTCATATGCAGCCGAAAAATGCAGCCTTCGTTTCACGGTTTTGAAGGCTGCATCAGATGGATCCTTCATGGCCCAACATATCCCAAGATTCATTGCGTTTTTTTCAGAGATGGCATAAAATAAAATAAAAAATAACAAAACAGCAACGTGTTGCTCCATCTTCTTAACTTGTATCTTCCTTTCTTTTTTTCTTGTACTTTTTTTTCTTTTCGTCTGGTAGGCAACTTCTTTTTCTTTTTTCCTCCGTTGACAAGGCTGTCTCCGTTGGCAGCAATCAGGGTTGCTAGGCAGCACAGGAGCGGCGAGTCGTCACGCAAGGTAACGGCTTGTTACGTGAACCGGAAATGCTCGTAAACGGAGACCTGTGGAGACCATCTCGTTTAACAAGGCTCGTTGGCCTTAAAACCGGCCTTAAAATCGACCTTCATAGGCTATAGCCTTCATAGACCGCGAGACTGCGTCCTACGTAGGCTGCAACCCCTGAATCAAGACACAGCCGACATTCCCAAACTTCAGTCTTCCCCCCCTTTTTCGCCTCAAAGCCTCCATCCATGCTTACAGACCACTCACCTTCGCTCAGGACTGAAGGTCAGAATTCCAATGTTTGCATCGTCCCTGCTTTCTCCTGCTCTATTTTTATTCTGCACTTTGGAGCCACTGTCTCCACCTACAATACACACACAAAGGGAGTAGACAAACATTTACTTAAACCAACAGAACATTTTGATTATCTACTGAAAATCCCATAGTTTGTAAAAAATTCCAAATGCGTAATGGCTACAACAATTAGTTGATTAATCAGTTTGCAAACTCTAATCTTTTAAACAACATTGGCTCATTGTTTGTCATTTCAAGTTTAAACTATTTTCTGACAAACAAACTGGGCACTTGTTATTCTTGTTTTTTTAATAATATATCATGTAGAGCAAGCAATTATTACAGAAAAAAAAAATGTATTACTCAATACCAAAAAATAATCATAAGTTCTTCCAACCCGTTCTGTGCATGTCACTCCCCTCTCTGCCCAATTTCACCTCTGTCTCTCTGCACTATCAAATAAAGCATAAAAATGCCCCAAAAAAACATCTTAAAAAAAAAAAAAAAAAAAAAAAAACATCCAGAAAAATGTTCAGTAGATTGTTTATAAAATGGTGCACAAGCCACATTTCTGTTAGATGCTGCAACCAATGGGAAATTGATTGCAGCATTCCCATATCGTTATATTCTCAATATGTCACTCAGCATATTATAGCTTCAATAAATGAGTGAACAAAGCCTATACAATATCCAATTAGATGATTTTTCCAACCACAAAGCCACCTAAGAGGAAAAAAAAGTGTAATAATGGATGAGGTTAAATGAAAAAAACGGTACAGGACTCTGCTCTTATGCATTGATCTGGCCGGCTTTGACATTGGATTTGGGGAATACGAAGGTTTGGTAGAGACACACACACACACACACACACACACACACACACACACACACACACACACACACACACACACACACACACACACACACACACACACACACACACACACACACACACACACACACACACACACACACACACACACACACACACACACACACACACACACACACACACACACACACACACACACACAAAGAGGGAGCTAGGCTTTAGTGGCAAGAGAACACATGTCACTACAGCCCACGCGGGACAGTAAGCAGGGGAAAGAGACAGCTACACCTGTCACAGCACACGCCTTGGGACAGACACACACGGACTATGTTTTTGAGTGTGTGTGTGTGTGTGTGTGTGTGTGTGTGTGTGTGTGTGTGTGTGTGTCAGAGCTAGCATGTCTGCACAGTAGCTGAAAGAACAGGAGGCTGTATACGGAGTATGACCGAAGCCAGATTCAAAGGTTTTAACACCACTTAGGTCAGCGCATTATAGAGGAAACTAATGACCCTGGACATAAAGCAAAGATAATTCACTTTGACAAATAATTAAGACTTTAATGAACCTCCATTCATATTAGTGTCCATTTAAAGATAAGTGAGTAGAATGAGCTTCCTGATAACAACCGCACCTTTGAGTTTACAATGATATGTGTGTGTGTATGTGTCCGTTTTCCAGTGTCACAATGACAGCTAAATCACACAAATATGAGAGGCTTTGAAATAAAATAAAAAAAACAGACCCAATAAATGAGTTTATTACCAGAAGTCAATTTACTTGCAAATGTGTGGCACTTGTGATTATGAGAGCTGCATGAGACTGAGCGAGGGACAGATAAAATGAGAGAGAAATGTGGAGAGGGGCAGTTGGCTAATGCAAATAATCTAATAGAGATTGTACTTCAAGCCCTTGTTTGGAGCAAAAAAAAACAATTACAGTATACAAATACACTGTATAATGAAGTGAGAGCCTGAATTGTTTCTACTTCAACATTACCATTGGTTGTGTGCTGTGGTTTGGTCTGGCTTTGCGAGACTATTGGTTGTGTAACCAAGAGAATTCCTCTTACCTTTAGGTGTGACTGCTTTGGTTTTAGGGCCATTCACGTTAGCATTTTGATTGGGTGTCGTCAGCACATTCTTGTTGTGCCGTGCGTTCTTCCTACTCGACACGGGAGTTCGAGGAGGAGGCAACGCAAATATTTCTACATCCTTCTCGTGCACAGCCACATTCTCCTTGTTCTCACAGGCTCGTTCCTGGTCTCTGTCCCTTCTCTCCTGCCGGTGCTGTGCTGTCGTTCGCCCCCTTCCTGGGGTCGGGGTGTAGGCACCTTTTTTCTCCACTGAAGGAGATTCTACACTCTTTAGGGAATACAAAGAAAAGATAAGTGTGGTACGAGTAAGTTTCTCTGGATTGTTAACCCTTTCAACAATCCTAAAGACAAGGTTCACACACAGCAGAGACATACATCAGTAGGAACTTTTTCATACCGTGTCTTTGTTGCTCCCGGCTCCATCTGGCTGACCCCTGACCCCTCTGGGTGTATAATGTTTGCCTGAAACCCACGGGCAATCGTCAATGTATTCTGAGCCAAAGTCAAGGGAACCAACAATCACTGCGTCTTCATCTTCGCTGAAGTGAGGGGCTTGCCTAGGCTGAACAAGTGAGGGAGAATTTAAATAAAAATGTGAAAACATGGACACTTGAAACTAGGAAAGTAAGGAACAATGTATAGACGTAACCAGAACATGCTTGGAGAGTGTTGGTCCCCAGTCTGACCTGTAGTCCCTGGTGCAGGGGAGAGCAGGATTCCTCACACACTGTTGGTTCAGGGCGCAGGCGGACAGGTTTGCCCCTCTGCTTCTTTGACAGCAGCAGCAGGTAGGTGGCTGTGGTCTGGTCATAGTGCCACTGTAGGAGTTAAGATGCATTAGACTGCATGTCAATAGAGTTTTTTTTTTTTAAATATTACATTTGCACAGAATGCAAGGGATACAACAATCATTAAACACATGCAGTTTCACCATCAACATCACCAGAAGTTCAACTGCTGATTAGCATTATGAAAATCAATACCTAACACTCAAATGTAAGTACAAAAAAGCACTCACCTCTTTGACCAGCTCTGTGGTGCTCGCCCTCGATCGTTTCATGTGGACCGCCATCTCTGTGATACAGTCCTCGTCGATGTGGCCAAGCTATGTTCCCACAAAACCCAAGACAGAAGCTTATTTACGCATTTTCTATAGATATGTGAGCACCAAAAAAATAAAAAAATGTCCACATTAAGAATTATGGAATTTGGTTCAGGGAAATTAATTGAATGAATGCGTGTGTTTGTACCGGCTGCTTGGTGTGCCACTCTACGGGGCTGTTGTAGTCTTTTATCACCCAGGGATGGTCAAGCAGCTGTCGAACTGTAAGACGCCGCTTGGGGTCCACCTACAGGACACACACAGAAACTACAAGTCAACATGCAAGTACACGTTGTACAAATAAATACAATAATATACGAATATGTAATAATAAAAAAAAAATTATTGTATATGAAAACATTTCTTCTACTGTATTATGACAAGTTTATGTGACAGACTGAGTTCTGCTGTTATTTACTGGTAACTCGTGAAGTGACATTTCTGTAAAATAACTTAAAAGTGAGAGAGGATAAAAGATAAAAGAAGAAACAGAATGACTGATTATGTACCTGCATCATCTGGTTGAGAAGGAGGATACTACCTGCAGAAAGCCACCGAGGGTTATCGTATTTTCCTCTCTGAGGATATAAAAACACAGACAAAGAACAAAAAAAAAATATTATGAAATGTTAAAGGTGAAGTAAGTGGTTTATTTATGTTAATATAAGTGTAAAATCTCTTTATTCATACAGTGATCACTTACATAATGTGTAAGTTTCATAAAGCCGATCTCTCAGTCAGCTGCTTTGCACGTAATCGGCAAATAACCTTATTGTAGTATCCCGAAATTTTTATCCAATCAGAAGAGAAAACGCTACAAACCGACACTCGTCTCACTCATATATAGTATATACATGGTCTCACTGCCGGTGCACGCCAGAGCAACAGATGGGTGAATGTGTATGCGCCTACAATGGCGGAGCAGGTAAAAATCCTTCCCAATGTCTGTTTTGATGGTTTTTATCATGTTTTATCACACTTATGGATCTGAGATGATGCTAAATAACTTGCTGCTTGAAGACCGCAGTGCATTAATGTGGTGACGTAGGGACGAGCGAGGGGACTGCTAGCTGCAGTAACTGACAGGAAGTTAGCTAAAAGAACCATTCTGCTTACAGCACCTTTAATGCACTTGAAACAGAAAACAAACACAGGGTTATTCTATGGCTTGCTTCCTTAGATGGCTATAATCCCATTATGTGTTTGACCATGAAAACACACAGGAATTGTAATTAAAAAAAAAAAAAAAAAAAAAAAAATACAGGATAATTTACAAAAATTAAATACAATAAAATATTAAACTGATAGAACCGCCCTCTGCAATGCGTAGTTGGAGTTCAGAATATCAAATATTTCATTTTTAAGGAACATCATGCAGCTGGGGAAAATGAAGGGCTCTTACTGTAATCTTCCTATAGAGGACCACACAGTTGTCGTCATCAAAGGGCAGGTATCCACAGAGCAGAGCGAACAGCAGCACTCCCATACTCCACACATCAGCCTGGGGATTTACACACCACACATTAAGAGTTACAGTTAGGATTTCACAGCTCAGTTGCATCGAGTCATGCAACAGTGAAGACGGTCAAGAGACCATGAACATGCCACATTGTGGAACAGGCAGGTAATTACGGCTTGAAATAAAAATCAAATGCAAGTTATATGGGTTTTTAATAAGGACAGATCTTTAAATTGTAACCCCCTGATTGGGTCAGAAAGTTGTAAACAGAACACATCTCTCACCTCTGAACCAATGTAGGCTCTTCCCTGGACGAGTTCAGGAGCAGCGTATGCAGGGCTCCCACAACACGTCATCAGCTCATAACCCAAACCTCCCTGGGAGAGAAAACCACATGATAGCCAGACCACAAGATATATATGTAAACATCGTGTTTATAGGCTCGTATCGCTATGTTAACAATTGTCTTAAGGCATCCACTTCTTTCCACAACAGCTAATATAGACCAAATAGTTTTACAACATACACACAATGGCACAGGGAAGGTGTGGTGAATTACCTTAGGTTTGGCGCACAATCCAAAGTCGATGAGCTTCAAGTTTTGGTCTTCATCAATCAACAAGTTTTCCTACGGTTAACAGAGACAAGCATTGCAGCGGACATTTAATATAAATGTGCAGTCTCAGACAAGCGGAAACATTCTATTGTCACTCTCTCACATGCAGTCAGTAGTTGTTTGTTTGTTACCGGTTTGAGGTCCCGGTGTGCATATCCATGGCTGTGTACGTAAGCCATAGCAGACACAATCTGTCTCAAAAACACCCTGGTCTCCTCTTCTGATAGACGGTCCTTTGCTATGATGTAGTCAAACAACTCCCCACCAGGACAGTACTGAGAGGGGGAAAAGAAAGGGAAAGATGCTAATTGAATGAACATAAAAGTGTAATAGTTACACACTCACACCACCTCTATGTGTGCGTGTGTGTGTGCTCTCACCTCCAGCACCATGAAGATCTGGGTTGAGGTCTCTATGACGTGGTAGAGGCGACAGACGTGCTGATGACTCAGGTTCTTCATGGCCTCAATCTCCAGCTTCACACGGGGCAGGTCATCCTGGGATGATAAACAGCTTGTTACAGGTTTTTTGATGTATACGTTTTAACTTAAACAATAAACAATAAAACAACAATAAACAATAAACTTATTCAATCTAATTTTGCTTTCTTTAAATTAATTCTGAGAATATCATATGACAAGTAAATGAATCTCTTACAGTTTTGAAAATTGGTTCATTGTCAGTCATAAGAGCCTCTAGAATTTGGGACTTTTTTAAGTGTCTCTTTGTTTGATATCATTGTAAACGTTTAGGATTTGGTCTGCTGCATAGAACTTTACCCCCTCAACTGATGGTTGAAATTTAAATTTTTTGTCTCTGCTGCTTTGATTTCACCCAAATTGTTTTTGTTTTGTGCCAGGTTAACCCGTTTAACATTTCCAGCAGATATACCACAACGTGGTGTGGGCAAACTGTGTCCTTGACTCACCCCTAGTTCCTTCTTGTTCATGATTTTAATGGCAACCTTCTCCCTTGTCAAGATGTGACAACCCAGCTTGACTTTTGCAAAGCCTCCTTAACGAAAGAAAAAAAAAACATGGTTAATAACATACGTCAGAGAGGATATGTTCGTGACAGAAGTCGTTTCATACAAGTTAACAAGTTAACATTGCCATTATTACCTGAGCCGATGGTCTCATAAACCTCATAGTGTTTGTAAAGCTCGTCGGCTCCGCGGCGCTCCATCCTTTCCACTGGCATTCTCCCTGCTCCAACCGCACGCTGTTAAACCGCCCTGCGCCCGGGAGATAAACCGTTTACAGCACCCAACTAGATACAAAAAACACTCGGTTGTAAAACACACACCCCTCTTTGTGTTAAAACCAAACCTAAGTAAGTCTCTATCATTTTCTAACGAGCTAACGTCAATAAACGCTGTACAAAAAGGAAAATTACTATATCCAACACACATCGTTAAAACCACCACATGTAATATAATGTTAACCTAAACCTACTTTACACCAAGCTAACGGAATGGCACTTTATGAATCGACATTATGAGGTTACCTGAATTAGTACGAAGCCGAGAACGTTAGAATCGCCCTGTGACAGAAATGTTTCGTTAGAGAATTTTGAATTTCGCACGTCAACGTTGACGCTATTTCCGGCTTCCGGTTTGTGCTTCGCCCGCCCCCTTGTGGTGAATAATAGTCACCTACTACTACCAGATAGATAGATAGATAGATAGATAGATAGATAGATAGATAGATAGATAGATAGATAGATAGATAGATAGATAGATAGATAGATAGATAGATAGATAGATAGATAGATAGATAGATAGATAGATAGATAGATAGATAGATAGATAGATAGATAGATAGATAGATAGATAGATAGATAGATAGATAGATAGATAGAAAACAGTTGTTTATTCAACTTTAGGGTACATTTGAAGGCTCTATGGACTAAATATCTGAAACGCCCCTCATCCTCAAAAGAGTTGAAACAACACCTCACCAAAACAGTTCAAAATAAGAAAGAAAAAAAATTGTCAATTGATTAGCCTACCTAATAAAATGGAAATCTAAGGCATAAAACTACACACTCAGAAATGAATACAAATTAAGAGAAAACTTGTGGGGAGACACATAGCAAAAGCCTTTGCGTGCACTGCATGATACAATTCCATGCTCTTTGACATGTAGGCCTACAAAAACGCTGGACCTCCCCACTTGACCATGATCTCGACCATGTCAAGAGGACAGTAGGGGAAGAAGTATTTAGATTGTTAACTTATGTAAAAGATCAGTAATTAAACACCAAACACTAAATTGAAGGTATAAGAACTACAATGTAAATGTTAAGTCAAGGTTTTAGTCTCTTACAAACTGTGGTTAAATATCCGCATAACAATAAATTGTATTTCCTACACTAATTTTAGATTTTAAAATCTGTATCTGTAAAGAGTCACTTATTTAACCCCTCACTTTGAAGACAAGATCAAAGTGAGCAATGTTTAATTTCCTTGGCACAGATGCACTTTGGAGAGAGGTGATGCTGGCTGACAGAGATGTGGGCGGGGGGACTGATGTGAACAGATGACTCTTCCTTATTCATATTCACGTCAGAAAGCGTTCTATGACCATAATCAAGACAACAAATAAAGGAATATCTTTTGAAAGAATTATGTTAATCCCTTCAATACAGTACCATAGATGCTGATAATGTTGGATTTTTGTCGCATTTGCAGCAAATAGTCCCACACTGAAAGACATAGCCTACTGTATACATATAATTAACTTTTGTACTCACCCCCAATTGGAGCAGCATGGTTTGACCGAGGTCCTTGGAAATGAATTGACAAACGTCAAAACAAACAATTCCACAGCAAAATATATGGCACACATGGTAACAGCTTTCTGAAAGGTAGTGGTTGACTGTGAAATATACATGTAAACATATCTTCATGTGCACTCACAGGAAGATATATACAACCTTTAGGATGGAATGCATCAAGTTCATTGCAATGTGTGAACTGTTCTGCTTGACACCATAGGTATGTAGTTGCAGCAGCTGACCAGAGAGGTGTATATATTTATGGTGTCAGAAGGTGTGTGTGTGCCTTCTTCTGCACAACTTCTCAAGCCTCTAATTAGGAAAAGGTGAGAAGTCAGCTCAGAGTTGCATTTTGACGGACCTGTAATCACTGTGTATAACCACTCTCACTGTCGCTTGGGTTGGGTTGTAAATGCCATAGTAACGATTTCTTCTTTGTCACTGTCCCGCATCAAATGCTTTGGAAATGTATAATTTGCTGCACCTGTTCTTGTCAATGAGTAACAGGCCAGCACCAAAAAAAGTAGCAAGACATCATGCTTCTTAAATCGCGTAAACAGGTCATCCCAGTAATGCCAACAGACTGTAAAATCTAAGACATACAGCACACGACACACATTACATCCTTACACTTAGCCAACACTGACAGGCAGCTGCAGAAGAATTCCAGTGAATGCTCAGCGGCCGTCCTGTGTTTCTCATGGTCGTTAGGAAAGGAGTTGGTCGTTAGGGAAGTAACTGGTGGTTAGGGGATGTCCAGGTGTCAGCGGTATGACAGAACCCCTTATTTGGTTTCAAGGGCAGCTGGCCAGGACGGGACAGAGGGCACATCAAACAACCCACAGCTGGATGAAAAGAAAGGGGAAGGCTTGCATGAGGAGAGAGGAAAAGAAAATGGAAAGGACACGGGGGAGCAGAAGAATATGAGGAAAAATAGGGAAATGGGGAAAAGAGAAAAATGTACAAAATCAGGGGATGTAAAGGGGGACATACTGTATCTTTCATTTTCAGCGTTGAGCTAAATTTATGTTGACTGTATTGTTCATCATCAGTGTCTTTACCATTTTGTGTTCTTTGTTTCCTCTGGTTTCTGTGGTCAATGTGGCCCGCTAGCACTCACACACACATTGAATTACCGTCAGTCCAGAGAAACACTGACTAAAACACATTTTAAATAGTCACATATGGTTGATCTAAGTGAAAGAAATAGAAAAAATCTGAACTGTTTCAACCCCTTTCTTTTTGCAAATACTGTTTATCATTAAGGGCTCTTTCATTTCCAAATGAGCTCACTTTTATTTTATTGCACATTAATTATATTTCTAAGGACTATTACACACTTCAAACCAGTGGGTGTTCCCCCTCTGGTTCCTTTTGTAGGATGCAACTTTATTCTTTCAGAAAAAAATATATGTAAAAAAGGTTGCACAAACTTCAGTACCGAATCATAGCAGTTGGGCATACTCAACATCATTAGCTAAATCCCAAAGTAATTCCAACATAAGCTGCAAAAGATGAAAACCACTTTGAAGCATAGGTTTGTCAGTGTGCTTGTCACTGTTTGAACATTAACTTGCGTTAAAGAGCTGCTTTGCCACTTCCAGCTGCTCTAAGGGACACAGTGTGTGTGTGTGTGTGTGTGTGTGTGTGTGTGTGTGTGTTAATTTAAATCAGACATGGTAGCTAACAAGCTGTCACAGTGGAAAATACACATTGTAGCCGTAACAGTTCCTGTCTTGGACAGAATTCCCAGTATCAATGACAGACTTTCGGAGGGACCCAGAATGCCTGTGTCATATCTCAGTGACTATACCGGGTTCACTGCATGGACCGGCGTCTTAGATCTGGCTGTGTGCCAGACAGAGGGAGAAAGCAAATTCAAAAACATGTAGTATGTTTAGTGTGTATAGGTTTATTAATAATAATGGTTTGCAGGAAACCAGTGGCCTTCTGTGTCTGGGGTCAATGGGCCCGATGCCAACCACTCACACAGGGAGACAGACTCAATCAGAGGCATGAAGCCGCATGCAAGGATACAGTGGCATCATCTCTCTCTCTTTACTGCTACCAACATCAACATGAGGCATCACAGAGCTCCACAGGATCAACTTGTTTTTTCACTCACTCTGGTTTCACGGTGACTGCAATGAATCATCGTGTATCACGGACATTGCATCATAACGCTTTATCCACACATGTGACTCGTATATCTTTGCAAGGTCCACACACAAACATATGCAACATGTGTACTACTTACACAAGAACACACACATAATCACAAAGAAACAGAGGCTCTTAGAGAAGCTGTGAAATTCTCCGCCCTGGCGATTTCACACCCATATTGTGAGCAGCTGCAGTGTCGATCAGCTGGCAATCTAAATAATAATGCATTTTTCTTAGATCTTAAAAGTTGAAACAGATAGGAAAAACAAATCATCTCTACTCCACCCTTATAAATGTCTCCTCACTGTGACATTAAGTTACAGTTGACATTTAAAGTACTTTCTGATATTTACAACTCCTGTTCTTCCTCACTCCCTAACTTAAAACAGTGGAAAGTTAAAGAGGCAACAAGCTTAACTATATTGTTTAGAAGGTCCTCTGCCCAGAGCTTAAACATTCAACCGCAGGAAAATATTGCACTCATGTGTGTTTAAAGTTATCCAAATCATTTATGGCAATTCAAATATTACTATAACTTCCCAAGATGAGGATTTCTGGAGTGTTACACTGTGGGGATTTGACTCCTGGTCAGTGGATTTACAGTAATTTCTGGATTGATCTGAGTCACCATTAAACTGGCATCCTTTGGGTGTGAATCACTGATGAAGGGATATTGAATCACTATAGAGCACAACTGCATTTTATGTGTGCTGTGTTCTTCACAGAGAGCAGAAAACAATAAGCTGTGATTAGATTTGACATATTGTTTCTATTATCCTAAACCCAGTGCATTTCTACCATGGTGGTTTTGATTTAGAGTTTTCATCCTTAACTTTTTTCATCATCAGTAAATTCAAAAAAAGGGACAACTCAAAACAAGCCTAAAGTGAAAACAAGAGATGGGCTTATGGGATGTCAAGAGCAAGTTCTAGAGTGATGTGTCTCCACAGCCTCACACAATCTTGCGTGACGATTCCCAGGGCGATATTGCTCTTGGGCAAGGATTTAAGATAA
>NC_137235.1:15277570-15642570 GCF_949987685.1 Ammodytes marinus
TGTTCTATTGGGAACACAGCTGCAGCAGCAAAGGGTTGCAAAACTTAACCGTCAGATGATAGAACAAGGGGAAACATCTGATCTTGTGCAGCACACATTGGCTCATATTGTGTGTGTCTCTCTCTCTCTCTTTATAATCTCCTTTTGGAAGAAGGTACATGCTTTAAAGTGGCCACTCCAATGATAATTTATCACACACTATCAATAACTGTGGTGAAAATGAAGGCATAGAGCTTTGAGAAACTTTGCCTCAGAAAGATCATTGCTAAACTCATGATGTCTAAATGTGTAATCACATCGTTTGTTATGGACTGTGAGTTGCCCTTTAGTTTCTGTAATCCATTCTTCGTCTTCTGTGATTGGCTGAAAGCTGGGACGTGGGGGAGTGGTCAGAGTGCAGCAGGAGATGTGGACCCGGTACTCAGCACCGCCAGGTCATATGCCGCCAGGTCACACACATTTATGACAATGGGACGGAAACCTCAATTACCGTGGCACCAGAGCTGTGTGGTAGGCCGTCTGATGTGCCAGTGACCGAGTCGACATGTCAGTTGAAGATTTGCAGCCAGTGGGAGATACCATCAGAGTGGAGCCCGGTGAGAATATACAAACACATACAGAAAAACACACACACACACACACACACACACAAAAACAAACACACACACACACACACACACACACACACACACACACACACACACACACACACACACACACACACACACACACACACACAAACCAACCTCAGTATAACAGCTGTAGTATGACTTTAAATAAACATATTCTGTTGACAGAGGTGGGAGAACTTCAGAGCTGTAACTATACAGTATAAGGTTTAGTACCACACTTTATAAATACTCAATTACAAGTAACAAATATTCATTCTACATTTTAGAAAAAAGTAAAAGCAGTATTCATAAAAGTGAAACTTTTCATTATGCAATTGACCAAAATATATTATTTTATAGGACTATTCATACTTGTGAATTAAAATGTACGCAGCTTTTAATGTTGTAGCTGGTTGGTGAAGATCATTTTGAGAAACATTGCGTAAAATGGGAATACTAAGCAAATAGAACAAGTACCTCAAAACCTTATGTAAGCAATGTGCTTGAGTTAATGTACTTATTTGTCATTGCAATTCTTAAGTTACATGTTTTAGTACAGCAGTATTATTGAGTAATTTTTTTTAAAACAAAACATTTAACTCTTTGTTCTCCTCCACCCCTCTCCAGTGCTCGGTGCCATGTGGGGTGGGCCAGCGCAGCAGGGAGGTGGTGTGTCTGAGCAACCAGGGTGATGTGGAGGAGGACGAGGAGTGTAACATGAACCTAAAGCCAGACTCACTGCAGAACTGTGACATGGGGGCCTGCGCAAGGAGCTGGTTCACCTCCCTCTGGAGCCAACGGGTAACACAGAAACGGTTAATGTGTGTGTGTGTGTGTGTGTGTGTGTGTGTGTGTGTGTGTGTGTGTGTGTGTGTGTGTGTGTGTGTGTGTGTGTGTGTGTGTGTGTGCGTGCGTGCGTGCATGCGTGTGTGTGTGTGTGTGTCTCTGTGTGTGTGAGAGAGGAAGGATAATGTTACAGGTGGACTAAAAGGGAAATGGGATGTCAAAATCTTGAAGTGACACTGATTCAAATTGTGTGTTTGTGTGCTTGTGTGTGTGTGTGTGTGTGTGTGTGTGTGTGTGTGTTTGTGTGGGTGTGTGTTTGTGTTTGTGTGCTATATTCCTCAGTGTTCTGCAGAGTGTGGTCGAGGCAATCAAACCCGGATGACAGTGTGCCTGATAGATCATGTGACTGATCTCCCATTGGACAGCTGCGATGGGGAACGCCCACCAGAGGTGACAACCTGTGACTCAGGCCCATGCCAAGACCGCCTGGAGTGGTACACCGGACCCTGGGGACAGGTAAATCAAGCATTCATACACACTATAAAAATATTTTCCATTGTCCATCCTCCATGATTTATTTGACCTGTGTGTGTATGCGTGTGTGAGTGTGTTTGTATTTATGTCTGTATTTTGTTAGTGTTCTGCAGAGTGTGGGAATGGCACACAGACCCGGAAAGTGGTTTGCATTTTTAACAACAATGGTCTCATGGAAGTGGTCGACTTGTTAAAATGTTCCAGTATCGCCGAGCCAATCACAGCTCAGCCCTGCAGACTTAAGCCATGTGGTGTCCAGTGGTATGTCACAGAGTGGAGCGCGGTAAGTTTCCCAATAGTGACCTGCTGCTATACCATGCATCTATTAACCCCTGGTTAAAGGATAACCAAGAAAGCAAAAATCAATACATATTTTTATAATGCAGTGGGATCTAGCCGTGCAATAAGATCTTGCTAAGATCTCTCCCGCCACTCGAACACAATGACAGTAAACACCATTCTATCTTTCCTCCTCTTGAAAAGTGTTGTAACATTAACTTTGAGCATGAAAGGGCTTGATATACAGTATAAGTTTGACAAAACAATCCAAACTCAAGCACTGTTGTGTATAGAACATAATTATTACACAGCCTTTATCAGTGGAAAGAGTTGGTTCACTCGTCATGATGATGGCCATGCTGTTGACAGGTGAGCCAAGTGATAATGATGAAATCATAGGAGCTACTGTGCTGGTGTTATGTAATGCAACAGAGCAGACTCCACTTGCAGAAGAATACCATGTGGATATGGATGGTGATCCACTGTTTCACAGGGACTACTTCTCCAACAGAAACAAGATTAATTGAAACCTGTGTTCAGTGATGTGATTGATCAGACATAAGCAGGACTTTGGAAAAACAATATGCTTTTTGAAATTTACATTGCTATGAACACCATAAATCAAATCTTCTGCAATCTTCATTGAATTGGACTGGAGGCATACATTTTAAACTATTTGCATACTGCTATAGAGTACTTTTTTGTTACTTGTGTTAAGTGATCCCTTAAATGTCAACATCTTCCTAGAGAAAGTCCAAATTCAGTCCTTTGGTTCAATTAAATATATGTTGGATGTGATAGTCTTCATTTCTACCTCTGCTTTTTTTCCCATCAATAAAGTGTTCACGTTCATGCAACGGGGGCTACCGTGTGCGTGAGGTACGTTGTCTAACCGACAACATTGCCCCAAGCGACAGCTGTGACCCCAGCTTTACCCCAGAGAGCAGAGAAGAATGCAACAGGCAACCTTGTGTAGCTGAGATAAGTAAGTCTCCAAGCAATGTTGTACTACTGAACAGGTAATCTAGTAGAGGCCTTTTAACTGTAAAGAAACGGTGAGGCCTCCTTTCATTATTACCGCCCACGCTTGTGGAACAGCCTGCCAGAGGATCTGAAGGCAGCAGAGAGTGTTCATATTTTTAAGCCTCAAAACCCACCTCTTTAGTCTAGCTTTTAATTGAATCTTATTTATGGACCTTTATTATATCTTCCTTTACCTCTTTTACAATATTTTACCTATTTATGTGAATTCATTCACTACTTGATTTCTAAATGTTTACTTTTTTACTCACTTTAACGTATTTATTTGTTTATTTTAACCTCTTTATTAGTCTCTCAGTCTTCTTTATTCGTGCTATTTAATCTTATTTGTGTACACACTAGGCATTATTTATTTTACCCTTTTAACTTTTCTTTTAATACAACCGCTCTGAGTTTGTCCTCTGGTGTTGTCTCAGTGTTCCTGTTTTATTGTTCTATTGATCCATGCTTTAACTTCATCTTGTTTTATTCAGTCCGTCTTCACAGAGTTCTGTTGCATTAAGGGTTTCGTATTTTTCTGAAAGGAATTTGCTGCTCTATCCGTAGATTTTGGGGAGGGAGGGGTTGGAATTCTTCTTTTTCATCTATTCTTTGAAGCACTTTGTGTTGTCTTTGCTGTGTATGAAAAGTGCTATTAAAGGAAGTTTGATTGATTGAGCCATTGCACGCAGTCTGGCCACTATAGGTGCGGTTTGGTCAGTGTGGACCTGGGTGGGGTGAGATTAATCTGCGATGGCGTCATTGTTGATAATGTTACCTTGATGGGGATGTTCATCTGGGTCATATGTCTTAACCATGCAGGAGCCGTGAGGAAATATCGTTTTTTTTTATAGGACTCATGTATAGGAGACTCCCTGCCAAAATGAATTGTGTTTTCAAATCCAATCAATAAAAGAACCATAGGTGATTCATCAAAGCGTGGACACACTTAATAATTAGCATATAATTGATTTATTTGTTCAA
Source organism: Ammodytes marinus (assembly GCF_949987685.1). NCBI lineage: Eukaryota > Metazoa > Chordata > Actinopteri > Uranoscopiformes > Ammodytidae > Ammodytes > Ammodytes marinus. The sequence continues at coordinate 15,281,785 of NC_137235.1, forward strand.
AATCTGTATAATGTCTAATGTATAGTATATATAGTGGTATATTTTATATGAATGTAGTATGTTTCGTTTAATATAATCTAAATAGATTTTTCAAAAACTTATTCTGACTTCTTTTTCTGAATACTGATTCGGTTTGACTTTGTTGAATAGGTTTCTGAAATGAGAATTGAGGGCACAGTAAGTTACTTTGGGGTTCTGTGAATTAGCACCAACACTTCCATCAAGACATGATGTGACCAGCCTCCTATTGGCTCTCAGCGTGGAGTGTATAACATGATGGAGGATGAAATAATGACATTTTTTCTCATAGCTTGTTCCTCTTTTCCTTCACAGATCCATCATGCAGTGATCAGTATCATAACTGTATGGTAGTGGTTCAAGCCCGACTTTGCATTTACCCTTACTACAGAGGTGTCTGCTGCGCCTCCTGTTCCCGCTCCCAGAAAACATACCCCAACTTAATTTAAACACATTCGCAGGTGATGTCGCACAATGATGGCTTAATTCACCACCGGTCACGATTCAGTCTGAAAGAAACTGCACCGCAAAAATGACACCTGTTTTTATTCTTAGTCTACCTTTAAACTGGACTGGTTAGATTTGGTTATGAACTTATATATACTTGTATATTTATTCTTAATAAAGGATGTATACCTCCTGGTACTCTGCTGTTGTTGTGTTGTTGTGTTGTTACAGATTGTACAACATACAATCGTTTGATGTCTGTGCAATATTGCTTGATATCTCAAACCTATAATTGTAGGGTATAAAGTATGAAAATTAAGTATTAAGTTCATAGATCAAAATCAAAATGTTGAAATGTATGCAAATTACAGAATAAACTACATCATGAGTAAAACAATGGGCATGGGAAGGTGTTGAAAACTAGTATTTATGCTAATACACTGAAAACAATGCATCTGGTTCGTCCAACGATATTGTCATGTCCATGTCAAATAAAAAAATCTACTACAAATAATTAGCCCTGGATCTGAAAAGCAAGATACTATTTGAACACTGAAGGTGCAGTGTGTAGAACTTATTGGCATTTTTCAGAACAGACTTGGTAGAAATGGAATATAATATTCATAAGTGTGTTTTAAATTATGTATAATCACTTGAAAATAAAACTAGTTTTAACATTTATTTCCTTAGAATAAGCCTTTTTTATCTACATATGAGCAGGGCTTGCCACCATGGAGGCCGCCATTTTGCACTTCTACAGTAGCACAGAATGGACAAACCATATGGCCATATGTATTTTATAAAGTGGGTGTCCTGGGGAAATGCACCTATTGGAAGACAAGGAAGAAGTAGTATAGAATAAAAATCTATATACATCTTCTCTTCAACACTTGATATTGTGGAAACACTTTGTGGCAGTGGTGGATGATGCCATCTTTAGTAACTAGATTATTGTCCTTAAAGGCCACTGTAGCTTCTGTTATTATTCGAAAGGGAGGGTTGACCTAGGGAGCATTGCATTCAAGAATTTTCAACACTAGATGCCACTAAATATTCAGATATTACACACTGCACCTTTAAACAGCTAATGGTCAATTTGTATTCCAAAGACAAATGTGTGCCGCTTGGAAATAAAGATGGGAATGTACCAGTGCCAGTTGTTGCTGGCAGGAATCTTATGAATTCAACACACACTTAAGGGTATAGGTATAGGATAACAATTTTTCTGTCATTAAACTATAGTCAAATCCCCACACTGCACAGTAAAAACGTTTTTGCTTGCTATAACTATTAATTTTCATATGAGGCTTTAGCAGTCAGAGTTGGTCACCGAAGGCTTATACAGTACATCATGTAGATGCGCCTACAGTGTTGTTGTAACTACTCAGGATTCCTCATGGGGGTGACAGACGTTATGCACTATAGCTAAAGTCAAAACCATCTTTAAAGTGGGACGATTGATTAATTAAAGTCAAAGACTAATTTCCATTGTCAGCCCTTTACGCCCTGTATGAACAAAATATTTACACAATGTTACCTTTTCTTCCCAATATGCTGCCATAAATAACAGTTAAACACATAAACACATGCTGTATATTGTACGATGACGGGTGCCAGGGTAGCGGTTGCTTCAGAGGCCTACCAAGTTAAATTAAAAAGAACATAAAGAGACACAGGTTGTCGTGATATGCGTGTTAAATACAACACTAAGCATTGAATTCACATCGGGCTACTGTGCAAAGACCATATTAGTTGCACTGACCCACTGCAGCCCCCACTCCACCCCACTTTGTGCCTTTTTTATATGCTTCGCTGCATTTTATTTTGAAGCTATGGAATGTTGTTGAGAGGAGATTCTGTATAATTCACTCTTCAAACAAGAAACTTTAGAATTGTTCATGACACCATAGAGATGTTCCAGAACTGATGTCACAGATACAATCCTTGGTGAACTCACTGTGGTCAGTTTGTAAAATTTAGTCAACAAAAAATTGAGTCAACAAAAGTATCAAACTGCAGACAAGAAGTGAGTAATTCTTTTTTTTTGGATGAAGATTGTTAAGCTCAAACCTATAACCAAAGGAGAAAAAGGGGAAAATATGGTTTATAAAGATGAATTTAGTTGGTAATTTCGTATTTAAAATTTGATTTGAAACTCATTCAAATTAGATCATGGCCGGATTGGCCTCATGCTAAAGAGCCATGAGACCAGAATTAAATGTAAGGATACTTTATGTGTATTGTGTATGCCACCCTTTCGACTGGAACCATTCATCCTATTCAGTTCACAAAACACAAGATACATGGCACGTTAAATTTTTAGCAAGAGCCCAGATACAGCCCAGTGAGAACCCTACCTTGTCCAAGGTGTGCTGTGGGTCAAGGTGGTAATTTGATTAAATGCAAAGAAAATCAAGAATAAAAATAAAATAATTTAAGCAAAATAACAACAAAAATAAAATGATAAATATCCTTAAACCAGATTTTAGGGCTACAGTACAACGCGAATTAAAAAGATTAGTCTCGAATGAATTTTAATTAAATTGTTTTGTTCTTTTTTTTGTCTCCATTTCAATTTCAGATTTCTTCAAATATATCCACAATGGTGTATTCATCATGCTCATCATCCTCTGACTCCAGCATCGGAGACATGTACCAACTCCCTGAAAAATATAAGTTCCTGAAAGTTCTAGGAAATGGTGGCTTTGGAGTAGTACTCAAATGTCTGGACCTCCAAACAAACCAGACTGTGGCCATTAAGATTGCCTTAACCAACAGGAATTTGAACGAAGAAGTAGGGCGCTTAATAATTTTTTATTTTTTTTACAATTGCCAAAGCTACTTCTACCAATTACTGTTTTTTTGTTGATGTTGTTTTGAGCTACTAGTTTCCCTGGTGTTGATCTGAAAAAAAAAATCCAAATCACAAAAAATTTCTGACTTTGACTTTTTTACATATCTTCAGGCATCCATGCTAAAAGTACTAATGGCCAACAACCTTGACCAGCGGAGCATCATCAAGTTTTACTATGGGTTCTCCATGAACAAGTATCTGGTCTTCGAGGTGTTGGACATCAGCCTAAACGATTTCATTGTCGATAGAAAGGCCCCTATGCGTCTGCAAGACATTAAAGCAGTCATCCAACAGGTATGGCATCAGTTTGAAACTAGGGTCCATCCTCTGAATTGCATATCTGATCTTGTAACTATGTTATCTTGTCATTGACGTTGTCTCTTATTTTTGTTTTGAGAACTTTCTAAATTGCCTATAGCATTTTATTTCAGACCTTCCTAAACCAAATGTTACCTAAATATGTTTGTATTATTTTGATCATGATTTGAAGCTGGCAACGGCATTTGATGCCCTAAAGAAGATTGGTGTGATCCACACCGATGTTAAAACAGCAAACATCATGCTGGTGGATCGCGTGAGGCGACCATACGTGGTCAAGCTGATTGACTTTGGCTTGGCTATATTCAAATCTACAGCTAAGCATGTCAAGGTTCACCAGACTCCTTTCTATAGGTGAGGTCTAAACACTGATTTATTCTGTTCTATTTTTGTGTTTCCCATCCACACCTTTTGGAACTGGTATTTAGCCTACTCCGCAATCATGTGTTACAATGTGATTTCATTATAAATATACAACAATAGGCCTATTACTTAGGCCTATTTCATTCAATGCTTTTCTACCACATTCAGGGCTCCAGAAATTATGTTAGGTCTTCCGTTTTCCGAAGCCATAGACATGTGGTCGTTGGGCTGTGTGATGGGGATCATGGTGTGTGGCTTTGCACTGTTCACAGGACGAAACAACTATACATTAGTAAGTAGTACAACTTGACGGAGTTGACATCTGACAGTGTTGACATATTTAACGTTTCTAGACAAGACAAGACTAGTGGAATGTATCTAGTAGCCATTTGGTTTTTCTGTTATGAACTACTTCAGGAACATAAAATGATTGAAACATTTCAAATGACTTCTTTATAAATTGTAAGTCGGTGTTGACACATCATGGTTGTGACACAGGACTTTCAAGATTTGGAATGTAAAATATTCTAAAACTACAACACTTATCAGAGCCTGTCTGACTCTAATGTACTCTGCAGAAGTAGGATGTGACAAGAGGTCCTTCATATTGGCAGCTGCCCCTTATTTTGCCTGATTTTATTACATTTTAATGAATTGTCTGATGGTGTTGACAGAAAGCAGTTTTAATTGATATGAGAGATTATTTAGTTTTGCTTTTGATGGAAAAAACTCCTTTTAATCATTAAAATACATTTTTAATAGGTTTTATTGCATATGAATGATTGAACCCTTCTCTGTGGACACACTGTTTTGTCGTGAGAAGATAATTCATATAATTGACATAATAATGCTAAAATTAAATTTAAGGGGAACCATTTTATCCAGACATTCTATTCTTAATCCCTTATAACATCTACAATTTTAAATATTTTTATTTTAAACATAACAGCAGTTATTATTGAAAGACGGTCTTTTGTCCCGCTTCTCAAGAATCACTGATAATTGTTCTGAACAGCCAGCCTTAGTTTGCATCTTTGTACATTTTCTTTTACCAAAGTATTTTTGTTCCTCCTTTTGTATTAGTATTCGATTAACTGGAATTATAATTCTACTACTACTACTACTACTACTACTACTACTACTACTACTACTACTACTACTACTACTACTAATAATAATAATAATAATAATAATAATAATAATAATAATAATATATAGAGAGATTCTTCTCAATGTCTAGGTGATGTTGTGTTTTCTATCCAGTTGCGAGACATCGTTGCCCTCTTGGGTCCACCACCAGACCATGTTATACTTGGTGGATGGAGAACAAGGCAGTATTTCAAAAGGAAAGATTCCAACCAGATGTTGCTCAAGGTACAATAACCCCATGGTAACTTTTACAATAGATATTTCATTTTCATTATTGTTTTATTTTCTATAATTAGCCTATTGAATTGCATTTGTGTGCCTATGGTTGAGGTCCAAACTTCCACTATTTCATAACAGTAAATCAGGTAAATGTATTGAGAAATACTTGCATTTTAATTACTTTTAACCTTCGTTTAGACACCTGAACAGTATTGGGGATCAACACAGAACATTACGAACAACAGGCTATACCCATTCCGCTGTCTGGATGACATGAAAACGGTATGTTATTAAAGAGGCTGCAGATGGCTTTACTGATTGTCATTTCATAATTTGCGAAGATGACCTGACCCCTGTTGGATTATTCCATTGTTTGTTAAAACTAGATGTGTCTGGAGAAAAATAACAAAACAGAGGCTGACGAGAGGAGGGAATGTATTGAGTTGCTGAAGGCGATGCTCAAGTGGGATGAACAGGAGAGGATTACTCCCAGCGAAATTCTCGACCATTCCTTCATTACCATGAGCTACCTTTGCAGCAGCGCCTATTTCAGCTCCTGGTAAGTGTGTGTGTGTGTCTGTTGATTTGTACTTTTGCAAATCCCATTTTCTAGCAGAAAAACATTTGCCCACCACAGCGTTTTCTTTCAGTAATGCTTTGGTGTCTGCGGCAGCTGAATCCAGCACAAGTCAGGCAGACAAACCAGGCACCAGTCAGGCCCCGATCTGGAAACACTCCATCTTTAGAACATATGTAAATAATAAGTAAGTGTCATTGCAAGTTGGGCAAGATAGGGCTGGACTTCCTCTAAATGGTTCCTATGATCACTGACATGAAGTCCTTTAAAAAAATGTAAAGTTTGAATTGTTAATTTCTTTCATTTAGCATGACAATACAGAATGTTAGTGGCTAATGTATTTGATCACTGGGAATTGGATGTTTCTTTATTCAACAGATTACGTGCAACATACAGGGTTCATCCAGCAGCAGTCATGTTACCACTGCCATCAGGTCGTAATATAGTTCAGCCTGCTCCTCCACTGGACAGACCTGGACTAGAGGATAAATCTGAGGAGACAAACAGTGAAAGTGATGGCTGGGCTTCCATTTCTCAGGACTCTAGCCCTGCTGCTGCTGCTGCTACTCACACCGCTGTGGAGCCAGCCAACAGACAGGACAATGCAGAAGAAGGCAGGCTCAAGAGGAGGAAGATGAACTGTTTAAGACGCTTCTTTTCCTGGCGTAAGGAGACAGTTTGCTCTTGCTGCAATGTGGACGTGAAGGCAGAGTGAAGACAAGCTCTGTGAAGGTTTTGTAGCAAAACACTTGAGAACTTGGTTTCAATAAATCATTTGTTTTTATTTTTTTTTAGCTTTCAGACCGGAAGCAAATGAAAACAGCAAGTCTGGCTCAAATCAACTAACTGCACCTCTAAAATATCCTCATTTCATATCTTGTTTGGTTCATTGGTACACAAATTAACATGTCAGAAAATGACAGGTCACGGTTTGAAGGGGAGTAACACGCTGGAACAATTTCTTGGATGGATCAACGTCAATGTAAGATCATACAAATGAAATATGAAAATATGACCAATGTGGCATAATAAAACAATTTCTGAGCAAAACTGTTTTAAAGTAATAACAGCTTTTGCTTATCTAATGATCAAATCCTTCATAGGATTATTGAGATTTTTGCTAAAATTGTTCTTGGAATAAGTTTATCCCCGACACTAGAAAAAAATAACAAACAGAAAATATGTAGTACTAAAAACTCTCCAAGAGGGAGATTTGTTTTTTGCTTGAAAATTAATGTTTAAAAAATAATGTTGGAACTCTGTATATTTTTAATGTTGCCATGCTTCTTGTTACTTTTTAATATCTTGCAAGCCCAAACTCACACTTTTATACTTTTGGATAGCTCTATTATCTAAAACAATAACTGCCAAGTAGTTATGTATTTTTCTGTATTAAGCGGCAGCCCTACAGCACTGAAAACACGGTGGGTATGTTGATTGTGCAAATTAAATCTATACAACACTCAATTCAGTCATGAAAAAAAAATCACAATAACGTCGTACTCATTCAAGATAGTAATACCATTGCTTTAATGGAACAGCCGGGCTGACAGCATGTAAAAGGCCATAATTCAATCACGAGAACTTAAAGCACAGGAAGAATCATTAAAGGAACACCAATAACAATTTACTTTGCATTCTCAGTTTCTCATACAAACAAATTAAAAGTAACATGGGGACCAAGACTCTTTTACATACTGACTCTCCCATTTTGAAGCTATACATAGTAAAGTTCCAGAGGTGCTTCCCGAGTCCTTCTGTGTCCGTGGATGCAAGGCTACACTGGTAGGTCCATGCTTGTAGGCTGTTGAGGATGTGTGAAAGGAAAATAATCTTTAGGTTTAGCCTTGGCCTTTGGCATTGAGGGAATAAGGGTCCACATTCACCAACAATATCCATTGTCTCTCTAGACTATCTCTCGACACCATTACCCTAAAAACATTCAAGGCTTGCTTTCCATGCTGACAAACCTTTTTTCTTCATAGACAAACAGAACCTGGGGTTTTGAGAACAGAAATGGCAGCCACTTGTCTTTTTTGCTATATTTTTCTTCTCTTGATAGTTTTTTGCTTTGTCCTTGGCATTGGGTACCAGACACTAAGACGTTAATGTAATTGTTACTCATGAGTTTAACAATAAGCTCTCTAAAAACATAATCGTTAAGATTCCCCTGACCCCCCACCCACCCACCCTTCATATTGTCCTAGAATTGAACAATCAACATTTATACAAGTCAGTTCTGAAAATACAATGGCAAGGGACATTTTTCACAAAACTTTCATTGTGAACAACAAAAAATATATTTCACTCCCCATTTGATTTGTTCAGCTTATCAAATGCAATAACTGGTTTGTTTCCTTTGTAGCATCGTACCAACATTCACTGATTTCAATATTGTAGAAGTTTTACAAAGACATAAATATAGGATACAATACAGTAAAAAATACAAAATGAAATTGATATATTTTTTTCCTTAAATGATAATTTACCAGAGGCAAACCCAGAAACGGTTCTTTGACACTAGGCAAATAAAAACACTAGAATTACCCCCTGAGGTCAAATGATAAAATAATAGCCATGTCTCAAACCAGAGCTTAGTCCCAGTTAACTCACTACTTTTTTGTTATTCATTAGTAGTGCACTATGTTCAGGACTATAGGCAAAATGTGGGTGTCCTGTGTGACACATCACCAATGTGTACTATTCAAGTGCACTGTTTTGGGTCTTATTACTATTCTAGTGAGACGTTAAGCTAAGGAAAACTTGAAGGCACAATTATCTGAGGCAGAACATGCCTCGAAAATAAAACAACAGTTGTGGTATCAACGGAGTAAAATTCAAGAAGGGAAAGAACGAAGGGGGAAATAAAAGTTTACAGTTTCAGATATGGTTTAGGTCTCAGAACAACGAGGCAGTGGATCAAGTTAAGGCCAAATTACTTAAGATCGTCCAATCGGAACGCTCAAACAGTAAATATGATGTTAGACCAGACAAATCATACAGATTTGCAATATGATATCAGTTTTAATACCAGATGCTTCTATATTTTGTCATAGCCCGGCTCGCTACATAGATATTCATTCTCACGGTTAAGTCAATTATATTAAACAAGCCTCTCTTTGCTCTTCTCTCAGAGGTTGTTATTATGCACAAAATGGTATAAATGTATGTTACAAGAATATACATGGGCTTCAGTCTATAATATCTCAGTAAGGAGTACATCCAAGCATTCAGGGTGAGGACTTTGGCTTTGAAAAGTTAGTCTACATATGCACAAATATGAAACACACGTAGAAAATGCACCATAGAAAAAAAGAACAGAAATTAAAAGGAAAACAAACAAACAAATGGACTTAATGGCTCACATACTGATCTACTTTCACTTATGACCATTTGCGTATGTAGAACCATTTCCACTGAAAAAAATAAAATTAAAATAAGAACATTAACAAAAAGATTTCACTTTTCATACCCTTCACATTTGATCTGTTATCACAGACTTGTTCAGAGTCGAAAAGGAGCAAGAAATACAAAGAGGAACAAAGACTGGGGGTTTGGAGGGCTTCAAGGGGTAAAGTTCAAGTTTGTCATTCCTCATGTGCAAGTCAATATAAAAATGCTACAACTCGTACAACTCTTGTCAATAAGACAGGTTCAGGACAGGCCAAGCTCCCCTGTAGGTTGCTAAATAAAAAGGGGCTCGGAAATTGGCAGGACAGCTTGCTCCCATAGGTGATGCAACTCCCTGTATTTTTTTTTTCTCCAGCTCTTCGCCTCCTCTGTCTCATCCACTCATGTGAAGGAAGAGCAACTGTGGGAGTCTGCATCATTACATCAAGAGCCAAAACAAGATACCCATCCTATTCCTCTTCGTCTGAAACGCCATTATTTATTCTTTTGTTCCTATGACTTCGGCTTAGGTTGGCTATCCCATTCAGTTTTAATCCCTCTGCGTGTCACTCACTCGCTGTCAGTCTCTAGGTCTGAGTCAGACCACTGTACTGGGCTCAGTTTACCATTGCGCTGGGCGTACTCGATGACTGCTGTGTAGCAGAAGTAGTACTGGTCCCAGGTCTGGATGCTGAAAGCTCTCTGTGCTCGCATTCGGCGCACTGTTTGACAGACATCTACTGTGCCGATGTCTTCCAGTCGGGACAGGCAGATGTCCAGTGTACAGAACGTGCCTGGCAGGGAGAGCAGGAAAGGATAGATGGGACAGGGAGAAAGCAAGATGGAGAGGTAAATCGAAACATGTATCCGTTCTATGAAGGACACAAAACTTTTGACAGTAAAGACAAGACTCGAAAACTATTACTGGGTTGGACTTAATTTCCCCATCAGAGTGGCATGAATAATAAGGCGACAAGTTAATCTATTGTAAAGGTACATTTTTGAATTCACATTGGCCCATGTGTTTACCTGTACGGCCGATTCCAGCACTGCAGTGCACAACCACAGGGGGGCCCCCTGGAGGCCCCATCCAACTGGAGCCCAGGCTCTGGACTGCGGCCTCCCTCCTCTGAAGTACATGTTCACGGAAGTCCAACATAGCTGAAGCACTTTTGGGCACCCCGAAGTCCGGCCAGCTGACATAGAGGTAATGGCACACCTCGCGCCTTTCACCAGACTAAGAAAAGGTATCAAAAGTTAAGAGAAGACTAGATATTTCCTTTTCTCTTTTATTTGAACTTGAATGTAAGAAGATGAGGGCCAATATGCATGCCAAGTATTACTGAATAACACGAAATGGTGACTATCTAAAGTGTGTTGTTAAAAATGCCGCTGACAAATGATATCCTACGCTAGAGACATCAAAGTCATATGAACCTTCTTGTTATCTTTAACATGTCTAGTTTAAACATTTCTAATGCAAGGCAAGGCAAGGCAAGGCAAGTTTATTTATATAGCACAATTCAGACACAAGGCCACTCAAAGTGCTTTACAGGGGCAAGATTAGAATACATAAAACACATTATAAAACATTGAAAAGCGAATAAAAGAAGCAAATAAAAAAATAAAAATAAATTAAAACTCGATTTAAAAACATAGCAAATAAAATGAAAATTGTAAGTTAAAAAGGAAACAAAAAAGTCTTCAGACTCGATTTCAAAGAACTGAGAGTTGCAGCAGACCTCAAGTTCTCTGGGAGTTTGTTCCAGATTGTTGGTGCATAAAAACTAAAAGCTGCTTCTCCTCGTTTAGTCCTAACTCTAGGGACTGTAAGTAGACCTGTCCCAGACGACCTAAGGGCTCTGGACGGTTCATAACTTATCAGCATATCAGTAATGTATTTTGGCCCTAAACCATTTAGTGCTTTATAAACCAACATCAGAATTTTGAAATCAATTCTTTGAGTGACTGGAAGCCAACGTAAAGACCTCAGAACTGGGGTAATGTGATCCACCTTTTTGGTCCTAGTGAGGACTCGAGCAGCAGCGTTCTGAATTAGCTGAAGCTGTCTGATTGATTTTTTTGGAAGGCCAGCAAGGACACTGTTACAGTAGTCAAGTCTACTAAAGATAAATGCATGGACAAGTTTTTCTAAATCTTGCTGAGACATAAGCCCTTTAATTCTTGATATGTTTTTTAGGTGGTAGTAGGCTGATTTATTGATTGATTTTATGTGTTTCTTGAAATTCAAGTCGGAGTCTACAACAACACCAAGATTTCTGGCTTGGGGTGTAGTTTCTAACATAATGGATGTAAGCTGTGCGCTGACTTTTAATTGCTCATCTTTGGCACCAAAGACAATTACTTCAGTTTTATCGTCGTTTAATTGAAGGAAATTTTGGCACATCCAATCATTGATTTGTTCAATGCACTTACTCAGTGCCTGTATTGGACTGTAGTCTCCTGGTGATATGGTTATGTAAATTTGTGTGTCGTCTGCATAATTATGGTAGCATAATTTGTTCTTATTCATAATCTGAGCTAGTGGGAGCATGTAGATGTTAAATAGAAGAGGGCCAAGAATGGAACCTTGGGGGACCCCGCATGTAATATTTGTCCGCTCAGATGTGAAATTGCCTATTGACACATAGTAGTCTCTATCCTTTAAGTAGGATTCAAACCAGCTTAGTACAGTTCCCGAAAGTCCAACCCAGTTTGCTAGTCGATCTAGTAATATGCTGTGGTCAACTGTGTCAAAAGCGGCACTGAGATCCAGTAAAACTAAGACAGAACTTTTGCCACTGTCTGTGTTTAAATGGATGTCATTGAGGACCTTAACCAGAGCAGTCTCAGTACTGTGGTGTTGTCGAAATCCTGACTGGAAGACATCAAAGCAGTTATTCATTGCTAAGTAGTTATTTAGCTGTTGATAAACAGCTTTTTCAATGATTTTACTTAAAAATGGTAGGTTAGATATGGGCCTATAATTTTTCATGAGTGATGTATCTAGATTGTTCTTTTTTAGGAGTGGCTTGATGACTGCTGTTTTCAGGGCCTGTGGGAATACACCTGTCTGAAGGGACATATTGACAATTTGTAGAACATCTGAGGCCATACAGCTAAAAACAGTTTTAAAGAAGCCTGTGGGCAGAATGTCAAGGCAACAGGATGAGGAGTTCAGGTGTTGTATAATGTCCTCCAGGTTTTTGTGAATTTTCTCAGTAAAGAAGGAGGCAAATTCATTGCACGCCCTCGTGGAAAGATGCTCAGACGCTACTGGCACAGGAGGGTTTGTTAATCTGTCGACAGTAGCAAACAGGGCACGTGCATTGTTGTTGTTTTTGGTGATGATGTCAGAAAAGAAAGAATGCCTTGCATTTCTCAGTTCTGAGTTAAACGTGCACAGTTTCTCTTTGAAGATGTCATAATGAACCTGGAGATTTGTTTTTCGCCACCTGCGTTCTGCTTTACGGCACTCTCTTCTTTCTATTCTGACCTGCGGGGCATTTCTCCAAGGAGATATTTTCTTACCAGAAACAACCTTCATCTTAGTGGGCGCAATAGCATCTATAACACTTGTAAGTTTGCCGTTAAAGTTTTCTAAGAGCTCCTTAACTGAGTTACAGGGGAGGGGTGGTATCGAAGAAAATGCTTGAATGAATGTTTCACTGGTATTTTCTGTAATATACCGCTTTTTGATTACTTTTGACTGATCAATTGTGTGAACAGACATTGTACTCTCAAAAAATAAACAGGAATGGTCCGTGAGGGGACTCATATCTGCCACTGTTATGTCTGAAATGTTCATTCCTTTGGAAATGATAAGGTCCAGAGTGTGCCCTTTGTTATGAGTTGGTTTGTCAACATGCTGATTTAGTCCAAAGTTGTCAAGGACACAGCACAGTTCTTTCGCACATCTGCCCTCTGGTTTGTCAGTATGAATATTGAAATCTCCGACGATTAATACACAGTCAAACTCAGTACAGATTACAGACAGCAGTTCAGTAAGTTCATCAAAAAAGCTTGCATTGTATTGTGGTGGCCGGTAGATATTGATGAAAATAGCTCTAGAGGCTGAATTTAACTGTAGAGCCACATACTCAAATGAATCAAAATTTCCATAAGACATCTTTTTGCATTGTAGAGATTCTTTAAACAGAATAGCAACCCCCCCTCCTTTTTTATGCACTCTGGATTCACTCACGAAAGTGTAGTTTGGGGGGGCGGACTCTATCAGAACAGCTGAGCTGTTATCTTGGTCTAACCAAGTTTCAGTTAAAAACATAAAATTAAGATTGTGCCTAGTAATAAGATCATTAATTAAAAATGTTTTACCTGCCAAGGATCTGATGTTTAATAAAGCTAAATTTAGTGTGTTCGAAGCATTGTCAGCCCGATTTATTTCAGCACACTGTGGCTGAAGAGGAATGCTTATCAGATTTGATACATTTACAGGATTTAAGAGTTTCCTGTTACTTGAGATACACTTTGAGAAACAGGGCCCCAGCTTATCCTGTGAGTCGTAGGCGTTAACTATGTAGCCGCGGCCCGGCACATATCAACAAGTGCTGACATCATCAGTCTCCCTAGCCTGATGATGATGACGTCGCGGTGGGATCAGAGGGGGTTTGCGTGGCGGGGTGAAGAGCCGGGCGCTGTGGCTTAGATTGGCGAGTTGAGGGGGACGTTGACTGCTGGGGGTACATATGATTTCCTTAAATCCCAGATCAGGAGAGGATGGAGAAAGGGTGGTTGTAGGAGAGAAACGAGGAGAGAGAGGTCGGCTTGGTGTTGACCTGCGTGGTCCAGGGGAGACGGGGATGGGTGGAGCCCCCTCCTCTCTGCCCTGATATCTCTCCTGGTCTGAGCTGTCATCTGGGGCCGGCAGTTGTCCTTCGGCGCTGCTGCTACGCTGTGTTATCTTCTTCTCCTGGGCCTTGTCCTTGGCACGAACAGATTGGTGACGTAGGACGTACATCACGTTGGATGTGAATAGTTTGACTCCAGCCTTATTTAGACAAAGTCCATCTGTCTTAAAAAGCTGCTTGCGATTCCAGAACATGTTAAAATTGTCAATAAAATGCACTGAGTGGTCAGGGCACACAGTTGAAAGCCATGTGTTCAGTGCTAACAGTCTAGTGAATCGCTCAGGTCCTCTTCTGATTGGTGGCAGAGGACCACTGATAAACACCTCAGCATTCAGTGAGCTGACCGTGTTCAGGAGATTCTTAAAGTCCTGTTTCAACATTTCAGACTCTTGTTTTACAACATCATTTGATCCGATGTGCAGAATGATGTTCTTTACAGTTGTGTGTGCAGCTGCAATTTCCAGGATTCTCTCTTCTAGGTCCGACACCATATCATTTGGAAAGCAGAGTACTTTGGTATCAACACTAAACATGCTTTTCATATCTCTAACAGAAATGTCTCCAACAATCAGGTTTTCAGGCCCGGTCGTTAGCTTGGTTAGCCCGGTTGTTAGCTCTCTCTGTGGCTCTTGGCTTTCGGGCCTTACCTTGTTGTGTGAAGGCGCTATGCTATCTTGGTCATCAGAGGGAAATCCAGGGACTTGCATCAGTGGAGTAAACCGGTTCGACACTTGCACACTTGTTTGCTGTGGAAGTTTGTTGTTGTTACCTCTCTCCCTTGCAGTAATCCATTGCTGCGGCCTCCGAGGCGCGGGGGTTGAGGAGGCACCGTGCCTGAGTGATAACGCAGGCCAGCCATCCAGATCAGTCATCTCATGGTGCTCGGCCCTGCCGGTTATCCGTCCTCCCTTTTCCAATCTCTTTGGCCTTCCACCAAGACGATTCCAGGGAGGGTTATCACTAACCTGGACACGGCCCTTTTGTTTCTTCATAGCCTTGTCGGTGCTAGTTAGCTGTGCGTTAGCTCGATCTTGTCCACTGTTTAAAGTCACTGATAGAGTGGTGTCGTTCCCACATAGTCCATTCACATCAATGTTCATTTCTATTCGATTCATTTTTGTTTCCAGTGCTGTAATCCTCTGTAGGAGTGTTTGATAGTCCTCGTTAGATAAGGGAGGCATCTTGCTGCTAATTAGCTTTAGCTGAGCGCCTCGCTTCCAGTCACCACAGGCTTGTCCTGTTGTTAGGCCCCCCCTCACGTTCTATTGAGAAGGTCGTAAAAGTGTCCAAAAATGCCTGTAGTATCTATAAAAGTAAAAATAAATTACAGTCCCTTTGATTTGTATGTATCCAGGACCTGCTGCTAAATTTATTATCGAGGAAAAATAAGAATGTAAGCAAAAAGTGCAAGAGGAGGAGAGAGCAAGCAGAAAAGCGTCTGCACAGTAGGAAAGCAGGAAGCACAGCGGTTGTTCTGACTTACCTGTGTGTTGTAAAGTTCAAGATGGGAGAGTTTGAAGTCCTGAAACACCTGGATGTGTGTGTTTCTGACCAAGAAGTATCCGTGCTGCTCGGTCCTGCCCTCCTCAAGAGGCCAGTACTGACCACACTTGACACGTCCACGCTCCACCACCCTAAGAGACACAGAATTCAGCCAATCGGGACTTTATCAGAACTTGGACTATCACTTCAGCATAGCAACACGCAAAGTACATCTATCACCCACAATTGACTTCAAAAAGCAGGGGTAAAGGAGTCTTACCTGGTGGTCATGACAATGATAAGTACCATCTGTTCCCACACCATGCGCCAAAAGTCAACAAACGTTTTTGGCAAAGGACCTGAGGAACACAAAAGTCTGTCAGGCCATGGTAACACTACCTAACTGCCGACTAGATAATAACTTGCCACTAGCTGCTCACCCTGAGTTGCGATGTAGGCGTTGCCCCTCTTGTACCCATCCATGAAACTGGCGTTAATGTAATCGGATGTCTGCAAAACACAAAGCAGAAGAGGGTGAGACTCCCTGCATGGTGTTGGGATATACTGCCCCCTGTAGGAGGACATTGAACATTACTATAGAGTTGGGTCCTCACATTCTCTGACATATCTGTAGAATCCAATTTATCAGGACAATTCCCTTATTGCAGTAAATAGTTAGAAATGGTCACACAATGATGCTACATACAACAGTAATATACAATATAGTTTTGTTTGTTCAGTACAGCTTGTTCAGCTAATGAAATTAATTTAGTTTCCAATACCAACATTTGCTCTAAAGCCAACATTTTGTCTGTGGGACTTTACACAACTTGGTCTTATGTTCATAGTTTGTCATTATTCAGTTTAGGGCTGCAACTAACGATTATTTTAATAATCGATTAATCGTCGATTATTCTTTCGATTAATCGGATAAAAAAAAGAAACATTTGTAAATGCTGCATCTTTATTCAAAAACTGAACATTATTTCAAATTCACAGTGCAGACTGAAGTGTCAAAACACCAGGGGCCTCATTTATAAAGCTTGCTGCGCACAGAAACCTTGCGTAGACAGGCAGAATGTGCAGTCAAATGTGCGGTGGCAAACCGGTGGTATTTATAAAATAATTCTTTGCGGAGAAGTGTGCGTATTCCCACGCCAACTTTTGACCATGCGTAGAGCTTCCGCAAGGTTTTCCTGACTCGGGGAATCAGCTACACTCACCACGAAATAAAGCTCTGTCATCGGAAAAACACACACATCCTTGTGAAATGCATGGCTCCCAATATATTGAATCAATTATATGTGCGTACCTATTGTTGCGAATATAGGCTACTGTTTTCTATGGCATGCAGTAATGATGTAGGTTGATTTACTTATCAAGTAGGTCTATACATGTTTTGGTTATATTTTTAAATTGAATCTTATAGTTCTACTCTATAATAATATCATATACGTCGGGAGGTGTGTCCGTGAGTGGCCAGCGGGAGAGCAAATAGTCTATATTTTAGGCTGTGTGTAAAAAGTAGTTTTGTACAAAGTTAAGGCCAAACATATTAATTAAAACTATATATTTTGTTAGATAAAATCATGTTATTAATTTAGCAAATAATTGTATGCATCTCTTTCCCATAACAACTAACCCTGGAAGTTTAAACTATAATCTGACGTTGTTGGAAATGTGTGGATCTCACAGAAGGGAAACAATGCTTTGGAATAGACTATAGGCTAATGCATTATTTCACTTCTCACAACACATTTTATATAGGCCTACATATAGTCCTATAGGTTCGCTAATACCGTACGTGATATTTCATACAGTAAAAAGTTGGGCAAAACAGCTTAACAAAGACTATAACGACTGTACCAATCATGATATGTGATCAGCGTGCGTGTGTGTTTGTGTGGCAGTTACACCGACGCATGGCACGGGCTTTCTTCCTTCCCAGTCGCTTTCTTTGCGGCCGGTTGCCTCCTTTTTTCCTCATGTCAGTCAAAATGCCATGCTTATTAAGTGCGTCATCATATTCAGGAGCTATTTAGCATTCGCCATGTATGGTAGATTGGGATGAAATTGGGAGGTGAAGTGGGATGACACGGGGCGGAGATCGTCCGCGCACAATTCACCTCAGGTGGGTAATTATAAAAGGGAAGATTGCGCGCACAGTTTTATAAATCTCAACTTTTTTTATGCGCAGCACATTCTTGGCTTTGTGCAAACGCAATGTTTTGGGAAGGTTTCTACGCACACACCTTTATAAATGAGGCCCCAGGTTATTGCTCCAATGTCCCGGAACTATTAAAAGTAATATTAAATGATAATAAATTTAAAATAAACTTAACTGGGATAACACAAAAAAACATGCAATGTATGATATATATTTATACAGTATATAAGGGATGTCCATGGTAAACCAGTCAACCGATAAGATTTTTAACCGGTAAATACTAATGGTTAAAAAAAATTAATCATCTTAATTTCTCTCAGATGACAGATCGTTAATTTTTATTGATACCATTTTCGAGACCCATTTTCTATTATTTTGTTGAAATAGAACTTGTATTATTGCTTTAATTGCTGATATGATCATAGCTCAAGATAGGACATTAAAACAGGTCATAATTCCATCTTTACTATCTATTTTATATTGCTGGGAAGACAAGTTTTCGCCAAAATCTCAAATTTATTTTTTTTGTGTTGCATTTGAACACACCAATCATATTACTGAGCCGGCCTGAACACATCACATTTGACATGTTTGCTACTTTTTTTTAAGCTAACAAGTTCTATATCCTTCCGATTTTAACATGGATTTAAAAACTGGATTACTATTTTTAACTGACGGGACTTTCTACACCGTTCGGTTGTGTGATTACTGCCGCTGCTTTGAATGACTGTTGACGCACCGATGGCGACTCTCCGAGCCCGTCTGCACTGCACACCGTCTGCAGCAGCAGCAGCTGACAGAGTGTTTTTGGACTAGACGGATACTGAGTTGAAGGAGTTTTTTTAACCCAAAGACAGCAAAGGTACAACACTTTTATATAGGCCTACAGTCCAGTATTAGATATGACCAAAATACAAGCTGTGGCCGCTCACACTATAGCCTTCCCGCACCGCTTCACGTGCGGAAGGCTCGCTGTGGGCGTGCATGAACCTGTCGGCGGCTGGATGTAAACAGTGCCGCGCCTACAAGTGACTTATTAATCGCGCGACTCAACGAATCGATGACCAAATTCGTTGCCAACGCTTTTAGTAATCGATTTTATCGATTCGTTGTTGCAGCCCTAAATCAGTTACAATAACAATTGTACTAATTTTAGAAAAATAAGCGCTGAATTGCCCCCCCCAAAAAAGGCCTTTCTTTTTCACCACAAAAAGTATGACACTGTCACGCACTCCACTTTCAATAACACATATCAGATGAGGTAGACAAGGGCAGGTGACAAGTCAAAAAAGTACTTTGTTGATCCTGTAAGTTCCTTCTACTACATACATTTAATATACTGTACAACATAGTTTCTGCAAAGTCACATAAACCTACCTGTTACGTGAAGGTGGAACAGAGGCCTACATATGACTGACAGCAATCAAAATTTGGCAGCAAACATTCATCAAATCATCTTTTATCCAGTGTTATAACTTTCCAAAGCATGTGTATTATTAAATAATTATTTAAACAAGAGAAAGAGAGAACTTATCTCAAATTAATTATTACCTCATCCTCGTCGTCACAAAGCTCACAGAGTCGCACCCGAGAATGATCAAGGCAGAGAACATCGCTGTACCTGTTCTTTATCTGATTGGATAGTTTTCTGTGAAGGCAGAATTGAATGAATTGAGAGGTAACGAGACAGTCGGCTGATGAGTTATACGCATGCTTTTCACTCAAGTTTCTTCTGGTACAGAAAATCAGTAAATAAAGGAAGTGACCAGCAGAGAGACACTCCCGCACACACACAAGAAAATAGGAAACCAATTCATAGAATCATTTTTCTCATGTCTTACTTGGAGTAGTCAAAAGTGCCTGCTGGCGGCTCCTTGCGGATCTCCTCGTACTCCTGATAGATCCCCTTCTTCTTCTTCCTCTTGACATAGTCCACCACGTCACGCACTGCCATGCCTCCCTGCTCTGGCATGTGAACAGACATCTCCATGCAGCTGTCCTCATCCTCATCAGGACCCCATGATGAAGACAGGGGTGGGGAGGAAGGCTGGTGAGGGGGACGAGGCAAAGACTTCTGGGGCAATGGAGGCACCCCTTCCTCTTCCTCGCCATCGTCCTCCTCCTCATCCTCCTCCTCCTTTACACTCTCATTCTGAGACCTGTGGGCAAAGTCTGTCGCCTCGCCGTCTGCCTCGTCCCCATCAACTTTCTGTGAAAGTGGTGTGTCAGGGGGCGTGTCTGACTGGGGAGGGGCCTGGCGCCCACTGCCGTTCATGTTAGCATTGGGGCTAGAGCCACTAACAGCCATGTTGGCCCCCCCGCTCACTGCTGAGCCGTTCCAGTGTTGGTGGTTCCCGTGCGGCCTGTTTCCAGCAGATTGCGGGGTCTGCTGGAACTGGCCTGGGCTTTGAGTCCTGCCCTCTACCACGATGCAGTGGTTGTGTGGGTTAGCATTGCTATCATCGTAGCAGGTAGAGTTAGCCATGGCTAGCTCAGAACCTAACTGTGTATTTATATGGGTTTGGGACAGTGTAGCGCCTGCGCTTGTGTTGCTGCACTCTAAGCTGTAGGAGCGCAGCAGGCTTCCCACACAGTCGTGTGTGTCATGTTCTTGTGTGTCACCCTGAACAGTGTTTGTGTGTGCGTTAACACAGGACTGGATCCAAGCCACGTGGTTATACTGGGAGGTCCCACCCAAGTGTTCAGGGAGAGAGGAGACTGGGATGTGACTGGCCAACTCATGAGCTTTCACTGTGCACACCTGGTGAATGGAGAAGAAAATAGATACAAAATTACGAATGGCAACAAAGTGGCATACACAGAAGTAATTAAACTCAAAAATAAAACAGACATACGTACCCTTTCTCTCAGCTTCTCACGCACAAATAGGCGGAGAACTGCGAAAGGTGCTCGAAACCAAAGAGGTGATGACACAATGAACACACATTTTAGACGAGCTGGAAATGCCCCCTAGAAGAGACAAACATGACAGACAAAATTAAAATTTGTTTTTAGTTTCAGTTTTGACAACAAAAACTTGAAGACGGGTTGATCAGAGGGCATGTGCCTCATAATTACCTTGAGCAAATTGAGGATCTTGACACAGAGTTCGTAGTCAAAATTGCCATAGCTGGAGTTGGTCATATCGTAGATAAATATGAGCCCATCTTTTTGAGTTTGTAAACTAAGGGAGAGAAGAAGACGACTTAAATCTGCTTGTTTTCTTTTTCTATACATGTACTTGGTGGAAAACAAACATAGAAGTCCCATTGTGTGGAACATCAAAGGACCAACACTATCTGGAGACCTGACCCACTAATTCGAGCAAGAAAAGTCAAAGTTAAAATCAAAATTACAAGACCAATTCTAAAGTGGGATAGGGAAACAGTAATTGAACATTAACATTTTGAAAGGAGCAAGTGAAACCAAACACAAACAGCAAGGTAAACGGCAAGGATATGTGTATGTATGTATAAAGGGTTAAGGAATCACCACTCTATGGCTTTATCCAGCTGATAGATGATGGCCTGCAGCACAGCTTTGTGGGTGGTGACATCTGGCCGATGGAGATGAGCAGTGAAGAGTGCTAGAGCAGCGCCCTTTGCATCACGGCCAGGCTGGTAGCAACATTAACAGGTCATCAATCACATCAATGCTAATTCTATGTGATTTGAAAGAAATTGCAAGTCAAGTACTGTATACTAAGTGAGCCTAAACAAAAATCTTACTCCATCTTTATCTGTAAACTTAAGATAGACAAACACACCAAAATCTTGCTTGTGAACCATTCTCGGTGTAACCCTATGTGTGAAGCTTTGTTTCCATTGAGAGATACAGTTATGTTTGGTATGGTACGCCATGCATGTATTTTATATTTTCAGTGTCAAAAGTTGTGAAGGATACCAAAATAAGCCGTGTCGTACCTATTTTTGCCATCCTATCGTTTGGGTACCAAGCAGTCCAAAGAGGGTTGAGCTACACACTGCAGTCCATTGAATGGTCGACACAACCCAGTTATTTGCCAGTGTGGCTCTTGCCGTGGCTATCGCTGTTTGGCACATACGGCAGTGGAAACACAAGCCATATATAGCGTTCCGTACCAAACCATACCTTACCAAAACTAACTGTGCAGCTCAGTGGAAATGAGGCTTAATTGTGAAATGATCAGCTGCAGTAACTTGGAAAGGAAATGTTATGCGATACTCACCAGGACTGTAAATTTGCCACACAGCAGCTCAGAGCGTAGGGGCTCCTCGTCAGGGTTGATATTAATGATGCCCTCTTTGATTCTTGTGTTCTATTTTTGATACAAGACGGTGGAGACAGAGAAGGGGGAAGTCATTAATGTGGCATGCACCTGAAAAAGAATTTAAATAAACTAAAAATTTACTTTGGTCGTTGCCTAGTGTTAGTCTGTATATCAAAATAGCTGTCATTATATTGGAACAGGTACCAATCCTGTGATAAGAATGTCAGTGGCAGACAGCACATTTTATTCTTTTAGCTTTTGTCACACGGTGCCCTTAAGGTTCATATTATTTTTGACCCACCATATACACGTAACATTAAGTTGTGCAGCCTCAAAAATATCACCGCCTGTCTCTACACACTGTTACCAAAATGATCAAGCAAAAAGCTTCACAAAGGTAGTGTTTGTTGCTGGGACATTTCATTTAATCTTATGGGTGTTCATTCTTTCCGCTTCATTGAGGAGTTGTTAACACATTAGGGGCTGTCGGTCAAATATAGAAAAAGAATCTCCCAAAAAAAGGGCAAAACATAACAGCAACAATTACACTCTCATTTGTTATTCATTTGTTTGAATATTGTGTAATGTGTCCACCCTAGGGATGTCACGAGAAACAATACTTCCGTTACCAGTCTATGCCAAATTCTGAAAACGTGATAGTATTAGTTTTTTTAACAGCACTGTAGGTACCGGGGTTGCAATTCTTCCAGAGCTGACGGGGGCAGCATATTGCCTACAAGTGTTTTAGACTGCCATTAAATGCCAAAGGAAGAAGAACGCCTACAGGTGCGTGCGCCACCCATACACCGGCACAAGCAAACAGAAGCCTACACTAACGTTAAACAAGACATCTTTTAAAGACACACTTAAAATAACGATCTCTGCCCATACAAAAAGCTCTGAATTGGACAACTTGACGGAGCGATAGATGTGTCTAAATCCATCCGGTTGCCTCTGTGTGTCTGATGATGGGCCTTTATCTTAATAATAAACAGATTGCCGCACATTACAACAGCATTAACATTAATGTATTGGTAACTGTTTAGAAATAAGTTAAGGCTGAAGGGCTCCTGAATCGTTTATATTGTGCTTGGTTTTCTCAGTGTTTTTTTAAAAGACTAATTGACCAGTTTAAATTAAAACTTCCGTTTAAACTTTGGAGAAATTAGTTGCTACCTGCATTCCTACTTATAGATTCAAGTTTAGTAAGTTAGACAAAAGGTTCCAAATTGTCTTGGAAAAAACAATCATTATCTATCCAATCGTTTATAAACGATCCGATCGGAAAAACAAGCCTAGTACAAACGCAGGTTTATACAACAAAAAACCACCAAATAAGCTTGGGAGAAATTAATCAAAATCCCAATTGCAATATTCAGGTCAGAACATTTGCATTTGAATATCTTCCCCAGATGTCTGGTGTGGTGATACAAAAAGTAAACAATCATCTCAGTCTTGTCGCCAATCATAGCACTGCTGTACCTTGTACGCTTGGAAGAGGTCGATGGCTCTGATGACGTCAAACTTGCGGGCCATAAGAAACTTTACAGCGGTAGGTTGAGAGACGAGCCCGGCACTGTGAGGGTGCTCCCTGCTACGCACCTCACTCAGGAACTCCTCCACAGCCTGGACAAACATGAGAGAGGACACGGAAGAAAGAAGGTGAGGGTTTTGGTGTTTGAGGTGAACTTAGTCACACACACACCACTACAAATATCTGTTTGTGCAGAAGGGAAATAACCAGAGGAGGGGAAACTGTAAAGAAAATAAATCAAAAGCTTGGGGTTCAGGGGGTAGAGCAATAGGAAAGAAAGACAAGAGAAGATAGGGGTGACAAGTTGACAACTAAAATGAACATCAAAATGCATGAGGGGTCAGCCTCCTCAGCTTTGTACTTCTTTCCCTGCCAATGTTGCAATCATGAGGGACACAGATGGCAGCAGCAGCAGCCTGTGCCCCTGGAAGATTCCGTGGATGAGAGCACTCATTAGCCAGGAGACAACAGTCAGTTTATTTTCACCCAAGTGAGCTAGATCTGTCCTCCAAACATGTAACCAGCAGAAAGAGAGTCTACAGGTCCTTCTCATATAATTAGCATATTGTGATAAAGTTGATTATTTTCCATAATGTAATGATAATAATTGAACTTTCATATATTTTAGATTCATTGCACACCAACTGAAATATTTCAGGTCTTTTGTTGTTTTAATACTGATGATTTTGGCATACAGCTCATGAAAACCCCAAATTCCTATCTCAAAATTAGCATATCATGAAAAGGTACTCTAAAGGAGCTCTTAACCTAATCATCTGAATCAACTAATTAATTCTAAACACCTGCAAAAGATTCCTGAGGCTTTTAAAAACTCCCAGCCTGGTTCATTACTCAAAACCGCAATCATGGGTAAGACTGCCGACCTGACTGCTGTCCAGAAGGCCATCATTGACACCCTCAAGCAAGAGGGTAAGACACAGAAAGAAATTTCTGAGCGAATAGGCTGTTCCCAGAGTGCTGTATCAAGGCACCTCAGTGGGAAGTCTGTGGGAAGGAAAAAGTGTGGCAGAAAACGCTGCACAACCAGAAGAGGTGACCGGACCCTGAGGAGGATTGTGGAGAAGGGCCGATTCCAGACCATGGGGGACCTGCGGAAGCAGTGGACTGAGTCTGGAGTAGAAACATCCAGAGCCACCGTGCACAGGCGTGTGCAGGACATGGGCTACAGGTGCCGCATTCCCCAGGTCAAGCCACTTTTGAACCAGAAACAGCGGCAGAAGCGCCTGACCTGGGCTACAGAGAAGCAGCACTGGACTGTTGCTCAGTGGTCCAAAGTACTTTTTTCGGATGAAAGCAAATTTTGCATGTCATTCGGAAATCAAGGTGCCAGAGTCTGGAGGAAGACTGGGGAGAAGGAAATGCCAAAATGCCTGAAGTCCAGTGTCAAGTACCCACAGTCAGTGATGGTCTGGGGTGCCATGTCAGCTGCTGGTGTTGGTCCACTGTGTTTTATCAAAGGCAGGGTCAATGCAGCTAGCTATCAGGAGATTTTGGAGCACTTCATGCTTCCATCTGCTGAAAAGCTTTATGGAGATGAAGATTTCATTTTTCAACAAGACCTGGCACCTGCTCACAGTGCCAAAACCACTGGTAAATGGTTTACTGACCATGGTATTACTGTGCTCAATTGGCCTGCCAACTCTCCTGACCTGAACCCCATAGAGAATCTGTGGGATATTGTGAAGAGGAAGTTGAGAGACACCAGACCCAACACTGTGGATGAGCTTAAGGCCGCTATCGAAGCATCCTGGGCCTCCATAACACCTCAGCAGTGCGACAGGCTGATTGCCTCCATGCCACGCCGCATTGAAGCAGTCATTTCTGCGAAAGGATTCCTGACCAAGTATTGAGTGCATAACTGAACATAATTATTTGAAGGTTGACTTTTTTGTATTAAAAACACTTTTATTTTATTGGTCGGATGAAATATGCTAATTTTTTGAGATGGGGATTTTTGGTTTTTCTTTACTTTTTTGCCAAAATCATCAATATTAAAACAATAAAAGGCTTGAACTACTTCAGTTGTGTGTAATGAATCTAAAATATATGAAAGTCTAATGTTTATCAGTACATTACAGAAAATATTGAACTTTATCACAATATGCTAATTATATGAGAAGGACCTGTATGAGTGACTCCAACAGATTAACTCATCCCCTACAAACAAGCAAATTTCAATCTACTCTCTCGTTGGACAAGGAAGAAGAATGCGGTAGTCAAGCAAAAAACTAAAGACTCTGTCTTGTTAGATGACAGGCAAAAACACAAGGCACACTCATTGTAGGTAAACAGACAAACACCTGTAATTTATCAACCAAAATGGTATATATTCATTAATTTCTGATACATGTATTGAATTAAGCCAGGAGCTTGATAATTAGCCTACACAGAAAAAAGAAAAAAATATATATTTGGTCATTTATCCAGTCAAAACACTTGGGCAATAAAACAAGATTTGCAACTCTCCGGCTGTGACAGATCTTGAAGTGTGTGCCAAGAATGTAGTGAGCCCGAAGCTTTGACTGGACACACTGAAGTCACAAAACACACGATTGAGAAAGCTAACCGACATCCGTCCCTGGATCAAATCACACATAATTATGTCAAAGCAAATGCATTCAACACTCATCACGTTTGCAATCAGTTACTGGAAATGCATTTCTCTATAATGCAACATTTTTTTAATCAAGTAATGTGAGATTGGAAAGTTCCCTCCTCCTCTTAAAAATTTTACTGCACCACAAACATTTCCCTAAATTGATGTTGATGTTGCCAAAACCTGTTTGGAAATGACCAACAGTCAGCTTCACATACAGTATGGGGCTATAACGAAGTTAAGGAGGGTACCTTTAAATCACAACATATACTGTATGTTACCACCAGTAAGCTGAACCAGGGTTGTGTCTATCCTTGATGGTGATGATTTATAATGAAGCAACAAGTCATTGACTTTCAGCAGTTAGTTAAAACTAAAAAGCGTCCTGTACATAATGTGTCTTCTGTGCAGTTAAACCGATGTATGTCACACTGTATATGGGAAAAGTGAAGTGATGTCAGCCACCAAGAAAAACATCGGCAAATCTAGGCAGCACACCTGTCTCGCTGAACCGCTAACCTTGTGAATGTTCGATGAAGATATAAACAAGGAGCTGTGAAAAAAATAAATAAAAAGCTGTCATGAGAATTGCTGAGGGACATTGGATGTTTGCTATCAAAGCCAGGCCCAACCCCTTTACTAGAAAGTGACGGCAACAACAATGCTAGGAACCGGAGGATCACTTCTATGAAATCTTGACCGTAAATCTGATAGGCTACTAGCTGGTTGGCTCGTAGCAAAATACTCGCGTTGTACGAAGAGTCCTTTCTTACTGCGTCTTCATTGTGTCACGATGCATGATGCCAACCAACACATATGACAATCAGTGTTTGATCATTCCTAACCTTCACATTTGGTCCTATTTGGTTTTTAACGCCGAGCAAGATAGCTGTCGAGGAAATTCCCTGCAAGTCAACAATAGCTATTAGCATTAGCCAGCTGCTAGCTTACATGTGGCAGCTGGATGGCTAACGATGGCGTTAAAGCCACATGTTAGGAGGCAAGCCATGGGTAACAGGGCATCGCTTTTTAATATTATGGATATGAACTATATCTATGTGGTTCACGTAGAGTAGGCTTATCACGGGAAATACTATTCGAGGCACACAGCCGGTTAAGTGATCCCTCCGCCTCCTCCTACTAATACTACTAGCAAACGCCATCATGCTAACACACATGCTAACTGCTGTCAGACTCCGGAGGGTGCGAACGGGCCAGGGCTGGTTACTGGACCGCATCGTTCCCGGGAAAAACACCGTGACCAAATACATGCTTAAATAGGAAACCGAAAATGACATGTGTCCACTCCAAACATGATGGCGAGATATGAGAAAAAAATCCGTAAAGAGTCCCTTACCAGCTGCTCCTGAGTTGTCAGGGCTTCCGCCATCTTGAAGCCTCCGCAACGTCGCAACGGGCGCGCCCACCAGCCGCTCGCTCACGCCCTGCAGGAGAAGGTACCCCAAGACGAGCCCCGCCCAGAGAGACCATCCACCGGACAGGAAAAAAATAAACAATTCATCAGAGCAGTTTAACAAATGCATTACACCAGGGGTGTCAAACTCATTTTCACAAAGGGCCGAATTACGACATGATAATCACACGAAGGGCCAGACATACGAGGCATAGGCTAGATTTTGTTTACATATTTTGGGGGACAAATTATATGTGGGGGGTATGGGGGTGCTCCCCCAGAAATTTTTGTGCGTCAAACACTTAATTTCCTGTATTCTGGTGGATTTTTCTGTGTTGGTTTTCTGTGCCTTTTCTGCGTCAATTTATTGTGGAAATGTCTTTATTTTTGTAAAGGAAAAGACAACATTCAGGTTCCTGGTGAAACAATTATAAAGGACTATAATGCAGTAAGGCTCTCAGGCATTCTGGATTGAGCCACAATATGTTTTCTCTTGGATTTTTCAAAACTTTCTGCACATTCAAAACATATCACGCTTTTAAATTTTATTTTTGTATAGGAATCATGACCCAGCACCAGTGTTAACTATTTATGACACTTTACATTGGTAATGAAATGCAAAGCCACCATTGGAAACAAAAGGGGTGGGCTATCAGCGGGTATCTAACGTTAGTTAGTGAGCTATATTGTAACTTCAGGCAAAAGTTAGAAACCAGATAATGTTAGCATTCATCCTTAGACAGTTGACACAATCAATCATCATATTAGCATGCTATTTAGCCACATAGATTGGCCTATGTACAGCCATTAGAAAACTGACATATTTTCTTCAATGCAAATTCATCAATTCATGGCTTAAAATCCTGAGCTGTGGAACTTTCAGCAGACATTCCTAGTGGTAAGCTATGCGAGTGTCCTAACGGTTGGGAGCATGTGCGACGTGCCAATATGGCACAGGCTCCACATGAGAGAAGGAAAAAAAAAAAAAAAATAAAAAAATCATGATATATTTTTTTTTTTTTTTTTTTTTTTGCGGGCCAAATTGAATGGAATTGCCGAATTGGTTCGCGGGCCAGATTAAATATTGAAACGGGCCAGATTTGGCCCGCGGGCCAGAGTTTGACAACCCTGCATTACACTATCTTTATTCTTGCGTGTAGCTATGTTACCACTCACGGCACATACACTGTCAGTTTGATTTTACGAAATGTAAGCCCTAGGGTTAATAAAAACAAAATTTAGCATCTAGGCTACATTTTGCCACAGATAATTACAAATCTGTTTTGACATAGGCCTATATCTAAATACAAACCATTAAAAAAAATGTATTTTCCCATACAGTTCTACTCTGATCTAGCTTTCATCATACACGTTACCAAATATATTAAACTAGGCTAACTCTTTCGTCTATCGATAAATAAATCAATCAAATCGTTTTTTTTATTTGATTTTTGCATTATTTATTTCTCATATTATTTTCTTATTATGTCATTCGATCCCTGTTTTTATGTTAATTCTATTTCAATGTTATGGTAAAGGCAAGTGATTTCTACATTAAAACACCCTTGTGCTGCATTTATCGTATGAATAAGAATTATTTAAGGTTGATTTAGGCTATACAAATAAACGCTTTAATTATTATTATTATTATTATTATTATTATTATTATTATTATTATTATTATTATTATTATTATTATTATTATTATTATTATTATTATTATTATTATTATTATTATTATTATATTTAAAATATGTTCAAACCATATTGTATAATAAACACAGCATCAATACAATATTTAACACTCTTTAAACCATACGCAGTGTCTCAAGAAACACTTCTCTCAAATATTTAACAGAAAGCTTATTTAGTATTACAATGAGAATTATTAATATTAGTACTAATATTGGTGGTATAAGTAAGCCTAGTGGTTATACCATAGATAGTATTCTAGTAGGCATATACAGGTGAAACTCGAAAAATTAGAATATCGTGCAAAAGTTCATTTATTTCAGTAATTCAACCTAAATGGTGAAACTAATATATTATATAGACTCATTACATTCAGAGTGAGATATTTCAAGCCTTTATTTGTTATAATTGTGATTATTATGGCTTACAGCTTATGAAAACCCCAAATTCAAAATCTCAGAAAATTAGAATATTACATAAAATCAATAAAAAAAGGATTTTAAATACAGAAATGTCGGCCCTCTATAAAGCATAATCATGCATATGTACTAAGTACTTTTGGGCCCCTTTTGCACAAATTATTGTCTAAATGCGGTGTGGCATGGATGCTATCAGTCTGTGGCACTGCTGAGGTGTTATGGAAGCCCAGGTTGCTTTGATAGTGGCCTTCAACTCTCCTGAGCTGAACTCCATAGAGAAACTATGGACTATTGTCAAGAGGAAGATGATACACACCAGACCCAACAATACAGACGAGCTGAAGGCCACATCAAAGCAACCTGGGCTTCCATAACACCTCAGCAGTGCCACAGGCTGATAGCATCCATGCCACGCCGCATTTAGGCAATAATTCATGCAAAAGGGGCCCAAACCAAGTACTTAGTACATATGCATGATTATACTTTATAGAGGGCTGACATTTCTGTATTTAAAATCCTTTTTATGTAATATTCTAATTTTCTGAGATTTTGAATTTGGGGTTTTTATAAACTGTAAGACATAATAATCACACTTATAAAAAATAAAGGCTTCACATATCTCACTTTGTATGTAATGAGTCTGTATAAGATATTATTTTCACCTATAAAGTTGAATTACTGAAATAAATGAACTTTTGCACGATATTCTAATTTTTCGAGTTTCACCTGTAGGTAACTATGGAACTATTATATTCGAAAATGTGTTTCCGTCGACCTGTTTTTGTGCCGCACCGGGGCGGCGCTCCGGCGGACTTTTTGATTTGTGATTTGTGCAGTTCTACACTGACAGGGAGAAGATGTTGACACTTAGCAACCAGAACAGAAAATTCTACGGCGCCGATTATGTCATCTTCATTTCCTTTGATAAATAGTGTTAGATAAAGTTAATATACACTCGGGTCTGGTGCCGGATTGATGTCATGCTAATTAATATCCACCTACTCGCGCGTTTGTCACGGACAGGACAGCGTCTTCAGCATGAGTGCTTCGGGTCCCTTTCTAAAGAAGAAAAGCTACATGGGGCAGCACCAGATCAAGAAGAAAAAAAGGTAAGTTAGAGACATAGTCTTAATATAATGTTCATACATTTTGTCTGATCGATATAAAGAATCATGACAAGATTCCTCCTGTTGCAGAGAGACCTCTTCCGATGTTTTCAAGTGTCATTTTATCATATACTTGAGTCATAGCCCAGGCTACCTGAAAATCAAAACAATCTTGTTCTGAGCACAGCTTCCAGGCTCCTGATGAGCCCCCAGATGCAGTCAGACCGTTGCAGGAAACCTGTTATGTGTCAGGGAAAGCTAACAGACCAGACAACAGAGACAAACTCATGGTGAGTGTCGCAGCTGTGCTCTTTTGGTCATCTCTCTGATTGACTTGTCACCAATGATCACCTGACATGTGTTGATCTCCATGTTAGGGCGGAGGAGCAGCAGCAGCAGCGTGTCCACTGGGAGAATCCACATTAGCCCTGGATGAAGAGATGCTGCAGGTGTTGGAAGCTGTAGACCCTGTGAAGCCTGTAGCCAACAACGCAACGGTAAAAGGAAATGCTGGGGCAGAGCCAGCGGCATCGGCTGCCTTCGCCCCTTCTCGGTATCCTGCACCACTTGCAGACAACAAGAGGCAGAGTGAGGGAGCACCTCAGCCCACTGGAGCCCACACTTCCCCCAGCAGCGGCGATGGTAAGAGACCGGGATGGAGAGCTAACTGCAAAGACCTGGCTCAGAGGCTTCTCTTCAGCGAGGACACAGACGAAGCAGAGCATGCTGGGGCTGGTCTAGGTAGCATCCAGTCAGCAGCATCTTCCGCCTGTATCAATGCGCATCCATCCCCTCAAGAAATAAAAAACAACCAAGGGGGCAGCTCCACTAAGTGAGTCTTAACTCATTGTCCAGTTTTTTTCTTTTGTCTTGATTACTTTCTTGATTATGTTCTTCTCTGGTAACAAATGTTTTTTTTTGTTATTGTTATTTTTGTATGTTGTGTTTTTCACAAAAGTGGGACAAACCCAAAGCGTGATGTATCCCGAGACTACATCTTGTTCAGTCCCACCCACCTTGCGGCGGCCATGAAAAGGTCCAAACTCCAGCAGTCATTACAGAATCAGTCAGCCTCTGTGCTCACAGTCCCCAGTGGCTTAGACGTCAGCGCGCTGAGTGACTTGTTACCGCAGACAGGTGAAGTCATTTTACTACAAAAGGGAAAACCTTCTCTAAGGTCGATATTTTATGCCATTGTCTGTGTGTTTTAAATTGCCTTGAATGAAATAACAGACAGTGGCACAGATCAGTGCCTGCTTGGTAATCATGCCCTGCAACCTGTATGAATTATTGAAATTAATGACATTTATACCTGGGGTTTTTATGTACAGCTTGATTTTAATACAGTGACTAAAATAAGTGCTTTATTTTTTCTTTACCGTAGGCATTGCCTTGCATGCTCCTGTGGGTCAAGCCGAAAAGCTGCTAATATCCAGTTGGGGTTTACCAAAACCTGTCCTGGACCGCTACCAGAAACACGGAGTCACGCAAATGTTCGAATGGCAGGCTCAGTGCCTCACTGTTGGACAGGTGCTGCAGGGAGGTAACTTGGTGTACTCTGGTAAGAAACTAAATGTCTCTCTACAAAATTAGTCGGTCAACTGTTTAAAAAAATTAAATAAAAAGTTAAGCTGTGTATTCCCTCTTTTTCAGCCCCCACCAGTGCTGGAAAAACTCTAGTGGCTGAGCTGCTGATGTTGAAGCGAGTGTTGGAGACTAAAAGAAAAGCTCTCTTCATTCTGCCATTTGTCTCGGTGGCCAAAGAGAAGATGCTCTACCTCCAGGTCAGGGAAAGTGGAGAAAAAATTGTGTTGTGCGTCTATTCATATTGTTGTTTTTCTTTGTTTATACTTCTCTTTGTTGTTTGTTTTCACTTTGCATTGTCTTTGTGTTGTTTTTACTTTGCATTGTTTAGTTTGACTCAATGTCATTGTAAATGAGTGTCACCTCTCAATGATCTCTCGAGTATGAATCAAGTTTGAATGAATATATTCTCTGTCTGTCTCTGGCCTTTTTATAGAGTGTATTTGAAGAGGCTGGAGTTCGTGTGGAGGGATACATGGGCAGCACCTCAGCTGCTGGAGGCTTCAAAGCACTGGATGTGGCTGTTTGCACCATAGAAAAAGCCAATTCTCTCATTAACAGGCTCATTGAAGAGGACAATATGGGTCTATTAGGTAATACACCAGTGGTAATTGTGTTTTTTTTCCCCCGGAGTGTCTGTAGTAGTCTGAGTTTGAAAGTGTGTGTTGATTTTTGTAGGTATGGTGGTGGTGGATGAGTTACATATGGTCGGAGACTCTGGAAGGGGATACCTGCTGGAACTGCTCTTAACCAAAATCCGCTTCATTGCACAAAAGCAGAACACCACTGGGTTTGTGTCTACCTTTTTTCCTTTTGTAAAAGCTACACTGTTCTAAAAAATCCTGTTCTCCAGGTATTAATAAGTCTAGTCTTTGCACACCTTTCTCACAGGTCTCTTTCCGAGGGTGTACAGATCATAGGTATGAGTGCCACCTTGCCTAACCTCTCCCTCCTGGCTGGCTGGTTAGGTGCAGAGCTTTACCAGACAGACTACAGGCCTGTACCCCTGCAGGAGCACCTCAAGGTGGGCTGCAACATCTACGACAGGAGCCTCTCTGTGTTTCGGAAGTTCACTCCGGCGCTCAACATCAAGGTAAAGGGTGTTCAGATATTATCAGATATCATGAATAATGCCCACTCTCAAGAACAGTCATTCAATCGTGTGCTGTGCTTGTGTGTTTGTTTGTGTGTGTGTGTGTGTGTGTGAATTTGCACTTCCACAAAGGGTGATGATGACCACATAGTGAGCTTGTGCTATGAGACCGTGAGAGACGGACACTCTGTGTTGATGTTCTGCCCCTCGAAGAACTGGTGTGAGAAACTGGCCGACAGCATCGCCAGAGAATTCTACAACCTCAGACGTAACGGTAGTTGGAGTTCAAGTGTCATCCAAATGTCCTTTACCTTTTGTGCTTTTAATTTGAAAGCTTTAGTGCATAACTTATTTTGCCCCCATGAGTTTCTGAGTAATGACAACAACACTGTCGGTGCATCTTCATGAGGTACGCCTTTGGTGATGCGTGCACTGATTTTATTCCTTCTGCTGTATGTCCAGTTTTTTTTCTTAGCAGTAGAATCAACAACTGAAACATTTCTTGGACGCTTCTTGAGATTTTTCTGCGCCAGTGTCAGGGGGTGACAACAGTTTGTTATACTAAGAAACACATAGGGAGGAATTGATAGGCTTAATCAACTTTGTTTGAACTTGTTTGGGCGATGGCTTGAATGAAACCAATATTTATTCATACGAAAAAGTTACGCACTATAGCTTTAAACAGTCTTTTAGTCTGGGACAGGTTGTGTTTTTGGATTGTGCAATATTACAGTGGTTCAACATTCAACTCAAGAACTTGAGTCTCGAATAATCTGGTCTCATCCTTTCAGATGGTCAGGGTGAAGCAGAGCCTCAGCCAGTGAGTCTGGATCAGAAGGGACTGGTTGACGTCATGGCCCAGTTGAGACGGACTCCGGCCGGCTTAGACCCCATCCTCCAGAGAACTGTGCCGTGGGGGGTGGCCTTCCATCACGCCGGTAAACACACACACACAGACAACTACTTAACCACGACAAACAAACTGCTGTGTGTGTGGTAACTGGTAACAAAATCAAGCATGTGTTTCTGTAGGTTTGACGTTTGATGAGCGTGACGTGTTGGAAGGAGCTTTTCGCCAGGGCATGGTCCGAGTCCTGGCTGCCACCTCTACCCTCTCTTCGGGGGTTAATCTCCCAGCTCGCAGGGTCATCATTCGAACCCCGACCTTCAACGGACGCTTATTGGACCCGCTCACATACAAACAGATGGCTGGACGGGCAGGGAGAAAGGGGGTAGACACAACAGGTATTAAAAGAAAAAAAAAAGCTGAATTATTGGTTGTCCATTATTAGTTGCAGGGAGAGAGAGAAAACATGATCGTCAATCTTCTATGATAATAATTGAGTACATATCAGTAGAAAAGTGATCCCTTTTGGTCTTGCGACATAATACGATACGATATTACTTTATCGTCAGAGCAGATCAAAAAATGTGCCCGGTCCTCTTTTAGGTGAGAGTGTGCTGGTCTGTAAGGAGGCAGAGCGTCAGAAAGGCATTAGTCTGCTTACGGGCGCTCTCCAGCCAATCAGCAGCTGCCTGGTAAGAAGGGAGGGAGAAGGCGTAACCACTAGCATGCTGCGAGCCATCCTGGAGGTAAGGTCGGTTTGATATCCGCGTTAACTTATACACTGTAGAAACAACATAGATGGAGAATAAATTACGAATTGATTCCTTCTTAAAGAATAGTTGCATCCCAACTTGCAGATCATTGTCGGAGGTGTTGCCAGCACTCCACAGGACGTGAAGTTATACGCTTTGTGCTCGCTACTGGCTGCCAGTGTGAAAGGTGATGGCAAAAAAGGTTCCAATGAAGAGACCAACAAAGGAGCTATCGAGGCCTGTGTGGAATGGCTAATGGAGAATGAATTCATCAGTATCCAGAAGGACGGACAAGGTACTGACACTTGTATTCTTCGTATCTTGACATATGATGAAAGTAGAATTTAGTAAAAAATAGTACAATTGGTGCAAAATCGTTCTAGCAAGCATTTTTTGTATGTATGCGTCATGTAATTTCATTATCAAGTGCACAATTAGCCAAAGAAGTACAAGATTTGCCATTATAATAACGACTGTGTGTCCACTTATGTCTTTGCATATCCAGAGGAGCGGTACTGTCCCACTCAGCTTGGTGCTGCCACCCTGTCCTCCTCCCTCTCCCCCCCTGAGGCTCTGGGAATCTTTGCAGATCTCCAGCGGGCCATGAAGGGCTTTGTTCTGGAGAATGACTTGCACATTCTGTATCTGGTACATGTACACACATCTTGTCATATTACTGGATCGATAAATCAACTTTATTCATTGCCTGGAGAACATTTGTTGTCAAAATCACTTTTTGTCAAAATAATTTTCATTTCATTGTCGATACTGTGTGCACTGAAAAATAAAATCTGGTGTTAATACACAGCCTAGGCTCTGTAAACTGGTATGTAAACCAAGGATATGTTAACAAAGGGGGCCCACCATAACTAGCAACATGCTAGTTTACAGAGCCTATAGGCTGTGTATTGAAACTTGATATGTTTTTCAGTTCACACACAGTACGGACAGGTAGCGGATAGTGAGGAGATATTCACTGATTTTGACAACAAGGATTCTCCCCACAACAGTCTTCCAAATCACAGTTTTTCACACTCCATGTCCCAATGCTTCTCAGATCACCCCGTTGTACGCGGAGTGGACTACCATGGACTGGTATCAGTTCTTCTGCCTGTGGGAGCAGCTCTCCTCATCCATGAAGAGAGTAGCAGAGCTGGTGGGCGTCCAGGAGGGTTATCTCGCACGATCTGTCAGTGGCAAACTTGTCGCCAAGACCGAGAAGCAGCGTAGACAGATGGCTATTCATAAACGGTAACGCACATATTAATGTTAACCAGTAATTACAAACACCTCATGTAGTATATCATAGTATGGTTGGATGGCCTAGAGGAAAAGAGTCCGACCAATAAACATGAGGTCGCTTGTGCAATCCCCCACGGCACTAGTGGTGGCTGGTATTACATCTACAGTGCTCACCATCTCTACCATTGTGTCCTTGAGTAAGACACTTAACCCAGAACTGCTCCAGTGGCGCTTTTCTATGGCTGACCATGCACTCTGACCCCCTCCGAAGTGGAAAACTTGAGAAGTTATATGTGCGTTGATTGACTAACTAATTGACGTACCGTACTTAATTTAGTATTGGCTTATAGTCCCATCAAGGGGTTTTGATTGGATAAACAAAAAAGTCACTGTCATTTGATGAAGGGAACGCTAATGAACATTATTATATAATATCAGTGATTCTTGAGAACCGGGACGAAAGGCCGTCTTCCATATGTAACTGCTGTTATCTTTAAAAAGAAAAATATTTAAAACTGTAGATGTTATTAATTAAGAATAGAATGTCTGGAGCACAATTATTTGTATCATTATTATGTCAAACATATGACACTTGCTATAATCTCAGAAGATCTCAGGAAGAGAGTTGTGATGTTGCACCTATGTCTGGGGACAGCTATAAATTAATTAAAAGAGCTCTAAGAGTGACTGAGCAATCTGCCTAGAAGTGGACTTCTTTCGAAAATATCCAGATGTTCAGTCACTCTTAAAACTCTCCATTTGTAGATGATTTGCCTCATGGTGGACCGATGGAGCTCAACCTTTTTTTTTAAATGAATTTTTAGCTGTCCCCAGACAAATGTGCAACATCACAACTCTATTCCTGAGATCCTCTGAGCTTTCCTTTACCCTTGGCATGTCTGTCCCGAATGGGTTCACTTTGGTGGGCCTAAACTGACCTGGTTTGATCTCTGTTTTATCTAGTGCCGCCCAATTTCTTCCCTAAAGATCTTTCATTACATTGTTCAATTTCAGCACTACTTTTGTCCCACCTGATTGTGTTTACCTGCTCAATTTAAGCAATGCAGCTCAGGGTTCACAAACTTTTGCACATACAAAAGTTGGCACATCATTTGTTTTATTTATTTTAACAATTGATTTCCAGAAAAGAAAAATGTGGAATTGATAAACAAACATTTGTTATTTGATATAAAAAATACTGGTATTGATAAAAATTAATGAATAATGGTTAAACACAATACACTTCCAAAAGGCTCAAGGGGTTCATACTTTCAAGCAGCACTGTATATACTAGATATGGGTCAAGTTAATAGATGGTTATTGTTTTGTAATTATTTAGTTTGATGTCCCTTCTATTGCATGTTCTTCCTTAATGCACACAGATAACCAACATTTTGGCCCATGGATAAAATGTGACAAGGGGGAGAGACCCTTTAATAAACCATTCAAGGATTAATCCCCTAAAAACACCAAACCATTTTTTTTAATGCTGTCTTCATCCGTTTACATTCTCTGTTTCTCATCTCCTCACAGGTTTTTCACCACTCTTGTGCTACAGGATTTGGTAAATGAGGTGCCTTTGGGAACAGTGGCATCGAAATACAACTGCAATCGTGGGCAGTTACAGTCTCTCCAACAGTCTGCTTCTACATATGCAGGTATGCAGCATTTTACAATATACCAACTTTAAATTATACACAAAGACTTTCAATCTTTTTTTAAAATAAAGGTGGGCATTTACAAGTATATTCACGTAATGCAAGAAGCACTTCATCAAGCACTTTAACATGTCTTATGATACCCAGCATAGGCTTCTTTGCATTAGCTGACATTTGGGCTCCTTCATGCTGCCTTCAGAGTGCTCATACTTCTTGCATCAAGTTACTATGAGGGGGTGTATGAGGAAATAGTGTAATTAGGCTTCAGGGATGTGTGTTTAAATGTTTCTCAGAACAACCTTGTCTGGATCTCTCTTAATACATGTCATACTAATGATGGTGTTTATTATAAATGACCTAAATGACCAATGTGAACACAGAAAGGAACTCAAAGAAAACCAGAACCACAGACAAAACATTGTACTCTATATGTTTGGTTGTTCAGCTCACAGAAAGCCTTTCTGCCGTCCCTTCAGGTATGGTCACAGTGTTTTGCAAGCGTCTGGGCTGGCACAACATGGAGCTTCTGTTGTCTCAGTACCAGACCAGGCTGAGCTTCGGAGTCCAGAGGGAGCTGGTGGACCTAGTCAGGGTTTCCCTTCTGAATGCAACACGAGCCAGAACACTCTTCGCTCAAGGCCTCTGCACTGTCGCTGAACTAGCCAGGGCTAATGTGGATGATGTGGAGAAAGCCCTGCGGAATGCTGTGCCATTTAAGAGGTGAGTGAGTGTGAGTGTGTGCACGTGCGTGTTCTATTAAGATATAAATGTATCTTAGGTGGACAAGGATATGGCTCTCTTCAAAGCACACAGGCTATTTTAAATAAAGGGCCTGCAGGATGTGTTTCCACTCTCAGGTTATACACATCACCAAGACTGTCTTCTCTGATATAAAGGAACAACTATATTTTCCAGTTTTTAATAACTACCTTGTTCCTTGATTTAATTAGATTTAGTAAATTGATAAATTACTGTACTTGGCACCAGATTTAGTCTATAATATGTAGTGCTCTTTTAGAATGTACCTCTATATGATAGAGGTAAATTCTAAAAAGTAAAGAAACTAAATTAGGCAAGGAATTACCTGTATTTCAAGGTAAAAACTTTTAAGCAATCTCCTTTATTTTCCTAAAATAAAATATGAACCACTGTGGCATCAGCACAGCAAGCTATAATTTACATGAAAGATGAACCCAGATTTAAATTCAATGTTGCAGTACACATATTAACACTTGCAATGTATCAATACAGTGTACATTTCAATGCAATTCAGCAAAGTGCACTTAACTTGCAGACAATTAAAGGTGCTCTGAGGAACTTTAAGTTTATGTTAATTATTACACCCCCTTGGGGCAAAACGCCAGCTGTTGTTACTGGGTGAGCGTACCCATGACAAAGGCATTAAGAAAAACTTTATAAAAATAGCATTCTTTGCACTCATGGTTTCGTTTGCTGTTACATGTCATTTATGATAATCAGAAGAAAAATTAGACTGTTTAGGAAATATTAAAAAGTTCCTCGTAGCACCTTTTAAGCACCATGTTGTAGATGTTCAAATTTGTATTTGTCTGTTGTCATGCACTGTGCCCATTTCCTCACGTGGACGATTTTTAACCTAACATAACATAACCTACTGTCAATCTCCCTCAGCTCTAAGCGTGCAGTGGATGAGAGTGAGATGGAGGCGGCCGAGAGACGAAGCCTCCGTTGTGTCTGGGTCACCGGTGGTCGGGCGCTGACGGAACGGGAAGCCGCCGTGGAGATAGTTGCCACGGCGCGGCTCCTTCTTCAGGAAGACCTGGCCATGTTAGGAATCCAGTGGGACCCGGCTACACTTCCTCCTGCTGTAACCACAAACAGCCCCGGTGACGACCATCACAGCAGGGACTCAGACACCTCCACATCTGCCTTGTGTCTCAGCTCTCTGCACGGAGCACACATGGACAGCGTTGGAGATCACAGTGAAGGAGACGTGGTCAAGAAAAGTAAGAGCGGACATTCTGACGGAGATGGCAGGGAGCATAAGGTAGAACCCAACTGTGAGAAAAGGATGTCTCAAAGGAAAATGGAGAACTCAGAAGGCGAAGCCAAGGGAGAGGCTGAAGACTTGGTCGTCAAAACATTTGAGGAGAACAGAAAGGTAAACACTGAAGAGCCAGATATGAGAAAAACAGGCAATGGAGTTCAAGGTGAAAAAAGCAAGGAAACAGAAAAAGGCGAGATAACTCCAATAATTGTAATAGCAAACGACACCCAAGATCCAAAAAGAGAAATACAAAAGCCCAAAGAGTGGAGGCAAGGAGGGGAAAAGAGCACAAAAGCAGGGCCAAGAGAGGGGGAGACGAGTAAAGAGACTGTCTCGATCCTAGCACAGAGGCATGGAGCGAATCCTTCTGTTCCTGAGAGGAGTCTGACACAGGAGTTGAATGAGCTTGTGTCCAGCCCATTCCCTAAACCCACTCAACAGCCACTACCCTCTCCTTCCCCGATGCCTCCACCTCGATTTAGACCTCCGACTTCCCGGGTAGGAGATCCACACCACCGTGTTCCTACCCGGACCTCTAAGGGAGACGTTACCACAGGAGGGCTCGCTGCCTCACCCGGCCAGCCAGGTAGACTGAAGCACTCAAGAGCCTTGAGCAAAGTTCTCCACTCCATTCAGACGGACAAAAGCCTTCAAAACAATGTAGAGACTGCGCAGACATCACACCCCACAGTAGTTTCTTCGGACAAAAATCCAGCACCTGCAGGCCAGATGCCTACAACAACCGTTAGGCCTCCTGCCCCCGTGCAAGAAACCCTTCCTCCTTGCATTTCTACACCTATAAATGCAGATATGTTAGACTCTCCCGCCTCCATTCCCTTGTTCTCTCCTGAGGCCAAGCGAAGAAGGATAGACGCTGGTGGAGAGGTGGATAAGTTTTCATCTCCCGAGCTGTACGCGGGAGATGAGATGAGAGACTTAGAAGAAGTTGGAGTTGTAAAGAAAGGAGAGGAGAGCTTTGGTGACAGCTTTGAATTGGACACTCAGACAGAAAGAATCATTGTTCAACAACAGACATGCCAACACAGAGAAGTGAGTGATAGAGGTACGAATCGGCCGGTAGAAACGGAAAAGATAAGAAAGGAGGAAATGGCACAGGCGGCTGTACAGCTAGATAAGGACACACATGCGGGAAGTAACAGGCCCAGATTCAATATTTCTCTCACAGATAGCCAGATGGAGCTCATCCTTAACTCTAGCCACCAGGTGAGTGACTGGTATCATCTGTTGTGTACTGATTGTAAACCTCAAACATATTCAAGCAGTCTGCCTCTTGACAATCTAAATTATGTTTTTTTTCTTTGGGTGTTTTTTTTTGTTGATTTTTTACAGATTTCTCCTGGTCCGATCGGTGATAATGTAGTTACAGATCAAGTTGATGAGGATGACGATCAGGTCACTGCCTCTGACAGTGCCAACAGAAGCAGCAGCTTCCTGTTCGACAGCCTTTACGACAGCTCTCTGCTGGCTGGTCTGAGCCCGGACCAGATCCCCGAAAACCAATCAGACGAAGAGGAATCTGTTGGCCAGGGGGTGATGGAAGACCAGCGCCCTCTTCCGTCAACCCAGGAGCGCAGACGCAGCGAGCTCCTGGCCAATCAGGAGGCGGAGGAGCAGGAGGCCATCCAATGGGGCGAGTCCTCCTTCAACCTGTCGGAGTGGGGC
This sequence comes from Ammodytes marinus, assembly GCF_949987685.1. Lineage (NCBI taxonomy): Eukaryota > Metazoa > Chordata > Actinopteri > Uranoscopiformes > Ammodytidae > Ammodytes > Ammodytes marinus. The sequence goes on from NC_137235.1 coordinate 15,323,553, forward strand.
GACTCGCTGTTGGTGGGCGAACACTTTCTGGAGAGACAGAGTCAGATCAAACACACGGAGATAACCCCAAAAGAGCAAAAAGCCAGTCCTCCTGTAGCTAAGCAACCCAACCATGCAGACCATGTTCTGGATGAGAATCAGCTGTCACAATCACAACCTGGACTCGGTCACGTACAGCAACAACCCACCACTACGGCTACTACCACAACTCAAAATGACATCGAAGCAGGTGGCAGACAGGGAATGGTGAATGATGAGGCTGACAATGGCAAACAAGCAGAGAAGAGAATAAAGGAAAAGGAGAAAAAGGCAATGGAAATGAATGCAGAGAATGCCATTTTAAAACACCCGCAAATCCCTGAACGCGCTCTTTATTGCAGCCCTGGTTTACAAGACATCTTTGACCGCTGGCCTAGCATGTCTGACCAGGCCTGGCAAAACACCACAACAACAGGCCCCCCCACAGCCACACATAATCTCATAGATGCTGCAAACACAGCGGAAGTTCCGCATCTACCTCAACCCTCAATGCAGGTGGACAGAAAAAGGGGGCAGCCAAATGCGCAGGTTGTTGCTACTGCAGGCAGTGATATCAGACAGGAACAACAATCCTCAAGACAAGCCGGCGTGGATGGAACTGAAAGACTGGGCTTTGCTGTCGATCTCATTCCCCCGACTCAGGAAACAGCACCCGTCACGCCCAGGGTAAAACTGACCACCTCATCCGTCCAATCGCCTCTCAACAACGCTCAGCCACTGAAGCAGTCGACTCCCTCCACCCTCCGGCCACAGAACCTTGCAAACACAACACAAGGTCCCAAATCTCGTCCAAGAAGACGCATTGATAATTTACCCGGAGCTGTCCAGAAACAGCCCAACCCTCCGTGTCCCCTACCAAAATCTCCCTCTGATGTAGAATCGCCCGTGACCAATGAAGGCTTCACTCTTCAGCTGTCTCAGGACGCGTCACTCTGTTCCAGCAACTCGGGGGCCTTCTCCATCATAGACGTGGCGAGCGACCGGCGTCTCTTCGACACTTTCATCGATGAGTGGCAGAGAACAGAGCGCTTCTCTCTGGCGTTGGCCTGTGAAAAGAGGGAGCACACACAGCAGCCCGAGGGGGAAATAGGAGGGAAACATAAGAGAGGTAACTGATAAAACATGTACAGGAAGGGGCGTTTACTTTTTGCACTGACCTAGGTTGACAAACATGTGAAATTTCAAACATTATCAAGTCATGTGTTGTATGTGTCATCTCCTCATCTGTGTAGCGTCAGCAGCACATCAGAAGCTCAACAGGGTCGACGGTTTCCCAGTAAGAGACAGTGATGGACTGGTGTTGGTTGGACTGTCTGTCTGCTGGGGAGCAAGAGATGCGTACTACATGTCCCTGCAGCAAGAGCAGAGCAAAGGTAAAGACACACACACACACGCACGCACGGACACACACACACAGAGAAACACACACACACATAGACACAAACACACACAGAGAGACGCACACGTACACACACACACACACGCACACGCACACGCACACACACACACACACACACACACACACACGGGCAGTCTTTCAGCCGGAGCAATCTGATTGGTGGAGGGCTCGCCCGTCTCTGCTCTGCCACGGCAGCAGAGCAGATATTAGTTTCACTTTTGTCAAACATGATTTAGGAAGCTATCGATAAAATCGGAGAATGTTCGGATTGTTATGTGGGCTAAACACAATCAGCACATAGCATTAGATTGTCCGTGCATGACGTTTTTACATGTTTTCAGAAATAGTCAAGGTAGTTTGGGCGAGGAGCGGCCACAGGTGTGTGTGTGTGTGTGTGTGTGTGTGTGTTTGTGTTTGTGTGTCTGCAGCATGCATTGTCTCCATCATAATGACAGCCTACATTATGATAACAGCTACTTAATGTCATACGGCACAAGTGCAGAACGTACGGCAAGTCGGTAGTCAGCTCGGTGTGTTATTCACATTTTTTTGTCCGGGAGAATGAAGCTGCCTGCATGGGCAGACTACATTTTCTGGCGACGGTCGGTAGTTGGACCGGTGTGTCCTGGCCTTTAGTTGAGCATTTCTGTTACCCCTCAGGTTTGAGTTCCAGTCTGGCCCCTCCTCCACTGGATGACGATTTGCCAGTAAGTGAGAGGCTGGAAAAGGTGAAGACCTGTTTGAGCATGTCATTGGCGGGTCACAGAGGAGGTGTGCTTATCACGTATGACATCATCCAGGTGTACAAGACGCTAGTCCTGAGCTGTGGCGTCAGCTTGGAGGGAAACTGTGAAGACCCCAAGGTGAGGGAAATCATTTTCATACACAAATGTATGTACACTCACAAATGTCTGCTCTAAGTGATAGTTTTGAAAGTGAAACTGTGGAAGACTGCAGTTTCTGCAAAAAATTCGTCCATCAGAACAATTTGAATGGTGCTTTAATCAAATAACTAAAATCTACTTGATAATTGAGCAAAGTGACTGTTTTGATTGTCTACCATAGGTTGCGTGCTGGCTGGTGGACCCTGGCAGTGAGGAGAGGACCCTACCAAACATGGTGACTGTCTACTGTCCTGAAGAGTTGCCTCTGCTGAATGGCCTCGGCAATGCTCACGCACACTGTCCCCGTGTGAGGGCAGCGACCAAGAGTGTGCTGGTACACGCCGTAATGAACCATCTCACCGGCGTGCTAGAGAAAGACGGCATGCTGGGTAAAAAGAACAAACACTAGCTGAGAAAATAATATAATAATTGCACAGTGGTATGAACTGATCGTTATGCCATTGCTGTAATGTTCTTGCGCGCATATTTTGTCAGTCTTATTCAGGAGCAATGAGATGCCTTCCCAGGTGTGTTTGGCTCTGTTGGAACTGAATGGACTGGGCTTCAGCGTTGAGGAGTGCGAAAGACAGAAACACGTGATGCAAGCCAAACTCACAGCGCTGGAATCTCAGGCCTACAACTTGACCGGACACACCTTCTCCCTCACCAGCATCGACGACATAGCACAGGTCGGTTGCAGTCAAATTCCAAATTGCTCAGTGTAGTACAGTACAACAAAGAAAAGTAAAAAATACAATATCCAAACTTATAAGCGCACATGCACACGGGACTCTAGGTGTTGTTTTTAGAGCTCCACCTGCCTCCAAACGGCGATGTGGGTGGATCGAAAAATAAGAAGACTCTTGGCTACACCAGGAGAGGCGGAGGCAGGGTACGACTTGGAAAGCAGTTCAGCACCACCAAGGTGAAGCTACTTTGCATTTACATGACATCCTGCCATGTCTGCTGCCATCACTAACACGGACGTTATAGTCATATTCGTGAGCTTAAGTGTTCACTGTGTTTAAACTGAATTGAAATGATGCTTGCAGGATGTTCTAGAAAAGCTTCGGCCCCTGCACCCGTTGCCAGGTGTCATTCTGGAGTGGAGGCGGATCACTAACGCCTTGACTAAAGTGGTGTTTCCCCTGCAGAGGGAGAAGCAATACCACCCTACACTGGCCATGGACAGAATATACCCCACCGCCCAGACACACACGGCCACAGGTAAAAACACACACGCGCAAGCACACACACACACACACACACACACACACACACACACACACACAATAATACATTACACATAATTTCATACCATTGTGCTATGTAGTTTTATTTGAAGTAAATATAAAATATGCAGTGACCCAGCTCATTCTCTTTTTCAGGTAGAGTTAGCTTCACAGAGCCCAACATACAGAATGTCCCAAAAGACTTTGAAATTAACATGCCGACGGTGGTGTGTGAGAGCCCGCCATCACAAGACAGCTGCCACGTGACCACAAAGACAGCGTAAGTTGACACCAGTGTGTCCTCAGTAAAATTAGAAATGGTTCAAGGAATGTAAAAAAACAATTGTTCAAGAATAACCGTCTTGTTTATTTATTTCCCTCATTGGGTGAACTTGCCATCTTGAGAAACAAACATTCCGGCTCCTTAAAGCCCACCAGCTCTTTGTGATACATTTTAGATGACACCCAGCTCTTTTCCTGTATTTTAAATTGTCTTGTTCAAAAGCTGGCATGTCTTGTTTCCAATGGTGTGGACAAGATCATATTTTTCTTGTGCAAAAGGTTCATTTGTGCAGTGTTCTGATCCATCTGGATCTGGGGCAACTATACACCTTTGTTGCTTTGTGATGTTTCTGCGCTATTCTATGGTATTATGCATAATACACTGCACATACATGTAGCGTGATAAAAATTAAAAATATATGCTTAATAACACACCTATAACACCAAACTGCAATGTAAGTCTTCCTTTGCTTTTGAGGAAATGTTGGTTTTAGAAAGGGTTTAAAATTGAAATGAAACCTACAGTAGGGAACTGTATACAGTGCACACAAGTGCTTACTAATTAAGCTAGATGCGACTTGATGTGTTTTAAATTAAATGCGATGTGTTGGTGGGAATGGACTAAATTCCATAGGTTTAATCCAAAGTCGACGAGGGCGAGTGTAACTACAATTAATTTGGAATGATAGAAGGCGACAGTTTCTCTCTACTTATTGGTTACAGTAAGAAGAGACGTTCCGTGTTACCTTCAGTTGCAGCTGGCAGTGCAGAACGGGGCCTGGCCTTCTCCGTCAGCATGAGACATGCCTTCGTACCATTTTCAGGTAACATAAATATACAGGTAGTTGCATTCTGTGGGTGATCACCGCTTCTGCCTGCTCCATCAGCTGTGTGTGTGTGTGTGTGTGTGTGTGTGTGTGTGTGTGTGTGTGTGTGTGTGTGTGTGTGTGTGTGTGTGTGTGTGTGTGTGTGTGTGTGTGTGTGTGTGTGTGTGTGTGTGTGTGTGTGTGTGTGTGTGTGTGTGTGTGTGTGTGTGTGTGTGTGTGTGTGTGTGTGTGTGTGTGTGTGTGTGTATTCTACTGTAGGTGGGATGATATTGGCAGCGGATTACTCTCAGCTGGAGTTGAGAGTGTTGGCTCACCTCTCCAAGGATCAACGCCTCCTTCAGGTCAGTAGCTCAGACGGCCAGCGAATGGCAAAAAAAACAAACATCATGTAACATCGATAAAAAGGTAAGAAAATAACTAAATGTTTGTGTGGGCAGGTGCTAAATGGAGGAGCGGACGTGTTTCGCTGCATCGCTGCTGAGTGGAAAAGTATTGACCCAGAGTCTGTGAACGACAACCTCAGACAGCAGGCAAAACAGGTACAACCAGGCAGGAAGGAGAAGATAACATGGACACGCATGCATTCTCATGTGTAAACTCAACACTGTGTACACATGTATTGGTCTTTGCAGATTTGCTATGGTATTATCTATGGGATGGGAGCCAAGTCTTTGGGGGAGCAAATGGGAGTGGAGGAGAATGATGCGGCCTGCTACATTGAGAGTTTCAAGGCCAGATACAAAGGTATACACTGCTGTTTATTTCATGTATTCATTCTACCCTCCCAATAATTTAAGTTTCCACACGCAGAAAAAAAATCACTCATAATGTTGGGATTTTTGTGTTATGTTGTTGACATCTTTTTTTGAAAACAAGATATCACAGTTGTTAATGTAAATTTTAAAGAGGGTAAGTACCGGGAAGTTCCATTGGATTAGTGCCAATTGAACAGAACCATTACATCCATGCCCTGTCTTGTGTTTCAGGTATCAATGTTTTTCTCAGAGAAACTGTGAAGAAATGTATAAAGAACGGCTATGTTCAGACTCTGTTGGGGCGTAGGAGATACCTACCTGGGATCACAAACAGCAATACGCACATCAAAGCACACGTAAGCATGCTTGTCAATCAGAACTCGCCAGAAGTTATTTGTAAGCTGTTAGATTATTGTTATTGTTTTATTATTCCATATTTCTCTGTGTGTCTCTCTCTTCCTCCCTCGTTCAGGCAGAGCGTCAGGCAGTGAACACAACCGTACAGGGTTCAGCAGCAGACATTGTTAAACTGGCTACTGTGAACATCCAGAAACGACTACGCAAAACATATCCGGCAGCTCCACTCTCTTACCAGCACACACACTCAGGTGATTTGCACATAAACCACCTTTTCCCATACTGTATAAACATCACATGCAAAAAAGGAATAACCACTGTCTCATTTCAAATTTCAAAGTCTGTTAATTGATCATGTCTGATAATGTTAAATAGTGTCCTGTTTTACAGCCAGTAATAACCGCAGGGCTGGAACGTCTCAGTTTAGAGGAGCATACTTTGTTCTTCAGCTGCATGATGAGCTCATCTATGAAACCCCAGAGGAAGACCTCATACAGGTAGGAACGTTATTTAACAGGAACAAGAGCCATATGATCACTTGGTGTTATTGAAGTAAAAATGCCAACAGACATATACAGTCCCCTCCAAAAGTATTGGAACAGAATACTTTTGGAGGGGACTGTATGTTCTCAGTTATTGATTGACCTGTGATAGGATATAGCAGTGATTTCCGCATGGATTTGTATTTTATGTACTGTGTTCTGTAGCACAGGTAAGAGGTAACACATCCTGGAGAAGACCGAATGTAAATGTATTTACGAAAGGTTGTCTTTCTACCAACCCCCCTTTCTGTCAGGTTGCTCAGATTGTCAAGAGGGAGATGGAGTCAGCAGTAAAACTGTATGTAAAGCTTAAAGCCAAAGTCAAGGTGGGACCCAGCTGGGGCAACTTGCAGGATGTAGATATATAATGTGAATGTTGTGATGTTTGACAAAATGAAATGCCATGCATTTATTGCTTAAGCTTCTAAAATCTAAGTTTAAAAAAAATAACAAACAATAATGAAATGTAAACTAATCCCAGTCTATTAATATTGCACTATGAGCTCTAAATGAACTATTGAATGTATTGAGAATTCTATTTAAGTGTACAATACCACAAAATAGTTTTGTATGAATGTATTTTACTGAAATAGTTACTTGTGATGAGCTTTTATGCCAGATGATACTCTATTATATTGTGTAAAAACTTATATTCATCAATGAATGTAATTGTTTATTTTATGAAATGTCAAACAGTGGGAGCAAAAGGCCCATCACAACATCCCAGAGTTATTTTTAGCAGATCATTTGTCTGTCACTTGACTTATTGTTTCAGCTGTACTGTGATGCATTCAACACAAAGACACAGAGCAGCTTTATGCTTGAGGACATCCTGAAATCTTATATTTTATTGGACCATTGGTTGAGTTTTCAGTCACTAGAACATACATCATCACTACCAATTTTGTTTTTCACTTATTCAATGCACAAGTGTTGTCAATATGATGCTACTCAACACCCTCTTTTTATGGGTTGAAAAAATAAATCTGGTCAAGGAATCAATTTTTATGACTTCAGTCTTTTTTTTTTTTAGAAGACACAGCTAATAAACTATTAGTGGACTGTATCTCCAGGGGGATGATAATTAATAACACAAAGTTAGATTTTTAAATGGTTCCACTCTAACTACATTGACATTATTGCCAATATAGAGTTGTCCCACTGCTGGCTAAACACTTTTAGAAGGACTTTTTTCATTGTTGATTCATAATTAACCAGTGCACCATAACTAAACACAGGCTCAGTTTGACACTTAAGTGACAAAAACAAGTAAATAAATACATGTCATGGACACGCCATCCATAAACAAATGCAACAAATAAATCATGAACAATGATACAAAAATTAAATTTAAAACAGGAGTGTTATCCCAAATGTTGGTACAGATGTTTTTGTGAAACATGCCATTACTTAATCTAATGAAGAAAACATTGTTGACTGATGTCAATGCTGCCCTTACCTAAATATTTTACAAAGTAGGTATGACATGCAGCTTCAATGAGTAGGTGGTTCTATCCATAATGTCCAGTGCAACACACATCTGCTGCGTCATTTGATGCACATCAATTGACTCAGGAGCATTGTCATAAAATTGCTGCTCTTCTGAAGTGTTGGCGCATGTCAATAGGATGGTTACATAACCCAAAGGCTTTATGTGCATCAACCTGTAATGAGACACATCCAGACACTGCAGGTGTGTGTTGCTCTTTAATGTTTGGGTAAAAATATGTTTTTATGGAGGCAGTCGAAGTGATCATAAATGAAAACAATCATCCGGAGACAATGAAAATCAGTATCTTTGGTGGTTTCATCCTTGTCCACTGACCTTTTGCACCTCTAAATCATACAACAAATATTGGCTTGACCCGTTTCTACGAGGTGAGATGACCAACAAATGGCAATTTCTGTGATTGGCATTAATTACAAAGCCAATGAAAGGACTGAGGAGGAAGAAAATGTGATGCCTAACAATTCCACTTCACTGATCCTTGGGACAGTAGACTTAAAAACAGAAATGAGACGTGTGTTTGGAGTATGCAGGTTTCTGTAAACATTAGTTTTTAAGTCAGATTCACTGCGACAAACAGAAAAAGGATATTACGGTAATCATCAATTAAGGCATTGACACAGGCAGACCTGTGCATTTCACCAGAGTAAAAAACAGAACAGAAAAAAAATATATGTACACAGGTACAGTTTAAGTGCTACTCAAGCAGCCTCATGTTCCACTGGCGAGATATCTGGTGCAAGAAATACTGAAACCAGGACTGGCCTTTTCTTGCTCGACAGGGGGGAGATTTGAGCTAGGGCCAGGAGCTTTGCCTTGTCAGATAACATACTGGAGGGGGCAAGATCTTGGCCCTGGCCCAGGTTATTGGGACACAACAATTTACAGGAAAGAAGGGAAGTAAGGACACAAGAGGCTTGTGGACGACATCATCTACCAAGGTGTCAGCGGGTTTCTCCATTGCGGCTGAAGAAGTACCTGACCGGAGGACAAGCCAGGTCATCATCTCCGTCTGCCTCTGGAGCCAATGACATAGTGAGGTCAACATAGCGCCGGTCCACTGAAGGCTTGATCAGCTTCTGCATTCTGCGTGGAGAGTCACAGCAGGCAAGGTTAGGTGCATCTGTTCAGTTTTCACAATGACTGAATGATTTAAGTGACAAGGACAATTATTTTAAATTGGCTTAAAAAGAGGACCAGTTACAGATTGACGAAGCTTCTCACTAGCCCTTTTTAACTAACTAAGAACACAGGGTCATGAAGCAATTAATGAAGACCATCTACCCTGCTGAAGTGTATTTGATCCCTGTTTTGGGAGTGGGCAAGCAGAGGGGTACAGTATTCCTCAGTGGGAGTATCACAAAAAAAAAGTGTATCATGAAACACTTACGTTAGTTTGAGTCTCTTTGAGTGTCCAGGCATCACAGGAACATAAAGCATTTTCACACCATGGACGACCATAGTTGGTTCAATTCCATACTTTTCCTAAAAGAAAAAAAAATTACAAGTATAACTACAAAGAAAAAATATAAAACCCCAGGAAATACTATAACATGGTATCAGCATCTCAATTGCTAATACACCACAATACGTGTAAATTTTTCTTACCCTCACTGCATTAATGAAGTCAGAGAGAGTGAAATCCTCATGGCCATAAATAGTCCAAAAGTCCCAAATGGAGAAGTAGATGTTGTCCCTGGGAAAGACATCACAGAGCTGTTACCACATTGCATTGCAATAATAATGGGTAGCCTGGAAATCCAGACCCATATCTAGAACGATAGAGGGTCTGGCCACGATCAATAGTAATTCCCAACTCAAGGGGCGGCTCCTACTCATGCATTTCAAATGCCACTGCACGCAATTGGATAGCACTACAAACAATCAGAGCAATGAACAAGGTTACGTATTAAGCCCCGTTCGTTTAGCGACCAGCGGGATTAACGGTTAAATTAAACTTTTGCCGGGGTCGGTCGGCAAAACAGAACATTCCTCTTACTTGCTAATGAAAGATTTCAGTGCCGTCTTCCAAATTGTAAAGGGTCGAGGCTAAAGCCGTCTCAAACTCAAACAACATATCTGCAGCCATCTTTGATGTTAACTATCATGGCTTCGGCGGCACACTGTCGTCATCCGGTTAAGTCAGCCCCTGAGCACCATACATAGGGCTCTGGCCCGCCCATATCAGATAGAGCCAATTGAAACGTAGCTCAGGATTTCTTGACATATTTAATGAGCTTCAATGGAGAGTGTCCAGACCAACAGGCGCAGAACATTTTATTTGCCAGCGCCTAGCAGCAGGTCTGGATTTCTATGCTAGCTTTTGGGGTCATCTTGCAGTAGATTTTCCTCTTTCTTTCTTAGCTTACATGTTATAGACTTGACTTTCTTTGCAGGTCAGGTGGTCAAAACAGAAATGCTATCCTGCCAGGAAACCGGTTCCAGTGAGTAGTGTGAGCGACAGTGAGCTTGATAACTTGTATGTAACCCTACCTGATAAGCATCCGTTTCACTGGGGCAGGCTCAGTGAGCACCATGACAGGGATGGCCAAGTTAAAGAAGCAGTTTTTGAAAGACTCAAACTCATAGTCTCCAACCACCTTGATCAACTCGAGGGCCACCTGAGTACAACAAAATAACAAACTTGTTGACACACGTTAAATACGTTAAATTGCCCAATATTTACAGGTGTTTCAAAACCAAGGCTCAATTAACCATCAAAATATGGAACATTTCAAACTGTTCTCACCAATCCAGCCACAGCAGCTGTTGACGTGGCGATAGCGGGGATGATCTTGCCAGCGATGCGTTTGGTCTTGAGTCTGTCAGCTGGCTCAATGGAGTACATCCTGGCTCTGAGAGACGATGCTGCTGTGACAAAGTCCATGTGGCCGTTGCTGTCATCATCCTTCTCAAACTGCAGCGGACTCATCTGTAACTTCTCTGCATGTGAAAGCAAAGCCATCATTAATAACTAGATTACTAGAGGTAGTATGTTTGTTATATAGGCTTGTCCATTTTATATGATGGGAAAAGGGGAGTGTTCCCTAACTATTCACACCGTTATGGATATAATCAATACCATTCCAGGTTTTGGATTGGAAATTTAGCAGTAATCTTGAATACTGATTTACAAATCCACCTGTTGAGTATTTGAAGTGTTTTAATTTAATTATGAACCTGGTGTGACACCGTCCATAGCAATGGCCTGTTCCAACTGTGAGATGGCCTCCCTCTCCTCCTCACTGCTTAGAGGCATCTTCATCTGATCAGGCTTCTTAGCTGACTCGTCAGTCACTATACTCTGAAAAGGGACACGTCCGCAACAGTCAACAACATTTGTAATTTTTACACTCAGAAATAATTCAAGTATCAGATGGAGAGGCTTACCTTCTCTGAGGGTCTGTACTCTGGAATCTTGATTTCTGAGAGCAACCTGGTCACCGCCTCTTCAGAGAGATCCTAAGAAAGAAGAAAAGGGTCAGTGAGTGAGTGAGTGGGTGTGTGTGTGTGTGTGTTTGAGAGAGTCGGTGCATGTACATGACATACCTTTTCTGAGTAAGGGATGTTATAAATCCCCGCAAAGAGCCGGGCAGTGCTGACAATGAAAGTGAAGTGCCTGATAAGAAAAGAGGAGGGTTTGTTGAGCCTAGATAATTAAACATACATTAAATGCAATAAAAGCAATGACGGTATTGTATGTATTGGCTCGTAAACTGTAATATAACACCGTACTCACAAAGAGTCTTTTAGGTCAAAATCAAAAGGAGCTGGAGGTCTTTTGGGGGACTGCCAAAATAAACCTAAGAGATGGGAGAAGAATTCTCTATTAGCTTTGCTTTTGAGTACACTTAATACTGCAATTATGCATACTCAATTGTTGTGAAATACTTTAAAGTATAAATGTGCTCGACAAACTTACTTCCGTCCTTTAACCTTGTGTCCAGGGGGAAAGAGTGCAACAGTTGTAGAGCCTACATAAGAAAACACCAATGTTAGCAATGCATATCATTGTGGTGCTTGTACCAACAAACATGTACATATATTCTATTAATTGTATCTTTATTTTTAAGCAGGAGACTCATTACCTTTCTCTTGTAATACTTTTCAAATTTCAGACGGGCAATAGTGATGCAATGTTCCCACTGGCTAGGCCGTCTGCTCAGAAGTTTAATGACCTGGAAGGCCCCCTCCATACTTTCCCCTGCCTGCATCCTCTACACACACAGACACACACACACACACACACACACAAAGATGAAACATCTTTTAAAACAGTGTTTATTCAAAAGAAGTAATACATTACTGCATCAAAACAAAGACTACTTAAAATAAATAAAAACTATTCAAAGCATACAAAGTCTTACCTGTAGCACCCCTTCAGCTGACGGATGGGTTTGCCAGAATGTGGTGTACATGGATGGCTTGTGGACAAACGCATTCTCAAACTAGACAAACCCAAGGGAAAAGTAGAATATTCAGAAAATGACAAAATAAAAAAAAATATAGCAAGAATAATTGGGTTTTAAGCAGGCAAACCTTGTCTCTGGCCCATTGAATGGTGTGCTCTATGACAGAAGGGAAAGACTTTAGAGTGCAGAATGGAATCTCCTCTTCTGGGGGATCCCTCTGGTGAGCAAAGGAAAGGATAGATTTAGGAACACTGTAAAGTTGAAGGTCTGTGTTCATACGACAGGTCTGGTATATGCGAGTGGAATATTGCAGGGAAATTAACTAATGGGGTGAACAAAACAAACGTGGTCAGGCGCGCACACACACACACACGTCTCTCACATGGCTATTGTAGGACTCTGTCAAATTTGGCACGATGATCTCTGTGTGTCCTTTAGTTCCCATAGTTCCAGAGTCAAGGAGAGGTCTCTGATTGGATACACAGCGGCTGAAAATGTAATACACAAAGAAGCACAATATCAGTTTCAATTTCATATGATGACTACTAAATTCATAAAAAGCATGTTGCCTCTGGGTTTACGATGAGGGGGTGGGTTAATAAGTCAGTGTCAATCATTAGGGCCACTAGAAATGCTTGAATGCTTTAGAATGTATGGATTGCATCCCTTCAATATTAGCGCCAATACCTGTCTACATATCTCCGGGCCTCGACGTTGTCCAGCGCGGTGACCACTAGGTTGAGGCGGGAGTAGAAGGAGTCGTTGTAGATGTTCTCAGTAGCCGGGCAAACCTTGTTGAGGTGGGCATCCACCTGCAGGTCTGGGTTGATATCGTGAGTGGCTTCCGCTGCTGTGGTACTCTTGGGTTTCTGAGACACAGGAAGATTGAATTGTGTGTGAATGTCTGTGGTTACATTTCTGATCAAGTTTCTCCTTAAAAAAGGTGAGTCAAGGAACTTTCAGGTCCGTGTTAATTCTTGCACCCTCTTTGGACAAGGGCGGTAGTACTCACTACGCCAGCTGTAGTTCCTGGGTGAGCGTACCCATGACAAAAGCATTAAGAAAAACTATATAAAAAGATAGCATTCTTTGCATTGATGGTTTCTATTGTTGTAATTAATGATCATCAGAGAAAAAAATTAGACCGTTTCAGAAATATTTAAAAGTTCCTCGTAGCACCTTTAACCAATTTTATCAGAGTGCTTTCTGCCAGTCTTATCCCATATATTTCTATTTTTCTCCTAGTAAAGTTTAGGGAATGGATGAGAAGGGTGGTGAAATAAAGTAAAAAGGCATTAGGAAGTGGACATCTGTTCACCTGTATATGATGTGGTCTGAAGAGAAACTGACGATTGAGGTTGGACTTTTCTATAAGGTCTGGGTCGGTGATGCATACCTGAGAATTGAAAGATGCAAATTAATTCTAAAAAACATATCGCCAAGCAAGGACATATTGCAATACATGAAGAATACATTCAAAACAAACAACTTTTCCTGTCTTCGCTTTCCAACTCTCCGACATAGATCAAAAATCCCCGACAATTTTTTTATTTTTTTAAATAACACAGAAGAGGAAACAGAATGACTGCCCACCTCTCCTGAGTTCTTGGCCAATCCCACTCCTAACAAGGCAAAGTTTTTCAGCATCTCACAGCCTATGGCCCCGCAGCCCACCTGGAAGAGAAAACATTGAAGAATTCACATGGAAATTAACCAGTAAAACAATTCAATATGGAAGTGTCCTTCTATGTACTGCACAACTCTTACCATGAAGACCCTGAGCTTGTGCAGTTTTAGACACATTGATTCACCGATGCAAGCTCGTAGGCCATCATATCGATCGCCCTTTGGTAAAAACTCCTCAGCAGAAAGAGACTGAAGTGGCCTGACAACCTCCATGGCATCAAGATAAAACTGAACACGGGAGACACCGAGAAGAAGATACAATCAACAATTAAGAGTAATTTTAAAAAGTGTGAAAACAATGTCTTTAAAAAGTAATCTCTCCATTGTTGTGTTGGAATGGAAAGGAGATAGATTGAGCTGTTTCTAACAATAATCAACAAACAAAATTCAAACATAAAATTTCAAAAAGATGCCCATAGTTGAAATGCAGTAACCTACCCATTGCTGCAGTGGTGCAAACTTCCCTGTAATGGCCTTCAGAACTTCCTGGCTGGCTAGACCTCCTACAGCTGCTGCTAACGGAGGAAGAGTTCCCCTGGCTGTTCTCGACAGACATCGCACCAACTCACTATTCACAGAAGCCTGGTAAGAGATAAATTGAGAGGAAGGAAAAAGAAAGATGCGAGTGAGTGAGTGAGTGAGTGTGTGTGTGTGTGTGTGTGTGCATGCATTCATTTGTTTGTCAAAGAGGACATCTGCATCTTTGCAGAAAAAAAAAAAACATGCACTCACTTTGTTCCTGAGAGTTGCATTCACTTCTTCAGTAAGCTTCAGTAAAACCTCAGCATCCTGTAAACACCTGATAACATCAAAGAGAAACTGCTCACAACTGAACGTGTCACATTTTAACATCTTCACAAATAGAAAAACCAAAACCAATCCTAAGATACTATTAGAATACAAAAAGTAGAGAAAAGAGATGGGATGTAGACAGTCAAAAGCAGTTCATTTGTTTACCCAATGTTGGGTAGTCTACTGTGCTGCTCCTGGAAGGTGTCCAGAGCCAACATCGATGCATGGATCTGTAGTGGGGCCTGGAGGGTAGATAAAAAAAAATGAAATAAGAAGTGGTGAGGAAATTGCTTGGCTGAACTAAAGTAAAACTGACAAGACGTTTTTTAACAATAATCTGTATCAATAATTAAGGTTAACTTTTAACTGAAATGTCTGGCTTCAAATAAAACTAACATTAGCAATCCTTGATCACATCTCAGAAAGCTGGTTATTACGACGTTCTGTTAACCCAGGAAACCAAGAATAAGCACAAAACTACAGCATAGGAGAAAGCCAAGAGTAGCCATGTGTGATCCTTTAAATTCAAAGAAAACGAGTTACCGGTATTCCTTTTTCATGACCTGCCATTATAATGTGTCAGGAAAAGGCTTTAAATTCTCTCACCTCTGGTTTACTTAAGTCTGGAGTCAAGACTTGAGGATCACACAACTGTTTCTCTAGTGTCTCCTGAAATACAGAAATGCAAGGACACACACAATTTGATGATTTAGAAATGAATGCATCGTTTTTTGTTAAGACTGTGGTAGTTTCGGTTGATATGACGACTAGTAACTTACAAATGTGTATGTCTTAGAGGTTTTCACCAGAACAAAGAAACCTCCATGTGCATATGGTTGTAATTGGGAAGTGTCTCCTATTGCAAAGCTGTGAGGGGAAAGGACTAATGCCACACACGCATTCAAAAGAGACACACACACACACACACACACACACACACAAATGGCTTAGATTAGTTTAATGCACTATTATATACCCTTGAACATAAAATGTCTAACCAAAACTGCGTGTGGCATAGTTCAAAATATTACACAAGTCATGGACCAAGAATATTAGGAAAAAAGTATGTTATACCTTGTAAAAAAAGTTAAACCATATTCTAAATGCTGTGCAAATCTGTGATGCTGGTGTGATACAACTGCAATTACGTAGAAATAATACCTGAAACCTGTCGCGTGTTGCTGTTGAGTTCCTCCATGCCATTGACCTCTCTGAAGACAACACTCTGACCTGTCTGTAGGCCATGCGGTTGCTTGTCCATGCAGGTAACTACGCCAGGATCGGCCTGAATGGTCAAAAGTCAAACAATTTGATTTTGAATTTTTTGAAGCAGACATCGTCTTCATTGGCAGATATAAGATGCATTGTGTAGGCTGTTAAAAATGTCTGTAGTGTTTTTGGACTACCTGAGTGATAGTTTGGATGAAAATCTCCTTGGACTCCTCGCCTGTGGGATCTGACACCTCAAACTCTTCTCCAAAATCGCAAAACACTCGAACACAGATTCCATATGCATCACAGGCAATGAACTGGCAAGGGACATAAAGGTAAAACACTTGTGTTATTACAGAGGCAAAAAAGGTTTTGGTTCGACTTGGTTGTAAATCCGCAATGTAAAATCTCTACATGGGCTGTGGGACTTACTCTGATTGGTGGTTGTTGTGAGTGGCAGAACTCATTCAGTCTCTTCTGTAGGCTCAATCTGGCTTCAGTCAGAATCACACACTGGGAGGAGAGAGCAGAGCTAACCGTCAGACATTAAATGTTAACCCGTAGTCTCCAGAGCAGAAAACAATGCAGGTTTTGACTCAGGTTAGGTCTGCAAACCAAATGAAACCGTTTCATGAATGAACAAATGAACAGCAGCCAGTGGATAGATATACACCATCGCTGAAAGTTTCATCAAATGCCAAACAGATATTTTGGCAGTTACAACCTTTCTAATTTTGACCTATAGCTGGAGCATTTACCATCACCTGAGAGAGAAGCAGTATTTAGCTGGTTCACTCAATGCTGTTAGCAATATGATTGGGAACAACTAAGCATCTGGATTGACATGGGATCACGCTGAAGGAGTTGTTTGAGAATTTTTTTTAATCGACATTAAAAACATGTCCAACTCATCGTCTCTATTAGCATCTACTGAAACTGCTATTAATCCAAACTGATCACTACCTCTGTCCTACCTGAGAGAATAGACTAAAGACTTTGCGGCCACCTTATATAAGTCTACAAAGGTTTGATGTTTTTAAGAACGCCTTACCTGATACTTTGTAAGAAAGCTGAGGTCAGTGTTGTCATCCAGAGCAGAGGAAGACTTGTCAACGTGGACATAAGGGTTCAACTCTGCAACCCGATGGCACACTGCCTCCACCCTGTGGAAGAAAAGCAAATATGGCTGATGAATAAAAGACAGAAATACACATTTTCATAGGTGCAGTTGGCAGTTGCAATCAAAATGATTCAACCCCCATTGCAAATAAGTTTTTTTTTGCAAAATCTACAAACTTAAGCATTTTGGAATGAACAAATAAAACAAGGGCAATTCAAATAGCTCAACATACTTAATATCTAAAAGTGGTTTCTCCAAATCCAACACAAAATGCCACTTTTGATGACTTCTGCAGTCTCAAAATTATTCAAGTGTTTCAGTACTTAGTAGAGCTCCCTTTTCCTGCAAAACATGATGCATAAGTCAGGCGACTTATGGAATCTTCCAGGACTTCTTCTGAAACCAAGCATTGGTAGACTGATCATTGTTGCTTAGGATCATTGTCTTGTTTGAAGGTCCAATGACGCCCAAGCTTCAGCTTTCTCACAGACGGCATAACATTTTCTCCAAGGACTTCCTGATATTTGATAGAATCCATCTTGCCCTCGACACGCTGCAGTTTGCCAGTGCCAGAGGAAGCAAAACGGCCCCAGAGCATCACAGATCCCCCGCCATGCTTCACTGTGGGCAGGTTGTTCTTTCAGCATATGCTTCATTCTTCATCCTCCAGACATACCGCTGATCCATAGGCACGAAAAGTAGTAGTGGTCTACTTCTTGGTATTCAGGCATGGATGCCACCCACCAAGTCTTGCTGCAGGTCTTTTGCAGTAACTCGAGGGTTTTTGCCTCTTCAGGAATCTGGTGGCAGCCCATGAAAGCTTCCCCTTTCTGCCTCGTCCAGGTAGTGTAGCCAGTGTTTCTTTACTGTTGAAGTTGTGAACAATGCTTCCAACTATAGCTCTAGCAACATTCAGTGCCTGCCTTTGCTATCTTTTTGTATGTCTTATATTGTATATGGGATTCTATTAAGGGGGTTGAATAAGTTTGAGACCGCAATAGTCATTTTGTGTTGGATTTCTAGAAACCACTTGTGAAAATGAGTCATGTTGAGCTATTTGAATTGTCCTTTTTTGATCTGTTTATTGCAAACACATGAAGGTTTGTACATTTTGACCATAAACCTAATTTGCACTGGGGGGTCAAACTGTATGTGGATTAAAGGACAGTGTGTGTCTTATATATATATATATATATATAATGGATTGCAAATGAAGTCAGATATTTTACCTTCCCCTATGGCTCAACACATCATCTTTGTGGATGAAGAAGTTGGAGCCCAGATCGCAGGTCTCACATTGCTTTGTATCATGAAGGGTGACTGTCTGCGCAAACACACAGACACACACAAATGTAGCTAAGGCTACAGGAAGAACCATTCTCAAGACACACCATATTTAAAAAATGTATACCGTCACAATATTCAGTGAGAGTGCATACCTTCACACCAGCCAGGACAATATTCTTTGCTGTGAAAACCAAAAGTCAAGAAAGTTGGTGTCAATTGGTGATGCTGCAGATCATGTGATTACTAAGATATAGTGGTATTACTAAGTCAGTGGTATTACGCCTACCTATCTCAATTCCCATTCCTCCCATCCCACTCAGGAAGACAGAGGACTGGGCCATCTGGTGCATGGCACTGTCTCCCAGCACATATCGCTGGCGGCTGGACAGAGGGGAATGAAGGAAGAGGAAGTGTAAGGCAAAAGTGCTAGAGAGTATCTGCTACTACTGACTATACTAAACATGCAGCATGTTAAGGTACAGTCCCATCTGAACTGCCATGAAACTTTTCGCTTATTAAGACAAATCACACTGGACTGTGATGTACAGGCTTGTAAAGATAGACTTGCCTGTAAAGAGAGTCGTCGATCTCCATCGAGTCTGCAGCCATGCCGGGAGGGGAAGAGGGGGGAAATCAACTGTCCCACAGATAGCGACAATACCTGTTCAAAAAAATATACACGCCACGTTTGTCAAGGCTCAGAAACATTTGGTTGTTAGAGGCAATGATCTATAACCAACGCCCTGCTGACTGCTGTAGGTTAGCTAAGTGGCTAACTTACTCTAAATGCCAGCTAACTCTAAGCTAAGTTGTCAGCGATGTTGTTGTCCTGTCAACTGTAAGACGCTCGCCGAGCACGTTGATTGTCTTGAACAAATGAAGGCCACGTCTTGTATCAGTCAAATGTGTGTAGCTTCCATAATGCCGCTGGTTCTTTTACGAACCAGCTGAAGGAGGCTCAGCGTTAGCAGCTACCGCGAGCTAGCACTGATTGCCACTGCTACCTGGAGCCGGTGGCGAGGACACTTGTCATGAACTCGTTAAAAGTGAAAACACAAAGTTTAGTCTACAAATTACTCTCCAGGGCAAACAGCTGGTTTTAGTATCATCAATATCACCAATCGTTCTGAACAAATCGTTGTTAATGGTGTTAAAAAGAGACAAATAATCATGCGCATCTACCTGTCAGTATACACGACGAGCTGTAGCGAATGAATGGCTGTGACTGGTTAAAAACAAGGAGTGATTCCGGGTTGCCGCAATCACGTGACATAGGTCATCGAATAGAATTACAGTATTTATCAGGACTACGTTTGTGATAAAAACGTCACTTATTTTGGGAGTTTTAACCACTAACTAAATATAAAATATAACATTTCCAGATTATAGCTCAATAAAAAAACTATAGAGCATTATAGATATTATTATTATTATTATTATTATTATTATTATTATTATTATTATTATTATTATTATTATTATTATTATTATTATTATTATTATTATTATTAGGCTACTAAGCAAGCAAGATTCTAAATCTGAATCAGGTTTATTGCCAGGGAGGAATTTGTACACACATCCAAGGAATTTGATGTGGTCCCGCACAATAACCATACAATAAACATACACATAAACACAATGAACATAAGGAAAAAATACGCAATTATCCATTGTGCAGTATGAAAATTCTGATCAAATTGTTTGACTGACCAGTGAAACATTATTTCAATAAGCTCCATTTTGGGAAAGTAAAGACAGATTGCTGAACCAGTCTCAGCCAGAGAGACAGAATAGAAAAAATACATAACAGGGTTCTTCAGTTCACCGTTCTTACACTGTTTACAGAAACAAAGGTCAACAGCCGAGTGAAACATTTACATCCCATGGACTCCTATTCTAGGTGATGATGCAAGGCAAATATCAAGTCTGCTGTGCTTAATAGCCTACATTTCATATGCAACTTGTGTATTTTTATGTGTGTGTGTGTGTGTGTGTGTGTGTGTGTGTGTGTGTGTGTGTGTGTGTGTGTGTGTGTGTGTGTGTGTGCGCGTGTGTGTGTGTGTGTCATAGATAGTAAGGTGTGTGTGTGAGAGAGGGAGAGAGAGAGAGAGGGTGACAGAAAGAGAACATTTGTTTGTGTGTCCGTGTAAGGTCTGTACATGTGTCTCAAAATCCACTTGGCCTGAAGTTAAAAAAATTACCTATGTCAGCTATTTCACCTGATAATGAAGCTGCAGTGTTTTTTTGATGTCAGTTGGTCAGAGACAGTATCCCTCAACTTCAGACTTTAGAGAGACCCTCCCTCTAATCATATTGGTCAAAGACACACACAGGAACCTCCCTCCCTGAACTAGGGCCAAACTAATACACATGCACACAACACACTCTAAACTCCAAAGTACCACCTTGATCTTTCGGACACCAGGCCACAGATTTACTCTCTTGTAGCAATGTGGTGCAGTCGTATGGCACTGCGTCGGCTCCAGCGGATAGCTGTTACTCCTTTGAATACCACTGGATCTCTAACAAGCATCGTGCAGAGGGAGATGTCAACCCTGCCACGGGTGTATATCACCCGACAGATCCCACCCGAGGGCCTGAAGATCCTACGTCAATCTGGAAAGTGAGTCATGGCAACTTAAGATACATTATTTTCACATGGAACATTTTATTGTATGACCAATGCATTGGATGATCGTGTAGCCAGCTGATATGACTGATCCCTTTTGTGAATTTTTACTTTCCGCTTTGCAAAGTTCATCATTCACTTCTTTGAGTAAACAGGATCGCTAATGTTTACCCGTCAGTCAGATAAGACTGACAGACTAAAAGGTATTCCCCAACAGTAGAGTTGAAGAATGCTCTCACTGCACCCGAATTCCCAGTGTTTCAATGAGGGCTGACAGTTTAGTCATATACTGTAGTTATACAGAAATGAAATGGACTAGAGAGGGGAATGACATACAGAGAACGACCCGGGCCGGATTCGAACCTGACGAGGACTGAGCCTCTATAGGGGGTTGGGGGTCATTATAAACATGCTTTGATTGAAACATCACTGAATTTTCCTTCTGTAATTAAGAAATAAATAGTTTTTACTTGGATTTTCATCATGGTATGGGTTTCTCCAGGGTGCAGTATGAGCTGTGGGACTCAGACGATGTCCCTGTGCCCAGGGAGGAACTGCTTAAGAAGGTCAAAGGCGTCGACGCTCTGCTCTGCGTGCTGACAGAGAAG
Source organism: Ammodytes marinus (assembly GCF_949987685.1). NCBI lineage: Eukaryota > Metazoa > Chordata > Actinopteri > Uranoscopiformes > Ammodytidae > Ammodytes > Ammodytes marinus. The sequence goes on from NC_137235.1 coordinate 15,345,123, forward strand.
ATTGATGCAGAGTTGTTGGACGCTGCAGGTCTGAGCACAAGCCTTGGATTCAGTCCGAAATAACAAAATCAATAACAATTCCCTCAAATACGACTTGTGTGTGTTTGTGTTCATGTTTGCTTTACTCCTGCAGGTCCAAACCTGAAGGTCCTCAGTACTATGTCAGTGGGGTTTGACCATCTCACTTTGGAGGAACTGAAGAAAAGGTCATTCCTATATTTCTTTTACAAATACTCAAAAAATGTGGGGACATATATTTGCGACCAACATTATGTATAACAAGTGTTTTTTCCACCCTCAGAGGGATTCGTGTGGGTTACACCCCTGATGTTCTGACAGATTCTGTGGCTGAGCTGACTGTGGCTCTGCTGCTCGCTACCTCCAGGAGGCTCATAGAGGCCACACATGAAGCCAAGACGTAATATCACACATAACCTGTTCAAATCTATCCATCCATGCATGTTTGTTTGTTTTTTGGGAAAAGGTTAAATGCATATATCTTTTTCTTATCTTTTTCAGTGGTGGCTGGGGCACGTGGAGAACTCTGTGGCTGTGTGGACACGAGCTGGCCGACAGCACTGTGGGTATCATGGGCCTGGGGAGGATTGGTGAGTGTTAAGTATCTTCAACACTACACAGCAACAACATATCGGCTTATCCTCAAGCTTTCTTTGAATGGTATATTTATGGTGCCTCTGTACTCTAAGGTGTGGCTATCGCTGAGCGCCTGGCACCTTTCAAAGTAAAGAAGTTCATCTACACAGACGTGGCCCCAAGGCCGGAGCTGGCCAGTCTTATCAATGCAGAGTTAGGTAAGGGGCCTAAGGGCTGTAGATTTGTTTCTACAAAAAAAGAATTCATGTACTGCACTGGTCGGTCAAAGGCCATTAAATTTCCTTTTACCATTCTTTTTCCTACTATCAGGGATACACAATATTTCAGTATGTTCTCAAAGTATAGTAGGTTAAATAAATCAGATCTTATAAGAATCTCTGTCTCTGGTTCTAGTCTCTTTCGATGAGCTGGCAAAGCAGTCAGATTTCCTGGCCGTGTGCTGTGCTTTAACACCGGAAACGAAGGAGATCTGCAACAAGAACCTCTTCTCCAAGATGAAAAGCACCTCCATCTTTATCAACACAAGCCGGTACTCTTATCTTAAACACAATCACACACTCAAATCACTGTAAGTTAAGTTATTAGTTCTGTCAAAGTCCAGGGTGTGCTACTGTCCCAAAGCCTTGTTATTACTTGGCCATACGTACAGTATCCATGCTTTTCCTGTGTTCCTATAATTCTGCTATTTTCTGTTGTCAGAGGTGGTGTGGTGAACCAGGAGGATCTGTATGAGGCTCTGTCCACTGGGCAGATTGCAGGCGCTGGGTTAGACGTCACTGTTCCTGAGCCACTGCCCATAAGCCACCCACTCTTTACCCTTAACAACTGCGGTGAGTCTGTCGGACCTGCTAGTACTTAAACGCACAATAAAAATAGCAAGATTTTAAGAAACCAATGAATGACAACTTATTATTCCAATGTTGCAATTCTCACTGGCTATCATTTGTCTTTTCAATTCTCTACTCCCACAGTGATTCTCCCTCATATCGCCAGTGCCTCCTATACCACCCGTAATGCCATGTCTGTCCTGGCAGCGAACAACCTCCTCCTCGGCCTAGGGGGTCAGCCCATGATCAAGGAACTCAAACTGTAAGATGAAACTGGCTGCACTCCGACAACTGGACCGTCAGTTCTACTTGTTTATCTAAGTATTCTTTAGGATCCAAATAAAATAAAAATCAGAGCGATTTCAATAGGGCTTTGCACCGTTTTGGTGCTTGGGCCCCAACCAGGACTTTATGTTTGTTGTAACATTAAATCGTGGCTTATTATTGTAGAATCTGTGCCATTTTCCGCTCATATTTCATTAAAAAAAAGTCACCAGCAACACAACTGAATTTCATTCTTTTTTTAATTCAGTCTGTACAACAACTGAACATACTATACAATCTTCAGAGCCTTCAACAGTAAAGACACACACATTTATACCTCTCATGTTTACTCTATGTTAGTTATACAGAAAGAAAGACAAAACAGAGATACTTCAGATTTGGCATATCAACAAAAGCCCAGCTTTTCAAGCTAGAGGGCATAAGGCAGTCGCTTTCATAATCAATTTTGGCCTTTTAAATAATTTTTTAAATAATGGCGTATTAATAAAAGGGTAATACAGTCAATACATTTTTAAGAGGTTCACATTATCTAACAGTTTTAGAAAGACAGCACCATAACATAATAAGCCTTAGCAGGCCACTGTGGGATACATGGAAGCCATTTTTGAGGACGGCATCTATCTACAAAACTGTATTTTTGTCAATCTTCTTCCGAGAAAGAGGAGGAGGCGGAATGTAGGGAACGCAGAGGAACAGACCTCAAGATTAATGAGATTAAACCATCAGCGGTCATTTGAAATTATGTGTACTACTGATTCCATTGTGTGAAGAATTAGAGTGCAAATGGTTGGTTAACTTATGTTTACAGGAATAACATCCTACAAGGCAAAAATATTCTTTCTGAAGGGAAAAGTCAAGAATATCCATTGACAAATGTTTCCAAAAATTAAATTTTTGTACAGGCTGACAGTGTAATAACTCTATAGTAAATGTGGTGCCAACTAGACATGGAAACAATGACCATGTGTTTGACAGTGTAAACGACACAATACAGAAAGCAATTAAGTAGACAAAAAAGGCAAACGTACTTAAAAGTGTTATCTTTTTCATTATGGTTCACTAAGCAGAACTCTACGACACGACATGGACAAGCACTTCAATTAAACTAACAGTCTACCTGTGAAGCTGCTCCTTCACAACCCATCCAAAGAGGGGTTAAAGTTGAAAAAAATCCTCTATATGATGTTTTTCTATGAGCTGCAAATTTAGATTTCTTCTGATTGTGTCTGTGTTATTATTTTAGTCTTAGGCAAGTCCTCGATATAAACATAGCTTTCAAACTCACAGTATGACAGCATTTATCAAGTTACAGGTACACATTGAAATACAGTTATACGTATGTATAAGAAAACAGCAAAAACCAACTGAAACTAACATTCAGAAAAGACACTGCAAATATATTTTGCATTTCACTCATGTGTATTTTCATTTGACAAACTGTGGAAATTTTGTTTTATAGATCACCTGCTAGTAAAAATGCTACAACCTTTAGCTTGCTTAATTGTCCAGATGTAACAGAAGATTGACTGGTCGAAGTGCATAATGGCAATACAGCAACGTATTCACATATAAAAGAAAAAAAGATTTGTCTAAGTGCTTTCATAACACATTCAACATTAAATGCATAATGAGACATGAATAATAAAGCACTGATATCAACTACAATAACAAACATTTAGTTCTTCGTGAGTTGTTTGGTCTCTCCTTCAGGAGAAAAATGATGAAACAAACCACACGCGCAATATTTTACAATTCTGCCCCTTTAGTAAACACACATACTGTACACACAAGACCACCAGCGACCTCGGAAATGGGGCTGATGTGTGGACGACGGTCAGTGAAATAGTTGGCCACAGCTAAACTTTGGGTGGTCATTCCCAGTCAGTAACCAATGTTCGATTGCACATAATGACACAAAATAAGGTGCGTTTAAAGCGCTTTTTTCTGTAGGTTGTTATTTTAGGTCATAAAATGTCATTGCAGTGCAATATGATATCAATATTAGTTCTCAAAAAGAATGCAGTTTCCCATTTGTCCTTAACTTTAACTTGAGGAAACTACAGATATAATTGTTTCAAGGCAAGAGAGGAATTCTCGTAGTCACAATAAGTGTGATTGGCCCCATTTGTGCAAACAGACATATTCTCTTAACTTTAATTGAGATAGCAACACCCTCCAATGATGCTTGGACCTAAAGGCAACTATACTGTAGATCTCACATCAATTGGACATGACTTGGTGGTACATGAATATCCATTATCAGCTATTTAGAAAGGTTAAACTGCTTTTTGGGGGTTGCGCCTGTCCTGTTCAACAAATTCAATCATTGTCTCAAATATTGAGTCCTATAATACTAGTACCAACAACAAGCTAAAAACACAAACCCAACACTAGATTGCCAGTGATCTTTTCTGTTGGTTGAACTATAGTATCACGAATGCACAACCATGACATCCAGACTGAATCTGAATCAGTTTGACCACAGTCTATATGACTGCCCTGGCACTGAATGAGGCAAAGTCAATATGCACAGTTATGAGGAAGCCACTCGTTTACATGATATTTGATATGGATGTTGGTGCTGATCCGCAAAACACTGTATAAATATTGAGTCATGTTTGCTCTCATAAGCGTACCACAACCTGAAGATTTCATTTAACAAGGGCCCACTTGATACCTTTAGAAACACAATGTGCAGCAGCTTTAAAAGCCAAGACTAGACTGGCCAGAATGATATTATTCAAAGTCAAGTTAGATTCCCAGTGATCTTGCATGTATTGACAATGATGGACTCATTATACTCTCATGATATTTCTTCAAAGGAGTATACAGTTTATATTTATAGTCCTCATTCAAGAATCCATAGCAGTAACCGTTTCACGTTTTCCATCCCTATACTCTTTTGCCGCTAATGGTGTTAAAAACTTGATCGTACGGGTTTCTCCGGAAAAAACAAAATTTACGATTAAATAATCAACCCTCTCTTTGGTCTGTCTGCGGGGCCCGGTTAGTTTGTCCAAAACAGCAGAACAGATCGGGCTCCTGGAAAATAAAAACATTTTTGGGACATTTTTGAATTCTCTACTCTGATGTGTTTACCTGGACCCTACAGCAGGGTGTTGGACATGTTACTGTTCTGCCAGCGCAGGCAGGTGGTCTTGGAATGCTTGTATAGGTGGGAGGACTGGCTGAAGCGCTTTCCACACTTGAGACACGCATAGGGTTTCTCTCCCGTGTGGACACGGATGTGTTTCTTGCAGTCAGTCAGGGTGAGGAAAGTCTTGCAGCAGATTTTACAGGCGTATTTCCGAGCTCCCTCCACCACCAAGACATTGTGCTCCGACAGAGCCTTCTTGCACTTGGATAGGACGTCTGCTGAAGCTCGGGTCAGATGAGGGGGGAGGGATGTGGGCCTGCCACTGTTCATCTCATATCCATCAGTCTTGTTTAGAAGCATAGGGTTCCTGAGGCTTGAGGAGGAGGAGGAGGAAGCGGCATCCTGGAGAACACCACTCACTCCTTCTTCTCCTCCCAAGCCGGCGGACATTTTTGGAGCAATTCGTCTGTAACCTGGATAACCCAGAGCAGCTGCGCTCGCTGCTCCTGCTCCCGCAGAGGGTCGCCCCAGGGAGTGGAGCCCCAAACTAGAGCGCTGAAAGTCAAAACCAAACAGATCCATTCCGCCTCGGCCTCCGCTTCCTTTAGGGTTCCCTATACCGTCGTGCATTGGGTGGAGGAATAGAGAATCAGCTTGTATGTTGTCTCCAAAACCGCGTCTCTCAACACCCAGAGGACCTGACTGCAGTAGAGAGCCGGATGGCCCGGCAGCTTCCTGTCTGGGCCGGAAGTGATATGCCACCGAATCGGCAGTCGTCGTGTTAGGGAGGTCGTCCTCTCCGGCAACCAACCCTTCACCGCCATTACCGAAATCCTTAGGGCCGAGGAAGCTAGAAATGCTAAAGCCAGGTTTGCCACCCAGTCCATTATTGCAGCCAAATCCTCCTTCGGCCCCGTGCCCTCCTCCCATGCTGCTCTTGAGGAGAAGCTGAGAGCTGGGTTGGGGTTCAGAGGTGAAGCTCCGATCGCTGCTCTCTGGGCTCAGCTCGGCCTTCTCCTCCTCCTCCCGGCTTCCAGGTTCTGCCGGGTCGCTGCCTTCAGCCTGTGATGTCACATCACTGATTTCATCAGTGGGCTCTGGTGAACTGACCGGCTCTCGTTTAACCACCACCTGTGAAAAGCAAAGGAGGAGTATCATCATCGGCTAGAGGAGATACTGTATGTACACAGTGCATGAGGCAGCTTGACTTGCATGTGTTGAATGCTTTTGCTTCATTCAAGAACTACTTGTAAGAACAGATTTTTTTCTTTTATTTGATTGCACATGGTGTCTTCTTAAATCACTCATATGTCATATGAGGAACCTGTCATAATCACCACTGACTAAATATTTAGTAAACAATAGCTTGAAAAAGGTGTATCAAATTCAACCCTGCCTTCTCTTGCTGTTTTGAGATGAATGGGTTATGATTATTTCTTTTTCACAAACAACGAGTCATGCCACACTTTTACCTTTAGTTCCTGTTCTTCTGCCTCCTCTGTTCCTGATTTGATCTTTACCCCTGCTGTGTTGTCTTGGTCTTCCATGTCCTCCTCCTTGTTAACCCCTCCCTGCATTCTCCCCAAATCCTCACCCTCACAATGTCCACTGTCCGACTGGCTAGGCATCTGAGGATCGTCTTGGGACACCCCTGCTAGGCCACTGAGTGCCACATTCAATTTGGATTCGTCCCCCATCTTGTGGGAGTCCGGGGAGAATAGTGGTCCGTCCTCTCGCTCTGCGCTCGCCCCTCCTTCTCCCAACAGCCCCAGGTTAGGGGCAGAGGGCCTCTGCCGGGGTCTCTCTTCTGACAGGCCCAGGGTCAGATTGGACTTGCGTTTATGGAAGCGTCGGATTGGAAAGGGGGCTCTCTGTTCCAACACTCGACCGCCCACTACATTTCCCACCGTGTTCTCTTCCATCCCACCCAGGGCTGAGCTCACCAAGCTAAGACCCAGCTGCTGCAGGAGGAAGGAGCGCTGCAACTTGGATGTGGCGGCATTAGCTGTGAGGTGAGCGTTAGCTAGGGTAGGGTTTGGGGCTAAATCTGATACTTGCTGCTGCCGGTGCCTTTGCTGCTCTTGCTGCGGTTGGTGGTGGTTAAGTCTGTCTGATGAGGGGGACATGGGCAGGGTGCGTGTGGTCAGGTAGTGTTTGCAGGCCTTGACCACGTTGTTGAGGTGCAGATGTGAGGCAGCAAGGAGGACATCCATGACGTTGCTCTCCCCGAGCATCAGCGTGGAGGTGTACATCATGTCCACCAGAGCAGCAAAAGCTTCGGCCGTCACCACCTGCAGATACAGAGGGAAGTGATGGATCTTCTTATCACAATTTGAAACAGTAGCTAGAGAGTTAAAAAAAAACATTATTATAGTCTGAAGTTGAAAAGTCACTCCCTCCTGATCGCCTTATCAAATCAGGTCAAGTCAAGTCAACCTTATTGTCAATTCTGCAACATATTCCAGGCATACAGAGAAATCAAAAAAGTGTTTCTGTATGACCCATGATGCAATAAAGTAAAGGATAAAAAAGATTGGTGATATACTGTATACTGTAGTACAATATATTCTTAATAGTCCAGAAAGTAAAGCAAAACCAAACGGTATAAAAAAGTTAAGAAATTGAAAATGTGTAATATACAGGATATAATGCACATAAAGCATTAGTATCACACTTATTTTTTTTTACATAATACCCAACCTCGCTGTCCAGCTGGATCATGTTCATGCTAGCATCTCCCTCTGCAACAGTAAACAGGGCTCTGAAGTGGGTGCTGCAGGCCGCCAGCACCGAGCGGTGGGCCTTGAAGTGTCTGCTGCCCACAACGATGACACAGTCGCAGAGCTGACCGTGGACACGCTGATAGTTGAGCTGCTGGAAGATCTGCTCGAAGTGGCCGGGGAAATCCATGGCCCTATATGGAGACAGAGACAGGCTAATGGTTAAAAGGTCCAATTAGGTTGAACAGGAAGTGGAGAGCTGAAGCGGATAGTAGTCGATTATACATACTACTTGCTGTAGTTTGGTCTGGCTTTGCGAGACTAGTAGTCTATCAACATAACGTTTATCAGCAGCAAATTTTATAATCAAATTATTGTTGGAACCGTTTGTCGACCAACAACTTTCCAACATTTGCTGCTTCAGTTCCATCTCCTAAACAACTTACTTGGGTTTCTCTGTCATGTTTTATAGTAAACTAAACATCTGTGAGTTTTGGATAGCTCAATAATGCCCCACCTCCCCCATGTTCTGAACTGATAATGAAAATAAATACTAATTATTGCTGCCTCAAAGGAGTGTAATGATACTGTAGGACTTGTAGGAGAAGGGATAGGAAAGATATAATTAAAGGTGGGACTAGGGTGACGTTTTACACAGATGAAGATAGGTTTCATGTGCCAGTTTTGTTTGAGAAGGCGTTGATGTTATTTGGAGAGGGACCAAATAACCAGACTGTAGTGGCGAGGTGAAAGGCATTGTTTATAACACATAGAGGGCCTCCAAAACTTCTAGTGAGATGAATCAATGTGCACCAAGAAAAGCTTTTCTCACATTGGGAAAGCAATGTGCTGTGAATTAACTTTCAATTTAGTTAGTCCAACTTGCTTACGGTATGTAGTAGTACAACATAACGACTGTATTATCACACAGTAGCTACGGAGCATAGCTACGGAGTGCATCCTGCCTACACTATAGCAACGTCAGATCATGTATTAGGTACTTTGCTAGCAAGCACATTGGCTAACACGAAACCACGTTTCGAGATCAATAAGCACAAACAAAGCATTCGTTTGTTATGGCGGTGAGAGTCAGTAATAACTGAAAATACCTTGATATTTTCCGAAGGCGTAGAGGCAGAAACAGGGCCCCGACCCGAAACAGACAAGGCTAAAGTTAGCTGGCTACTGACCAGCAAATTGCCTGTAAGTTAGCTCGAACAGAGTAGCATACGTTCACTTGTCTACTGGCACCGAAGCAGCTTTTCTTCCTCCATCAAATGCATCTATGGCTAGCTAACATTTCTGCTGTTACGCCCCGCGTCCCCTGCGGTCCACTACCTGACAGTTTAGTCGCATTTATTGGTTTGATTGGGGGGTGGGGGGGGTGCGCAGCAGGACATGTGTCACCGTACAAGCATGGTTTGGATATATTAACAAGCGGAAGGATACTGAATGTTAATTAATTCCACCGGGTCTGACATATATGATTTATCATTTATTATATTGTGTCTCACCCATGGTCTCACCAGTCACCACACACTCAGACGGGTCTTTCCCAACCAGACTCACAGGGTGGCGCTGTGATTCACTCCCACATGAGTCCATGACCTCAGGTGAATGGCTGACGTTTCACCGCAGGAGGTCGCTGCTGCAACTACAGTCAAGATTACCTCTCCATTGCCCCCCATCCATATTTTTTGATCTCGAAAATCATTCTAGACAAATGACTGTTTTTAGTTTCACTGTAAATCGTCGCAGCCCAGTGAGGTAGGGGCTTTAAACAAAATACATGTCCCCCTAAGTCTTCCCCTCATATACAGGGCGTTGATGAATATAGCCTACTATGCATGAAGCCTAGATTCAATCTTACAGACTATAAACAAACTCATATGTATTATTATATTACACAGATTCTTCTTTTAGTTTTGTATCAGATATATTAATGTGGACAACACTATATTATTAACCGACGGGACATTAGTCAAACATAGTCTACTTGATTTATTATTGAAAAATTGAGTACGTTTAATACTATAGACTGTATATTAAAGAGTTAAATATATACATTTCAGTGGTCCTGTCTATGTTTAGCGCGAGACTATGCGCGAGCCTCAACAAGAATCTTTGTGAACACGGAACTACGCGGGAGTGAATCCTCTTGCCTGAACTGGAAACTCATGACAACAACTATGGCTGCCTCCTGCTCGTTGGTGTGTTGTGGAGAGGAGAGAGATTCCGACAAAGCTGTTATCGGTGACTATCTCATAATTGTTGGTTATCGAAACCTTTTAGAATAAACTTCTCATTGCATTCGTACCTGTTAACGTATGGCCGTGCTCCTCTAGTTTAAACCCCCATTTGTACTGCACACGTGGGGTGCTAGCAATGGGGCTAGTTGTTTACTTGTGCTTAGTGTGCCTGACTTGAGTATGAGGTTATTCTCGTTTGTATGATCTACATTTCACAGATGCATGAGCAGTGAGGTGAAAAAAGTGATTCATACATTTGTTTTTTTCTTTTTCGTCACTGGTTTCGTGAATTACGCTTAATTTTGGTACTGTATGTCATCCTCAATGTGATTATGATGGCCTGGAGTGAGACATTATTAATGACCAAGTTCTCTCTCTCACAGTTCGCTTTTCAAACGGCACAGTCAAAAATGCTGACCAACTGGATTTCACGATGTACAAAAACGCAGATGAGAAGAATCCCAGGAAAAGGAGCAGGCGGATATTGGTGAGAAATAGATGGATAGCTTTCATCCTCAGTGCTTTGTGATATGATGATGGTGTGGCTTTGCATTCGTGACTGTGTTGCTTGTGTTCCCCTATGTCTAGGTTGCTGAAACTGACAGGCTGTCCTATGCTGGACATAATTTTGGAACTGCGTCCTTGAAATGCAACAACCTTTGCAAGTAGGTTAATGTCACGTCATATTTTGAGAATATTGTGATTGATGTGAAGATGATGACTTAATCTGCTGTTTGGTGTCTGTTTAGATATTATGTAGGAGTGTTAAACAAGCAGACCATGCAAATGGAGGTACACAATGCTCAGCTCTTCAACATGCAACCAGTTATACCAGGTAAAAGGAAATCAATTGTCAAATTTATATTGATTACTGGACTGTGATGTAAAATTGATCCCGATAGGCTGCCCAGAAGGAGTTCACATAGCCCAAGTACCTAACAACCACCCTAGATGAAAAAACGTTGAGAGGAAAATGTGCTGCGTTTTGGCCTTATACATGTATTTACGATATTCCTCAGGCGAGGCAACAGAGACTGCTACTGCCCAGGACACTACTCTGACCTACAGAGACAAGGTACAAGGATTTGTAATTAGACCTCTTCTAAGAATACATTTCCTTATTATTGTCTTGTATTTTCTTACTATTGTCTTAATCTTATGATACATCTTCTCCTCAGGTTGACTCTTTGATTGAGACGTTTGGCACCAACAAACAGAAGAGAGCTCTGAGCTCCCGCAGGATGAATCAGGTGGGCAGTGACACCCTGCAGCAAGCAGTGGCTAAGGCTGCCAGCACTGTGATCGACCAGAAGGGTCTGGAAGGTAAGATATACACAGATATACAAGTCATGGACATAAACTTAAAGAAATCTGTAAGAGGTCCATTAATTAAGAAAGACCTAATGTTATTAGCCCTGCGTTCCAAATAGCATACTGCTTCGTTTTACTATTCTACATACTACAGCTGATCATAAAAAGTACCTCGTATGCAGTAGGCAGGCCATGTTCGCTCTCGAAGGCTGCTTCGATGTGACGTAAGTTCAGCTGCACAGTGGATTGTGGCTCAGAATTGCCAAAAAGCATGCTGATTTCCACAATAAAAGTAACAAGAAGTAGTAGGTCATCCAGGTATTTTTCAGCATGCCTCATTTGACCACATGAATTGGGACATCCTGAATCTTTCTCTACCATAAATAGCAGGGAAGTATGGCCTATGAGCTTTGGAACACATCCTTAGTTATAGCTGGAGTGGAGGATTTGGGGAGAAAATGGCAGTTGGGCTAGAGATTCGAATCCAAATACCTCAACCGCTCCACTTGTTCTCTTTGGTCCCTCCCCTATGGTCCCTCCCTGACACGCTCTACACCAACAAAGTCGTGCCAAAGTGAATGGACAGTCCCAATAGGAACAGAGAATCGGAGCATCGCTCTGATTGGTCAACGTGTACAGCTCACGTTAATTTTGACCAATCAGAAATCACATACCCCAGCTTTAACCCTAAAATATCTTTTGTCATTATCTTTCTCTCGGCCTAGTTGTCTTGTGTAATTTTGTTTTATAATATTTTCTTCATCTTTTTTCTCCTCTCTGATCTCAGCTCTACAACAGGAAGTGGCTGACACAGAGTCCCAGGGAGACCTGTCTGTCCACCTGCCCCCCTGCCACGCAGACGCTGACACAGCTGAGAACGTCTACCTATATGACGATCGTATCCTTTGTGTGTAAGATAAGGGAATGCAAGAACATGTTGAAGCGTTGCATTTGTGTGTAGGGGGGGGGGGGGGGGATTCTGCAGCCAAGATGTTTGTTTGGGTCTCCAATCCTTAATCGATATCCACAGTCCTGAGTCCAGTAGAGTTTGGGGCATTGGAGCAGGCTGGTTCCAAGATGTTAGCGCTCACCCCTGAGGAGCTACAGAAGATGAGAGATGCCGGAGAGTAAGTTGACAAAGAGCTCACACTTACTGAGGCATGTTTATTAAGCTACATGTTTTTTTTGCTGCATTCTAATGACTTTGTATTCATGTCAGGCCCTTGTGTGTCATGAAGCTCCTGGAGAACATGCCAAGTGTAGACGAAGCCAGAGAGAAAAGGGCCCGCTGTGCCTTCTATCTCTCTCTGCTTCTCAAACTATCACGGCAAAAGAGCATCGGCCGCAAGTGTGAGTCATGTTGTTTCACCTTCATCACACCTGTGTTTAAAAGAGGCTCTGGGAGCACAGACTGTGATCTATGTTTGCGTCCACAGTTGGCCAGGAGGAAGGCTGTCCTCGCGTCATTCAAAGCAAGTTGCTCCGAACGTTCACTGTGGAGTCTTTCAACAATGGCAGGTACAATGGTGATTTCTTCACTTTTATCAACTGGCAAAATATCTGCAGCGCATGTTTCTGGGATTTCATCTGGTTGGGTTCAATATGCAACTCCATGGAAATAAATTATCCCTATTCAGACTATCAAGAACAAAGTGACTGGAATTGTGTTGCAGTATTTGGCACCACTTCCACCACCCATATATATATTTATATGTTTACTTTCATTTGTCTACACAGTCTTGCATACAAGGACACGAGAATGTGCATTTTTTAAAAAACTTAACTGTTCCTTTCAGGGTCCAGAACATGGTGCCTTCATCAATGCGTGCCAAATTAGCAGCTTTCTCTCTGGCTCTGCTCCTTCACTTGGGTGGCATGACTGCTGACCTCACATTACTGCACCGTGACCTGGGAATCACTGAGGCCAAGTAAAAAAAAAAAAAGCTTTTCTATATTGAAACTGAATATGTATAGTTTTTTGTTTTTTTTTAATGTGTAACGCAATGTGTTGCAGTGTGTTCACCAAGTGTATTTAACATTAAAGGAAGTATTAAGAACACTCACTTATATTATTTAAATAACACAAGCAGAACATTGTCAAGGTCAATAGTGTCAACTAGTACCTATATTGATTTTTTTAAGTTTCTGTTTACCAAATTTTTAGAGCTGTGAATGGTTTGGTTCTTGTTGTATACAAATTAATATTATCACACCACATCAAACTGTCAATATTCGTTTACAGTAACTGATGTTTTTTGTGTCTTCCTATAGGATGATTGAAATAGCAAGGTCAATGGGACTGACCCTAACTAAACCACCTCGGGGCAAGGCTGCTGCGGACGGACTGCAAGAGCAAAACAGACTAGCTTCTCTCATCCTTCCTCTGGTCAAACATGTACCGTTCATTGAGAGACGGAGACGAAAGAAAATGCACTGAAGATCAAGATGAGAATTGGATAGAGGGGCGAACTGCAAGAATTGTAAATGCCAAAAACAAGAATAGTTTATTAATGGATTTTGTAGACAAATAAAGTGGTGAACTGTTGAGTTAAACATGATATCGTTACTTAAAGCTTACTGTGCAAGAAAGAGGGAAAGAAGGGGTAGAGTAATAAGTTGTAAACAGATTCTAGATGACAGAAAACATCTAGCTTAGACAGTCAAAACGTATAGGCACATTTGTAGACAGCACATATTGCACACTGAACATAATTTTCCTTCTATAACTGGCTAATACCAGGTCAGTCCATGTGGTTGAGTGTCACTATGCAGCATTTTGATCAATCACATTAAAAAAAAAAAAAAAACATCATGGAGGGCATCAAATGAAAACAGACTCACAAGGAAACAGCAACTCTTCGAAAGTTGCAGAATATTAAGTTTGGCTTTTTTGTTTTGTTTTCTTGCATACCGTATACACACTATCACAACTCATTGGTTAGCTACAGTCATTGATTGAATAAAAAGTCAAACAAGGCACAGCTTTACTATTAGCATGGTTGAAGCTGGCATCTCTGAAGCCTTTTGACTACTGCTAGGATTTATAAATGTGCACTTCCTATCCAGTGAGTCTCAACTGAAAAAAACAGCAGTGATGTACAGGAATATGACATTTGCATCTAAAAGAACAATATTAAGTTAAAGCTTCATTATGGAAATGGATGTTTAGGCTGCAGGGCAGTGAAGATGAATGAATGCATTGTTCTGTGCTTCACTTCATTGGTCCACATATGACAAGTGCACTGGGATTGTATCATAAAATAAAAGTCTAATTGAAGATTTACAAAAACATTGTGCCAGCTGAATGCACTGGAAGGTGGATGGCCCCTTTAGTGGTCATATTGCAAGCTGCCTCTTACTTCTTGCACAGTTAGTCCACCTTCAACTGGAGGGCATCATTTTGGAAGGTCAGTGCTCCAATGGCTCAATATACACTAGTTCAAACGAGACCACATGCTGACCTATTGATAAGAGTCGTTTATACAGGTATAACTTCCAAAGTGCTTGCCAGTTTTCAAAGAATAGAGCAGAACATGCTGCCATTATGGCAACCACTTTCTACAGTGGCGCTGATCCTGTTCGTCATGGAAATTCCAAGCCGGGAAGGATATTGGGATGAGGAGAGACCAGAGGTGGAGCTGGCCAGTGGACGAGGTGGTGGGTTTTCCAAAACCCAGGGAGGAGTAGGTGTACAGCTACCAAATGAAAAAAGATAAAAAGAGGAAGTAAGGAACAGTAGTTCAAACTTAAGTCCAGAGCATTGCAGATGCAACATCTACAATAACATTTGTAGATTTTATTGTAGACACGTTAAGGCTGTGGAAAAAGGTTGTGAACACAACTTATAATATATTGTCAGCTTTTAAGTCGATATGGCAAACTTGACAGCATACTTTTGTATTTATAATTCCAGCAGTTACTGAGTTACATTATCATTTGTTTGGAAGAGTGTTTGTGGTCCAGTATTTACAATACTTATAGCTCTGCTAAAGCTATTTTATCTCTCCACCAATCCCTGAATAAACTATCTGTCCGCCTAAAGTGGCTAAATGATTTAGTATGTTCACAGTCGCTTAAGGTGTCTACCACTTGTGCTGTGCAGGTGCTTGATGTGGTAGAAGATGCAATGACGGTGAACCAAAAAAGTCAACTTAAGGGCCGGACAGCTAAAAAATGAGCTGAGACTCATTACAAAGCTCTAAAGCAGAGGCAGCCTGTGGATTCAAGTTATATACAGTCAAGTGCGAAAGTTTGTGAACCCCTTGAACATTTTGGAATTTTATTTATTGTAACCATCATTAATTCATTTTTATCAATACCAGTATTTTTTATATGAAATAACAGATGTTTGTTTATCAATTCAACATTTTTCTTTTCCAGAAATCAATTGTTAAAACAGATAAAACAAATTATTTGACGAATGTTGTATGTGCAAAAGTTTGTGAACCCTGAGCTGCATTGCTTAAATGGAGCAGGTAAACACAATCAGATGGGCCAAATTGAGTCATGAAATGGACCAATGTAGTGAGAGATCTTTAGGGAAGAAATTGGGCGGCACTAGATACAACAGAGATAAAACCAGGTCAGTTTAGGCTCACCAAAGTGAACCCATACAGGTCAGACATGCTAAAAGGGGAAACAATCTCAGAGGATCTCAGGAATAGAGTTGTGATGCTGCACATTTGTCTGGGGACAGCTATAAATTATTTTAAAAAAAGTTTGAGCTCCATCGGTCCACCGTGAGGCAAATCATCTACAAATGAAGAGCTTTAAGAGTGACTGAACATCTGCCTAGAAGTGGACTTCCTTCAAAAATATCCACAAGCGCCACAAGATAAGTGATTTTTCAGTTAAAAGCCAACCCAAACATTACATCTGGTGATTTGCAGACCTCTCTTGCAGCATCTGGGACAGATGTGCATGGTTCCACAATAAGAAGAAAACTCAGTCAACATGGCTTTCATGGGATGGTTGCTGAAGAAGCCTCTGCTCTCAAAAAAGAACAAAACTGCTTGTCACAACTTTGCCAGAGAGCACCTGGAGATACCTGAAGTCTTATTCTGTGGACAGATTAGTCAAAAATTGAACTGTTTGGTCATAACCAAAACCGCCATGTTTGGGCAAAAACGCAATTCTGCCTACCACCTAGAGAACCTTCTCCCAAGTGAATAATGGTGGTTTCAAATTGTCTGCAAATCTCCAGGTGTAATGTTTGGGTTGGCTTTTACCTGAAAAATCACTTTTCTTGTGGCGCTTGAGGATATTTTTGAAGGAAGTCCACTTCTAGGCAGATGTTAAGTCACTCTTAAAGCTCTCCATTTGTAGATGATTTGCCTCACGGTGGACCGATTGAGCTCAATTTTTTTTTTATGAATTTATAACTGTCCCCAGACAAATGTGTAACATCAAAACTCTATTCCTGAGATCCTCTGAGATTTATTTCCCTTTTAGCATGTCTGACCTGTATGGGTTCACTTTGGTGAGCCTAAACTGACCTGGTTTTATCTCTGTTTTATCTAGTGCCACCCAATTTCTTTCCTAAAGATCTCTCATTACATTGGTCTATTTCATCAACCAATTTGGCCAACCTGATTGTGTCAACCTGCTCGATTTAAGCAATGCAGCTCAGGGTTCACAAACTTTTGCACATACAACATTCGTCAAATAATTTGTTTTATCTGTTTTAACAATTGATTTCTGGAAAATAAAAATGTTGAATTGATAAACAAACATCGGTTATTTCATATAAAAAATACTGGTATTGATAAAAATGAATTAATAATGGTTAAAATAAATAAAATTCCAAAAGGCTCAAGGGGTTCACAAACTTTCGCACTTGACTGTAAGTCCCGTCGGTCTATCTTGAATAATCCTTTTCACTTTGTATTCACCATGTCATTTGATCCATTGTTACAGACATATGTATTATTGCTGCTTTAAGTGTGTGGACAGCATAGGGAAAATGAGAGTACAGAAGCCATAGGTAGTTTTCCCTGAACCTGCAGGACTTTCAGTTGGTAGTCTAGCTACCTGTTATTATGCCTTAGAACACTGTTGTTGCGCAACACACAGCTCTCATTGCCTGAATCCATATGCAGCAGTGTTTTCTTGTTTCCAGGGTGTCCCTGGAACAGGAGATTGTCATGAACAACACCTTTCACTGGCCCAATAACAGCAATGCCGCAGCCCTGCGCTGGTTGGACACGGTTGCGCAAAACCTAAAGATAAAAAAGGATCAAATGATTTAAAAAAAAAGGTACAAAAGAGATGCGTTGCTATGTAATTAAGGAACTGCGTACAGTGTTGTAAAAGTATAACTGGGTTCAAACCTCAGTTAATCTCACCTTAATGTCAGCGGTGCCAGAGACTTGGATCCCATACCCACGGTTTCCGACCACATCGTTCTCCACAATCTGCCCGTAACCACCATAACTCACACCATGGCCACTGTTTTTATAGATGCCGTTACCACGAAGCTCCACTCGGCAGTCTTTCTCCACTGTAACCCCACCTCGACCATTTTCAAGAATGCAGTTTGTCACCAGTCGGGTCAGCTGACTGCTCTGCAGCACAGCAATGCCAGTGCCACGGTTACTGTTTACGAGGTTAGCAAACACATTAAGGGGCTCACTGCTCTTCACGTACAGACCAACCGCTGCAGAGAGGGAGAGGGGAAAGGTGGAGGGAACATATAAGAGACGGGATATTGTGGGACTTTGTGCACTTGACACTATGTAATTCTCTGCCAGTCAAGTTACTACCTCCATTGTAGTTCATGCAGTTGCTCTCCACGAGGGCCACGCTAATGGAGCGGCGGGCGGAGTGACGCTCGTCCTCACTGTCCAGATCGCTCTCCCATGCAAACAGTTCCCCTTCTTCATTCAAGTTCTCCTGCCCTTCTCTCCCTTCTCCTTCTACACCCCTCCTTTCTCCGTTGCCTCCTTCTCCACCAATCCCTTCCTGTCCAGGCCAGTTCCCCTCCCGGGCCTCCATGTTCTCTGGGTCCTTCCTGCAGAATACCGCCAGCCCGTACATACAGTTATGACTGATGTAGTTTCCCAGGAGCTGAGGGAGGCTTGACGACATAACCCACACACCACAGCCTTTGTTACCTGAAGAAACAAGACGAAGAACTGTTTGGTCAAGATGATATACTCAAAGATGAGCTGTCGTGTCAAGATAAATGTATGATTCTGCTCATAATTGCATACAGTAGACATGGTTTCCCTCGATAAGCCCGCGGCCTCTCTCCCCCACCACAACGCCGTCTGAGTAGCCATAACAGATGTAGTTGTTCCTTAAAATGGGGTCACCTCCTCTGCGGATGTCCACACCCCCCCACTGGTTCTCTTTGATCACATTCTCTGGAAAATTGAATGTATACGTAGAACAGACAGGGTTCACAACCACAAATGATGCTTTTATTTACCGGTAAGTGGCATCAGTGAGGGTAGTCGGAGAACATGGCTTGCTGATGTGAAATGTGAAAAATAAGGTGGGACAGATCCACTTACATACCTGTTATCATCCCTCTGCCATTCTCATTGATAGCTATTCCTGCTGCCAGGCCCTGGAAGATGTGATTTCCACTAAGAGAGAGGGTGAAAACAGAATATGAGAGGACCATGAGCAAATTTTAAACAGGTTCAGACTTTATGTAGAAGACTATGCAGAAACAGTGCATAGCTATGTGACCTAGCACCACATCCTGCAAAATTAGTGTAAAATGCGAGAACACAATACCATGACTGCTGCTGGTCATAAAGTTGCTTGAGTGAAATGATCAAGGCATACTAAGACCACAGATGTTTACATTTCAAGAAAATAGTTATTTTGCACAACAAATAAACATAAATCATACTTTGGTGCAATATGTGGCTGATTGTCAAGACTTCCATTAATACATTGCTACTAAAAAACAGACCTGAACTGTAGAACATTTTCACCCAACTGTATTAAACAACAACATGGCACATTTTTAAGAGAGTGGTAGTCTGAGTCTGCACCTTTCCCGAGATTGGTGTTGAATAGGATGCCTAAGGCCCTTTCACATAAAACAAGTTGACTTGTCCCACGAGGAAATGCACAGGGTTAAATGTAAAAAATTAATGATGCCATTCAGCTAAAGTCAAATAGCCTATTGTAAGGACGGTTTCAAACACTGAGCGCTTAACAATATACTGTAGCTTTAACTTGATGCGTAAGAAAAACAAATAGATAAGCCTTTAAAATCCCGGGATATTTCATTCTTACTGAAAATAAAAACACTGCGCATGCTTTATGAAAACATTCAATTAAATCCATTCCATGGGAAAAGCAGGTATCACATTCTTGGGCAAGTTGATGTATGTGGAGTCCCACCTACCTGACCACAGGATTCCCACTGAAGAGAATATACACGCCTGCTTCCTTGTTGTTATAGATCTGGTTGCTCCGAATTGAACCTTTTCCATTGCCAAGGACAACAACCCCTGAACGCAATCCACTATGTATTTTGTTGCACTGTGGAATGAAATACAGATTTTGAGAGTAAAGCAGAGTAAAAAATAAGATCAAACAGAGCATTTCCATTTGGAAATGCACCTAATGATGTTTCAAACAGCAATTACCACAATGATGGGGTTAGCCCCTTTTCGGATGTCCAGCCCTGCCTCTCCATTGGAGTGGATGTTGTTGTCTGCGATGAGGCCCTGAGCAGAGAGGCGAAGGAACACACCTGATGCACGGCACTCGCACACTTCGTTTCTCAGCATCACTATCTGAAGGAGGTGACGGACAAAAGAGAGGCAGCTCAAGTAACACTTTGAACAGGTAACCGCTGCTGAATTACTCATGATCTTACCTACTTTGATACTTTACTCAAAAGATATGCTGCCTATAAAAAGGTCACTTAATTTGTGAAGATGCATTCAAGTGAATCTCCATTAGCTGAAGTGATATTATTTACTGTGGAGTTCTGGATGCAGCGGACCGCGTAGTTCAGCCCACGGAAAACATTGCCCTCAAGCCGAGCTTGTCCATAATTAGACAAATGCACGCCACCCTTCCCTTCCCTGAAGAGGCAACGTCTCAGGATACAGCCCAGGGTGGATGCTGCCAACATCTGAGCCACTGGATCCCTGTCTAATTCCTGCTGAAGGGTGAGGGGTTCAGGGGTCACAGATGGGGGGTCCGGGGAGGAGGCCAGTGGCAGACAGCCATCTGGCTGGTGCTTTAGCAAATGGGATAGGCCATGGTGGTCGCACGGGATTTTGTAATCCAACTTAAATGTGTTTTTGGTGTTGTTGCTTCCTCCTCCATCTCTGTTCTCCTCATCTCCCTCGCTGTGCTCGCCATCACACCAACAATCTTCAATCACTGTGCCCTGACCCACTGCTTCTATCATCCCAGTCCTCCTCTGCCAGTCCTCTATGCTCACATGCTCCTTATTCACATTAGCACCTGGAGGTTGATTCCTGCCAATGGAGTCGGCCAGAGGGCTGTTGTTATTCTCACATGATCTGAATGTCCTTGCCTGGGCAGCCAAGTGTTTACAGGCCCAGTTCCTTTCTGAAACTGGAGGACCTTCGACGGTCACAGAGGCTGTGTCACTTCCGGAAAAGTCGCAGCTGTCCAATAAACTGAGGACGACACCCAGCAGGTGGACAGAGCTGCCTTGTGAGAAGGAGCAGAAGCGAGCCTGGCAGGTACCCGGGCCACGGACTTGCAACTGAGCCCCCTCAAAGTTGCAGTTATCTAACTGGACGTGACCCCATGATGTCTAGTGCAAAGCAAGGGGAAAAATGTGACAGGAATTAGACAAAACCAGCAAGAAAAAAACAACTATAATTAGACCTGATTTTGTTCAAATATTGAGGCTAAAGCAGGGTGCAGAGTATGTTATTCTGAACACCTGAAGACATCGCTGTGCGAAGAAACCATCATAACAAGCTGTTGTTTACCTTGTACACCACAGTGGAGAACCAGGGCGGCATGAACACCAGATTACACAGCCTGGCAGTAGGACACTGCTGCTCCATACACACCAGGAGAGCCACCTCACCCAATTGTCCCAGCCCGACCAGCTCTATAGGCACCTTCAGCGCCACTTCAGCCTGCTCCTCATAGACCCCTGGATGGAGAACCAACCGGTCATATGGCCCCGCCACACTTAAGGCTCCGCGTATTGTTTCAAACTCGCATCCAGGCCCCACATGCCAAACTTTGCGATCCTTTCGACGGCGGAAAAACAGGAGGCAGGCAGAGGACTGGAGCTCAGGCCCATTTTGAGTCCAGGTGCGGGTAGCCAAGACGTGCTGCTTCAGGGCCTCCCTCCACGACAGGGGCTCCAGATGCGGTTGACTGGGCCAGTTGGGATGTCGGCACTCGGGGCGGCCTAGGCAGAGTTGCCTCCAGCGGGTGTTATCTAGGGAGAGGATGAGTTCCCTCCAGGCACGGCACACCTGGCAGCAGCGGCCCAAGTCCGGGAGGGGAAGGTAGGCCAGGATAACCCTCCACAGCTCCACAGGGAGGCTGCCCACCTCCATGGCAGCGGAGACACCGGGGAGCACCGTGACGGGAGGGGCACCTGGAAACAGTCAAGTAACACATACGCGCAGTTAAAAGCAACAGGAAATCGTTAGCGCCGACAGTTAGGCTACACAACAGTAACAGGGATACACATGCATACAGCTGAGCTAGTGTTTGGTCAAACACGTTATCAATGCTGCAGTGGCCAGCAGTTACATTAACTAGCAAACCTATGTCTTTTACCAGCAAAAACAAACGCCAACGAACTATCTAGCTGGCATATGATGGAAATTACGCCGTTCATTCTGTAACGTTATTCTATTTTCCAATTTAGGCTACGTAACGTTTGTCAGTATTTCTACGTGAACTAAGCTAGGATAACTTAGCGCTAGTGATGTTAAGACCTTACGTAATTAACGCTACAATAACGCCAAACACAGGGAGCATCGCATCCGTCAAAATAAGCCTTGCCTACCTTTTTTTTCTTTTTCCTTTTTGACTAATTTGCCATAGTTAGCTATCCAGCGTACTGTGACAGCGACTTTTTAATCACAGATCAGTAAATCACGAAGCATGATGACTGTAGATGTGCCATCCAAATTGATTTCAATTGCTTCCATACGGCAAGAGACTAATAATGGGTCCACGGCATGCAGATACCCCGAAACAAACACAGAGCTGGTCCTTCTTCCGCTTCCCAAAAGTGGGCGTTCACCTTAGGGAGACAAATGGCTGTGGTAACCCATGTGGTAACCTTGTATTTAACCACTTAAATCCAGTCTAACACGTATGTAGTTTAACCTAAAGAAAAAGGGTGGCGCTCTAGTCCAACAATCCAACCCCATCTCGCCTCTTGCATCTCTGTCTCCAGCTCAGACCCAATTACCCTGGTACAATATAGCACAGACCTTCTTTCACAGCATCACGGCAATATTTTGGTCTACATTTTCTTATAATCTTAATGTCTTATTATACCCTGAACTTGTTGAAGAATATTGTGCCCAAGCTTACTCCAAGTGTCAAATAATGATTTGCCCACAGTTGGAACAACTATACAATGTGTGTCTGAGTCTTTGCAATATAGCCTACTTTACTGCATATTAATATATTATAAGTTATTATTTACCATTATACTATTAAAGGTAAAAGGTTTAAGAGATATGGGCACAATTTGCATAACTTTTAGTTGCACAATTTTTAAACCAAGATTTTTTTCTCTTGCATAGTCTACTATGTGCACTTAATTTTTAAGGGGAACATTTTTTTAAACAAAACATTTCAAGATTTACAAAATGATATTTTTGGCTTGTTATGTTAGTTGGCTCTGTACATTTTTTCCAACAGGTCATCAACACCTACAGTTTGAAACTGCAAAATGTTTATCTATGTAGACAATTATTTGAGAAATGTGAATGTTCACTGTAAAAGAGGTGGCTGTCACAGCCCTGCTATGCCCAACAAGAAACATGTGCAGAACTCAACTATGAAGTTAGTTTTTCACATGCAGCTGTTTTCCAAATGGCTTGCATGGTTAACTGTTACTTTATTCTGATTAGTCCTTAAAATGTCAATAGGTAAAGTTGTAGGCTACTTCACCTGCGCCTTGAACACAATATGACCATGATATCGCCTACTTGATAAGGTGATTAAGTCACCGGATATCCACTGTGTCTTGGGCAATCTGGCGGGGAAAGAAGGGATCGGCTGGTATTAAATACTGCTGTTGAGGAAGTGGTGAACTGGGATGATTGGTGATATTGGAGAAAGGAGTGGCCAGAGATTTTCTACCAGGCAAGCAAAATAAGTAGACCTGGGAAAGAAAACTGGCGGATGTTGTGACATTCTGTACTTCCCCCGGGAGCTTTGACTCCTGGCTTTCAAAACTTTAAAAAAAAAATATATTTTCTTATCACCAACAAAAATGTTAAGGTTCTCTTAAATTTCTCCTTAATCCAGCTTCCATTCTTTAATACGATACCATGACAACTTCTCTATACATTTGTGTTCTTAACAATTGTTTAGATGTAGGGAAATTAGAGGCCGTACTAATAAAACAATGTTTGACCTCTGAGTGAGAATAAGATGGAGTCCAATCTAAAAAGGTCAGGTCTAATGTTATCTGCAATATCAAACTAAACATAGTGTTTTTGGGTTCCCTTTAAAGCCACATTTTCATCAATATGGGTTATGATTTTTTTATGTTCTGTATTCAGCATTTACTTTTAATGTGATTTTTTTATTGACAGTTTTTTTTGGTCTAAACCACAAATAAGGGAAATAATAATAATAAAAAATGATGGACTCACTATACCCAATGTTGCTTTACCCTCCCTGCAGAGTACTCACTAATGAGCTACTACAATGAAATGATGAAAATAATCTCAAAAGAGAAGAAGAGACACATATTGGTTGCTGTTAAATCACATCACATTTATTCACATTATGTGTCTTTAGATAGAACATGTGTCTGTATGTTTTTAAAGGCATGCAGGAAAGCTTTGATTTTTATTGTACATATAACTTTTTTCTAGTTAAATGATTTACATTTATGCAGCTGCACAATTAGAATTCATCAACTTTAATTATTTGCAATTGCTTTCTATGAAGTGAGATGATATATGATGTTTAACATATAGTTCAGAGTATCAGAGTAATCCTTCCCAGCAAGCAAAAAACTCTTTGTGCTCGATCAATAAAATCCATTCTTCCACTTTGAACTCGTGGTGATGAAAATGTGTCTATAAATCCTCTGTCTTTCCATCTGAGCCAAATCTGTGAAGGTTTGTTTTCCAAGGAGTCTGCCTATGACGAGAAAAAAAGAAAACAGATTCAGATTTTTGTTCCTGAAAACAAACTCTCACAAAATACATTAAACATGCACTTACTTAGCAGCTATCTTCTTAAGCACTTTTTTGACCCAAGGAGCATCAGGGTCCAGACAAATCCTTCCTCCGCCACTTTTAAGAGTGGCACTGCAGAATCAAAAGCATCTTATCAGACACAGCACTATTTCCTGTATACTTTTATAGCAGACCCATTAAATATGCCCTTCCCTTGGCGTGTTTGGAGTGTTTTCTAAGTACAAGTACAAACAGGAGTAACTGTTGAACTTTGGAACTAAGGTTTACATAATCTCAGTGTTGCTGCAGTCGGAGTTGGCAGGGTACACATCCACCTTTCCTATGTAACGTCCAAATGGCCTTCTCTCCATGCTGATGCACCGACATTGTCGAAACTGTCCTGGATCCTGAGGACTGGTCCCTGATTTTTAGGAAAGATCAGTGTATCTTCTATGAATAGGAATGTCGGGACATAAACAAAGGATCCTGCACACTGATTACTGTATGCAGATCAGAAACATGCAAACATCACAACATGTGTGGATGCTTGCAACAGAGAGAGTACAACTTAGTAAAAGTATATTTCAAACAAATGATTATTATCATATTTTAGATTTTTCTGTTGACATATTTGACAGCAATGACAGATTAAACTCACCCTCAGCGATAGTCAAGAGTACCAGGAGTGCCACAGTGGTGATGGTAGACATAACTGGTCTGAAGCTCATTTCTAAGAATAGTTTTAGTCAGTAAATAGTAAAGTAGTCAGATATTTGTATGAAGCACAGCCCTCACCTCAGCAGTTGTGAACCCTCTTCTCCTTTCATTGGAATTTTCTTGTTCATGAGAATTGATTTTCTCAGATTTTTTCCAATCTTCTTAGAATAAAATACCTATTAATTGTTTTTGGAATAAGGTGGTTGGTCAATTGCTTCTCTTGTAAACCAACAGGAAACAGTTGTCATTAAATTGTAATTATTTAGATGCAAGAGAGCTATACTTTCTAATCAACTCTTTAAAAAACTAGAATATTTTCATTACAAATCATTTTCCTATGAAAATTACCTCTGGGTGGCTGCAGCAGAGGTCACTTAGCAGGAATATATCTGTAATAAACAAAGTATACCTCAGCCCATGGGACTGGTCCCGTTAGGAAAATTGGGCAAGAGCTGTCCATGCTGTCCTCTAAAATAGTTATTTTGTCGAGAAAATAACTCTGGTCTGGAGCTAATTTTTAAGACTAGTTTTAGTCAGTGATTTGCGGATATTTGTATAAAGCACAGCTCTGAGCAGATTTGAACAGTGATGCCAAGTCTTCTTTCATCACTGTTCTTCTTGTTAACCTGCTTCTCTTTCTTTTATTTGTTTGTTTGTTTGGGAACTGATTAGATTTGTTCCAATCTTGGAATAAAATACTTATTAATTGTTTTTGGAATAAAGTGGTTGGTCAATTGCTTCTCTCGTAAACCCATAGGAAATTCTAATTATATAGATGCAAGCTATACTTTCTAATCAACCCTTAAAAAACTAGAATATTTTCATTCCCAATCATTTTCCTATGAAAATGACCTTTTTGTCATTAAGAGCATTTTCAATAAGTTATGAAAATTTAAGAAAAATCCAGACTGGTCTCTTATTTTTTTTTTCCGGATCTGTATATGTAAACAACATAGTACCTCAGCCCACGGGACTGGTCTCGTTAGAAAAACTAGGCAAAAGCTGTCCATGCTGTCCTGTAAAATAGTTGTTATCATTATTACAATTCAAATGTTTCTAAGTTTGTGCTGTGTATTTATATGTTCTGAACAGGCAAAAATATGGTTAAAAGCCTCGGCATGAAACATTTGTCGTATAGGGGTAGGTTAAGACAAGCCAGCAAACATGTTACGGCATGACACTATACGTCAGCAGGAACGCTCTTATACTCATGTGGAATGTAAACTCTTCCAGGGTCAGCCCACCCCTGGATAGATACCCCAACACTAAGGTTTGTGTGAGGGTGAAAAAGCAGTCAATCTTCTACCCCCCTACAGTTATTTGTTAATCCAAAAAACTCCGACATTTCTTGGAAAATCCCAAGATGCTGGCTTGCCCTAGAGTTTTATTTGTTAAATATTGTCAATATTTACAACAATCCAGCCATATTCCAGCTAAAACTTATGTTTGATATTACAAAGGAAGATTATACTCAAGTGACATAAAAAGCACACAGAGAAAAAGAAAAGAACAAAAGACTGGAGCATGACAAGTTTGTGATTCATTCCAGATTTTCCCAGCTCCCGTTTCCGTCCTCAGTTACTCAGTCTTTTGTGTTTGGTATCAGTGTGTAGTGTTTTGTGTGCATGAACCTACTGTATGGTTGGTTTGTAAAACACACTATCATAAGAAACTAAAGCCTTATGTGCCTAAACACTATTTTATAATGCCAGAAGAAAGTATATGGTAGAGCAGCCAGATGCAATTCAGTAGCTTCAGGCGCTAAAGGAAAAGTTGGGGGATCCCCAAGGTATTAAAGATTCATCATTTGGAGACCTGTCATATTAAAGTACAACATTGAATGGCAATGCATCCAGAAAGCTTTTGTTGTTTCAGGCCAGAATGTATGTACCAAACTACCACTACCGTCGCTTTATTTTAATCTTTCTTAGTTTTAAAGTAATGTAATGATAAAATGATAAACAATTATCAAGTTGCACGAGCAAGAGTTTGAGTGGTGTTTAATTCCGCAAAGAAGAGAGTATGATCTGAGGTCAAGGGGAAGTTTTGGAATATCCAAACACCAATGAATCTTGCTGTCAAAGAAGAATTAATCATGATACTTCCTCTATGATCCCACAAAGCCACAGAGCCTGTTTCCTCAATTGTGTGTGTGTGTGTGTGTGAAATTGATCTGGCACCACAAAATAAACGTTGGGGGAAAATCGACTGATATAAATATGGTCATATGTTTCCAAACTTATGTTAGTCACATGTTGCGTGTCATTCCATTTTCACAGATGTCCCTACACACATTGGCGTTAACCACAACAGTGAAAACATACAAAAAACTTTCCACTGAAGTTCCTCACTTGTTTTATTGGACCAAACGACATCTGGTCATAACTTTAGAGATACATTCCTGTTCCCAATAACTAAAACTAAACAATTTGTTTTTCTAAATTTAGAAAAATATACAATTTAATCTACTGTCCAACAGCTGTCAATCATCACATATTTTGTAAGCATGGGATCAATCTGTCGAAATGAATGATGATGAGCCTCGTTTAGAAGAAGTGACTCCATACTTCTTTCTGCTTTCTGAGAGTGGCGTGATGACTAAATGCAGATGTGTTTGAGCTTGTTGAAGTTACGTCAGTCCCATAATCCTACTTGGCACATCCACTGCTGTTGATTTCATGAATGTTAAATGTCAATCCATGACAATTTGTTACGTGTCATAATTGCCCAGCAATGTACTTTTAATCTAGGAATGCAAAAATGTTGTTATATAAAACCTACACACACACACACACACACACACACACACACACACACACACACACACACACACACACACACACACACACACACACACACACACACACACACACACACACACACACACACACACACACACACACACACCATGTTACTCACTTTCTAAAAAGCAAAACATTATTCCTGTATAGCATTTTAATACACACAAGGCATGCTGTGCATTTACCATATACTCATGAATTACCTTAATGAACCTCATCAAAGAGCTGATTGGCCATTATGGAACTTTAACATCAATGAGCATAGCAGTGCATGCAGGGGCGTTGCACCTAATTCTGGGCCCCTATACAGGAAGTCCTGATTGGCCCTCTGAGAGGCGGACGTACAATACAAACATGTGTAAAAGCTATGTTTGTCTATAGTCTAAAACGTATGAGTGACTGGTCCCTCTCTGAGCCAGATAACAATACAATGTTTCTATTGATGAATGACCAAATCATTACGCGTACTTGAACACAACCCCTGGTCTAATGACTCTTAATAACCATGCACACGCACAGTGTTTCTCACAGGAATTTGGGAGACTGTGGTTGCGTTCCGAATCGCATACTTTCTACTATATAGTATGTAGAAAAAAGATTTAGGATGTCCCGATTCTTGTGGCCAGATTTAGGATGGTTAGAAGTACCCGGATGTCCTACTTCATGCGGCCAAGATTGTTAGTGTTGAAAAATGCATCCTATTTGGGCGATTCCGGCCCACAATCCAGTGTGCACGTGAAGTGACGTCACATCGCCGAAGCCTCCATATGAAAACAAACGGGGATGCGACGGATATAAAAGCAATAGGCAAGATCAAGGCGCAATGTTATGATGAAATAAGAGAGTAAAGTATGTCCCAATAGTATGCCTACTGCATCCTAACTAGATTCTTTTTATCGACGGATGTAGTATGTAGAATAGAAAAAAGAAAGAGTATGCGATTCGGAACGCAACCTGTGTCGTGGACCCTGGACCTTCTAGGGGAGTCCGGGGGAATGCTCCCCCGGAAGATTTTTAAAAAGATGTTAAAGTAAAATTCATCAATCTGGTGCACTTTGAGAAGAAAACTAAGGCTAAATCAACTGTTTCCTATGTAAGCTATTTAGTACTATTTTCTGGAATAATTTATAGACACAGAATGACCAAAAAGCAGAAAGAAGAAATGTACATGTTTAAAAAATCCAGCCAGCTTCGGGAAATTTTTCCCTTCGTTTGTATTCTTTAATGGCCCAATATAGTCCCCTGATCTTCGTAGCCCCGAACAATGTTATTTTAAAAATAACAAAAATGTACTGACAAATGAAAGGCCCCTGATATCTGTTTTTTTTTTTTAATAAAATTTTTCTGGGCTTTCAAAGATCAGGGGCCTATTTTGAGCCAGTAAAAAAAAAAAAATAAGTTTTTATTTATTTTGGGTGCAGCCACCGTCTGCCTTGGGCCCCCCAAGCCTATCCGCAGTCCGACGGCCCTGGACGTAACTGACCATCGTCAGATGCTCATAATTACCGAGTAGAAGTTGAATGCGTCATAATACAATCCAATGCAGCCTCTGAATGGGCGCATAGGCTACTGGAGACAGTAATATGTGTAAAACACATAGTCACTGTCTGTAGTAGTAACGTTCAGTTATAGTTACTGTAGGAACCGTTGCTCTACAATTAGCTGGCGACTTTTTTTTTTTTTTTTTTTTTTTTTTTTTTAATGAACTGGCGACTTGATCAGTGTAGCGCGGCCAGATGACAGCTAACGTAGGATTCAGCCTGCGCCCCGTCAAAGGTAATGTTGGTTGCGTTCCGAATCGCATACTTTCTACTATATAGTAGCCTATGTAGAAAAAAGATTTAGGATGTCCCGATTCTTGTGGCCAGATTTAGGATGGTTAGAATACCCGGATGGTCTACTTCATGCGGCCAAGATTGTTAGTGTTGAAAAGTGCATCCTATTTGGGCGATTCTGACCCACAATCCAGTGCGCACGTGAAGTGACGTAACATCGACGAGTTATGAAAACAAACGGGGATGCGACGGATATAAAAGCAAGAGGCAAGATCAAGGCGCAATGTTATGATGAAATAAGAGAGAAAAGTATGTCCCAATAGTATGTCTACTGCATCCTAACTAGATTATTTTTATCGTCGGATGTAGTATGTAGAATAGAAAAAAGAAAGAGTATGCGATTCGGAACGCAACCGTTATGAATGAACAAGTATGCCTAGTAGGCTAATTGTTTTAGCCTCCCTCTGTAGTTTTATTCTCACCTTTCTTAGAAAAAAAGTCTTTGATGTCCTGGGCCCCTGCTCTGCTGCTCATACTCCTGGCCTCCTTCTCAACTCTTTTCTGGTGCGAGGTTTTTTGGGGTCATCCTCGCCTGCTGGAGTTCGCTCGCGCTCACTTAATTCCAATGAGGAAGAACGAACAGCGGGGTGGAACAAACCATTTTTTAAGAAGGGACCAAGGGGGTTATTGAAATGATTAAAATTAGAATATTGTATGACTTGTGGCTTTGTTTTAATTCGGACTCCTTCGCATGATTATATATTAGTTCACTGTATGCATAATCATTTTTTCATACATTCTATGGGGGCTGTGTGTGGGCCCTAGCTGGCTGTGGGCCCTTATAATCGTCATAACCTATACTACGGCCCTGAGTGCATGCAGGCTCATGTCTTGTTGTGTTTTAGCTGTTCAGCCATTAAACACAATATGGCATAGCTGTCTAAGTGAGAGAGACATGCTGACACAAAGTCCACCAATGGACTTACTTGGTACAATAAATATAAATAAATAAATCCCTTTTCTGAATGACAAACATTTTTGAATGACAAAATCTGAAGGGTACATTAATCAGCAACTTATTCACAGATTGCATCTACCTCTTCATTTTATTGCATGCAATCTGTGAATCAGCCGGGATTTCTGCAACGATTAATCTGTGAACTCTGTGTGAGCAATGGTGCCATATACTGTTTTCACTTGTGTTTAATATCTAAAGCATTCCTGTCACATCAACCGAATGATAACATCTTTTTGAGTCACTGTAATCTCCAAATGATAACTCTGCATCAGTGATAAAAGTTGACCCGTAAACCCTTTGAGCTGTCAGTCAAATACCTCATGCTTCCGTGTAAATTCCCGCTTGGCTGCAGACAGTCCCATCTTGCGCAACCTGCCTGGGACACGGAAATGAGTCATTTCCAGGAGACGGCTATAAGAAGGAGAGACTCTCAACATCAGCGCTAGATTCAAACAGCAGAGCGAGAAGACAGCTGAACTGAGAAAAGGAAAAGCTGAGAAGAGAGTGAGCTTTGCAAAAGAAGAAGGAAAAGAAGAATAAGAAACAACTACTTTACTTTGAGACAGCAATTCCGGCTTCATCCGACCACTTTCCAAGAGACCTTCTAATCCTTCAGTGATAATTGTTGCAGAATTTGTAAAAGGCAAAAATGATGAGCAACAAAGTCACCGTCGCCTCTATTGTGGTGCTCCTGGCCTTCTTGGCTGTCAGTGAAGGTGAGGTTATTTTGTTATTCACTCATTGAATGTAACAGTATTGAACTCCATGCCTTCACACGTCTCTCTCTCTCTCTCTCTCTCTCTCTCTCTCTCTCTGTTGAGTTTTGCATTTAAACTGTCCTCCACTGTGCACATTCTGCCGTGCATCAAGAATGATCAACGCACACTGTCGCACTGCATGAACCTATATTTCTCCTATCTCCTATAACAGGGATGAGTCTGAGAAGCATGGGAGCAGAGCTGCACTGTCACTGCATCCAAACTGAGAGCAAACCCATCGGCCGTCACATTGAAAAAGTGGAGCTGATTCCTGCCAACTCCCACTGCGAAGAAACCGAGATCATGTAAGTCCTGCATTTCAAAGCCTTTAGCACATCTAGTGTTGATGTTGATACATTGAGATTCTGTCATTGTCACTTGTTGACATCATGACATCTTCGCCAGAGTCTACTTCTTCTTACCGTGTCTCTATTTCTCGCATTGTGTTGCAGTGCCACTCTGAAAAGGACAGGTGAAGAGGTTTGCCTGGATCCTGAGGCTCCCTGGGTGAAGAGAGTGATTAACAAGATTCTGTCCAAGTAAGTACAGGTCAATCACACAGTAAACGGGCACTCAAACACAAGCAATGATGTAGGTGGATAATGTAACAGAAAAGATACACAGAATGCTTATTCTATTCTGTTTTGTTTCCCCTCCCTGCAGCAGAAGACGCTGAATGGACCGACAAACAAGGACACACCACGAGCCTGAGCTCTTCACAAACAATTGAAAAGTACCAAAAAAGTATTTGTTTGTTGTTTGCTAAAACAAGATTGCCATCCCACTCATCTCATTTAAATCCCGGACCGCTTAATGTTTTGATGAACTGTTAAAATGATAACAGAATTGAGGGTATGTTTGTATCAAACATGTTATTTATTATCAAGTTTGTGCCATTGTATGTCACCTGTGAGTGTTGCTGCTTTCTATAAAGTATATTTATTGATATATTTATAAAATGCTTATTATATGAATTTTGTTGTTCATGGTGAAATTGATTAATAAAAAAACTTAAAGGATATCGAAAATGTAGTTTCTCTGTCCCCCCCCCCCCCCTCTCAATTATTAATTTACCCTTCATGCTGCATGTCCCTCGCAGGAATGTAATACGATTTACAACAGCAATCAATCATTTTAACTTGTAGGAAAAATTAAAAAAATTAAAAATCTCTAAGGGTGTATTCACACATGGAAAGTCCGTTAGTTCACTTGCTTTGGTCCAGACCAAATAGAATTTGGATTTTTTTGTTTGGTGTGGTCCACTTTCATATTGCTATTGATACATATTGATACACAGCTGATTAAGCTGTGTATCAGCTGGGTGTCAGTTCGGCGCAGTTCAGCACCAAACTGACACGGGGACAGTATTGACGGTCCCGTTGGGAAGAACAATAAAAACACACACTTCATGCAAAGCGCAGCGTGAACCTGTTGGCACTGTAGGCTACGGGAGACGCTCCTCTCCATCTGATCGCTGATCCGCACGCATCATTATCAAATGTAATATTTTCGCTCGGGGCTCCCGGTCAAACCACAACTAATCTTCCTAACAATGGCGACAACAACACTTTCCCATAATGTGAAGCTGATGGCGATTTATTAAAAAAGAAAAGAAAGAAAAGGCGCAGTGCTTCCTGCAATTGGGTCGGATCGAGTCCGGCCAAATTCACACCACAAACGAACTGCAGCAGAGTGCGTTTTGAAGCGAATCGAGACTACCTCTTCAGCTGGGTCTCGGAGCGTTTGTTTGGTCCGCCCCCGAGTGCGATTGCTGTATTCACACCTGTCTGAAAGATGCGCACCGAAGGTGGAAGTGCACCTGAGTTTGTTTCAACCGAACTAAACACAGCATGTGTGAATACACCCTAAGGGTGTATTCACACTGGGAAAGTCCGCTAGTTCACTTGCTTTGGTCCAGACCAAATAGAGTTTAGATTTTTTTTGTTTGGTGTGGTCCACTTTCATATTGCCCCTTTTGCAAGTGAACCAGCATCACGAAGCAAAACCACACGTGATCTGAGGTCATTCATTCATTGGACAGACATTCTGGGGTGGAGAGAAGCAGGAAAAACGAAGTAAAAACTGCGAAATATATAACTGATACGATATGGGGTTAAAAATAATAAATACATAAATAAATAAATAAATAAATAAATAAATAGGCCAACATCTAGCCTATAAATAAAATAAAAAAAACATAAAATTAGTGTTGTTTCATATGGTTATAATATGTAGGCCTGTGTCAATGTGTGGCTTGTAGCCTACGATGTGAAACATAATATTTACTGTATTTTTGCAGCTGGACGTGCGGCTCGCGAGGAATAGGCTCAAGCTGACACACAGCTGATTTAGCCGTGTTTCAGCTGGGTGTGAGTTCGGCGCGGCTCAGCTCCAAACTGACACAGGGATGGTATTGACGGTCCCGTAACATGGGATGCAAAGTAAAAACACGCACTTCATACAAAGCGCAGCGTGAACCTGTTGTCACTGTGCAGGAGACGCTCCCCTCTCCTTCATCTGATCGCTGAACACATCAGCATGTTTACGCGTCCTGTCTATCAAATGTAATATATTCGCTCGGGGCTCCCGGTCAAACCACAACTAATCTTCCTAACAATGGCGACAACAACACTTTCCTATAATGTGAAGCTGACAGCGATTTATTAAAAAAGAAAAGGCACAGTGCTTCCTGCAATTGGGTCGGATCGAGTCCGGCCAAATTCACACCACAAACGAACTGCATTAGAGTGCGTTTTGAAGCGCATCGAGACCACCTCTTCAACTGGGTCTCGGAGCGTTTGTTTGGTCCGCCCCCGAGTGCGATTGCTGTATTCACACCTGTCTGAAAGATGCGCACCGAAGGCGGAAGTGCATCTGAGTTCGTTTCAACTGAACTAAACACGGCATGTGTGAATACACCCTAAGACTTCATTAGATAATCCAAAAAGGTTCAGTTACTGTATCGTGAGAAATGAACTTGTATGTTCTTGTATACAGACTAGTATTCATTTTCAGTACCTTGATATGTTTGGACATCTTCCTCAGACGCGTCAGCTGTTGCTGTGACGCTTCGTGTCAGCAGGTTTTAAGGATTTTACGCAGGAAGTTAAAGACCTACTTCACCGGTTGGAATATGAAGGTGTATTGAACTCGGAGATCCTATGTAGTATAAATGTGCATTTTTTAAAAAAAATCGGATCATCCTAGCCAGAGAAAAGGCAGAAAGAGTGTTTTATGGTCTCACTGTCTAACCCTACATTGTCCTTCTTGTGACATCACAGTAAGGGTCAGGATTAACAGGACAGCTGGGCCAAGGGAAGACTGAGGGAAGACTGAGGATAGAAAAACCTCATTCATTATATTATGATAGTGATTTTATAATGATAGAACGCTGGTTCTGTATGGGTGAAGTATTCCTTTAAGTATAGTAGAAACATGTCAAGGTACTAAAAGTTAATACTAGTCTGTATACAACAAACATTCAAGTTAACTTAAGTGGAAAATTTTATTTAATTACTGTTACTGAACAGAATGTTTTACCAATGTTAAATGTTGCTTTATAACACATAACGAACTGTCAATCTATTTATCCATCAGCACCTATCTTTCACACACGGAAAAGTGCTTGGAGTGTGTCATGGATTGAGTGTAATTCAATATAATTTGTGAAAATCTTCAGACTAATGGAGATATTGACTTAAACTCTAGTTCCCAATTTTTAAGCCTGGACTGCAGGAACAACCTGAATCAGGTCATCAGGGTTATTCCTCAGATTGGACACAGGTCTCCAGAGACTGTACAATTGTAAGAAAACACTTAATAAAATTATTGTTAATACAGTTTGTAGATTCTGCTTCAGCCTTGAATTGGAAATGACTTAAAGCTCCCATATTATACACTTTTCGGTACTATTATACACCATATTATATGGTCTTTGTGGTCCCTAATACGTTTTTCTTTAATTGTTTGCTGAAAAAAACTTTCAGATAATTTATTGTACTATGCTGATGTTCAGCTAATCTCACAATGGCCTGTTTTTTAAAAAGAGCTGCAGCTCCCCTCGTAAATATACAATCTTTGAGCTGCCCCCGCCCCCTGTCCGGAAGCGAAGCCAGATACGCCTCGACCTCTGTCTGTCAGGGCCGTGGACCAATAAGAAATAGGGGTGTGGGCTGCACAGTGGAAGCTTCTGGCTTTCCAGTTTGTGAGGTCAGAAAAGGGGAAAATTCTGACTGGAGTATATTGGGGGGGAGGGGTGGGGGTTTCAGGTTTTTTTTTGTGTTACCTACTACATAGGTTTTTTTTGTGTGTGCTACCTAACACAGCACTTCTCTGAATCCCAGACCATCAGCACTGGATCCCCCCAAGGCTGTGTTCTTTCCCCTCTGCTCTTCTCCCTGTACACAAACAGCAGCACCTCCAGTCACCAGTCCGTCAAGCTCCTGAGGTTCGCGGACGACACCACGCTCATCGGGCTCATCTCTGGCGGGGATGAGTCCGCCTACAGGTGGGAGATTGACCATCTAGTGACCTGGTGCAGCCAGAACAACCTGGAGCTTAACGCTTTAAAAACAGTGGAGATAATTGTGGATTACAGGAAGAACCCGGCCCCACGATCCTGGCTGGCTCCCCAGTCGACTCTGTGGAGTCCTGCCGCTTCCTGGGCACCATCATCAGCCAGGACCTAAAATGGGAGCTGAACATCAGGTCCCTCACCAAAAAAGGCCAGCAGAGGATGTTCTTCCTGCGCCAGCTGAAGAAATACAACCTGCCAAAGACTATGATGGTGCACTTCTACACTGCCATCATTGAGTCTATCCTCACCTCATCCATCACTGTCTGGTACACTGCAGCTACGGCTAAGGACAGGAGCAGACTGCAGCGCATCATACACTCTGCTGAGAAGGTGATTGGCTGCCACCTTCCATCCCTCCAGGACCTGCACAGCTTCAGGGCTTTGAGGAGGGCAGGCAGGATTATGGCCGACCCGTCCCATCCTGGTCACAGACTTTATGAGTCTCTCCCCTCGGGCAGGAGGCTGCGGTCCATCAGGACCAAAACCTCCCGCCACTTGAACAGTTTCTTCCCCTCTTCAGTGGGGATCCTTAACAGGTCCAGAGATCGCCTCCCCCACTGACTGACACTGACACTGACTCAATTCGTAAATGTTTACAAATTTTAAGTATCTTTACCTTAGTTTTTATTCTATTTTATACTATTTTAACTTATCACTTGTTTATATATTGTGTTATATTGTATATATTACAGTCACTGTCCGTTCATTGTTTATTGTCTAACTGTATGCACCTTATTTACCAAGACAAATTCCTTGTGGTGTAAAACCCTTCTTGGCAATAAAATCCTTTCTGATTCTGATTCTGATTTTGACAGATTTTTTTTCTGTGCTACCTAACACATAGGTTTTTTTTTTGGTGTGTTACCTACTACATAGGGTGTTAGGTAGCACACAAAAAAACCCTATGCAGTAGGTAACACAACAACAAAAAAACCTATGTGTTAGGTAGCACAAAAAAAACTTGTGTAGTAGGTAACACACCAAAAAAAAACCTATGTGTTAGGTAGCACAAAAAAACCTATGTAGTAGGTAACACATATCTATACTCAACAAAAATATAAACGCAACACTTTTGTTTTTGCTCCCATTTTTCATGAGATGGACTTAAAGATCTAAAATTCATTCCAGATACACAATTGTACCATTTCTCTCAAACATTGTTCACAAATCTGTCTAAATGTGTGATAGTGAGCACTTCTGCTTTGCTGAGATAATCCATCCCACCTCACAGGTGTGCCACATCAAGATGCTGATCTGACATCATGATTAGTGCACAGGTGTGCCTTAGACTGTCCACAATAAAAGGCCACCCTGAAATATGCAGTTTTGTCTCACAGCAAAATGCCACAGATGCCACAAGCATTGAGGGAGCGTGCAATTGGCATGCTGACAGCAGGAATGTCAACCAGATCTGTTGCTTGTGCATTGAATGTTCATTTCTCCACCATAAGCCGTCTCCAGCAACTTCGCACAGCCATTGAAGAGGAGTGGACCAACATTCCACAGGCCACAATTGACAATCTGATAAACTCTATGCGAAGAAGATGTGTTGCACTGCATGAGGCAAATGGTGGTCACACCGGATACTGACTGGTTCTGAGTCCCCAGACCCCCAATAAAGCAAAAAAAATGCACATTTCAGAGTGGCCTTTTATTGTGGACAGTCTAAGGCACACCTGTGCACTAATCATGATGTCAGATCAGCATCTTGATGTGGCACACCTGTGAGGTGGGATGGATTATCTCAGCAAAGCAGAAGTGCTCACTATCACACATTTAGACAGATTTGTGAACAATGTTTGAGAGAAATGGTACAATTGTGTATCTGGAATGAATTTTAGATCTTTAAGTCCATCTCATGAAAAATGGGAGCAAAAACAAAAGTGTTGCGTTTATATTTTTGTTGAGTGTGTGTTTCTGCCTTGAATATTTTTGTATTTAACAACCTGTCTTGACCTTGTTTTTCCAGATTGGCAGCTTTATTAAAGGTCTGTAAAAAATACTATTGATTATATAAATAAAACAATGTTATTATTAATATTACTATTGTTATTATTATTGTTGTTGGTTTGTAATTAGCCTGTGTGAGGATCATGGACTGTATGGTGAGGAAGGATGCAGGCAAAGGGGCGGGGCCGAGCGCACAGCCGGGGGTAGGTGCAGCGTCTGATGCGCGCAGAGAGACGACCCTCACAACGCTCGACGGACACGCACCAGAGAAACCGGAATGCACACAAAATGCTTCGTCTACGACCTATGACAAGCCGCTGCCTGTAGGGAAAATAAATCAACCGCAAAGGATCACGCCGGAAGCTCTGTCGTTAGGATTGAAGCGCTCGCGCAGGCAGTGTAGCCTATTTGCCGCAGAAATCATCCCACCAGAGCTCCCGCTGCCGATGCGCTGCAGCTGTGCATGAATCCTTCCGTTTGGCTTGCAGGTCCAGGACAAAACCGGGCGTCGTTTACGGCTGTGTGAGGTGGATACCGTTTGAGAGTGCACCTTATCCGCGTCTCCGCACACCCATTGGCACCCTCCTTCAGGATGGCGTTAACGATCTGCACGAGATTTACCGATGAATATCAGCTCTTTGAGGAGCTGGGGAAGTAAGAAATCATGTTTTTTTTAATCCTCTGGCATCATCTGTGTATAAAATGTCAGACTGTTATGTAATAGGCCGCCTTGGCATAGGGTCTTGGATGTTGGGCTTTGTGTGTTTAAATGCGTGTGCAAGCTGCTGATAGTGTAGCCGTGTAAACTATGATGCAGGGGGCTAAATACGATCATGTGTCAGGCAGGCCTGTGCAATGGCATCTTGTTTGATTTAATCACACATATGAAGCCCTGCTTACGGTTTGTG
Source organism: Ammodytes marinus (assembly GCF_949987685.1). NCBI lineage: Eukaryota > Metazoa > Chordata > Actinopteri > Uranoscopiformes > Ammodytidae > Ammodytes > Ammodytes marinus. The sequence continues at coordinate 15,384,079 of NC_137235.1, forward strand.
CGTTCAAAAGATGTCGAGGGAAGCGTCTCACGATTTGCCTCCATCCTGTGCAGCCACTGACGCTCCATTTTCGACCTTTGGGGTGCCAGGATAGCTCCCGTGTTGTAAACTAAACCAGAGTGAAATATGCACCGGGGTGTGTAAAATGGAGATATTTGAAAACCCACCCTCTCCCCCCTTATCTACCTCTTCCCCCTCCGCGTGACAAAAATACACACTCGGTAATGCGACAGCAGACCATGTAGTTGGCGATGACACATTCCCCAGCCAAGCACCGGGCTGCGGTCAATTATCAGACACAGCCAGGGAATTCCTCACCCGGGAGAGAGAGAGAGAGACAGAGCGGGATAGAGAGAGACGGGATAGAGAGAGACAGACAGAGAGAACGAGAGAGAGAGAGAGAGAGAGATAGAGAGAGAGAGATAGAGAGAGAGAGAGAGAGAGAGAGAGAGAGAGAGAGAGAGAGAGGCACCTTTTCATAGCCTACCTGACCTGCAGTCTGCCCAGCACCCCGTGGTCAGTGTACACAGTCCCAGATGCTTGAAGCCTGGGTTGACTTTCATCCAAAGCAGAAAGAGAGATAGAAGTGTAGCCTGCTCCCAGTTTCCACAGTGTCTCCCACTTTACATTCTTCCCAAGGTCCTGTTTCTAGTGAAGATATCTCCTCTACAACCCCCCTACCTCTACGATCCTTGCCATTTTCATCTTACGCTATATGTCATCAATAATGCAGCCACATTGCTTTTATAGTACCATTTAAATCAACTGGTCTCTTCACTGTTTGCACCCACCCCACCAAGTACCAGCTGGTAGCCTACTGATAAAATAAAGTTAATACTACAATGTTTTTTGAACCACATACCTGAATATTATTATCCAGAAACGATTATTTATAGGAGATAACACTCAATGCTGGTACCTAACTAACATTTAGCAATTAAAAGACAATACCAGTCTGTTTGCATTTTCTACCAAATTAACTTCATCAATCAATCATGTATACTTAGCCTTTATTATTGATTGCAAGCTCTTTAGTTTGGGATTTCTGGATGTATATTTCCTTACAATCTGGTTTATTTTAAAATCAAATAGGACACACTGGAAATATGCTGAAGTTGTGCATTGTGCAATGCATCACAGTGAAGATCAAGTCTTGGTTTTAATTCTGCCAGTGTTACATTATTGCTGAGCGGTTATGCAGTTTGAATAGTTTTTCAGTGAAATAAAAGTAATAATTCATTCATATTTCTAACACTTGTTTCTTGTAATTAGACGTAAACATGCAACACCATCGACACTATAATAGAAAACAGCATTCAAACTCTTTTAAAATGGTAAAACCCATAATTACTGAAATTCTCATATCAGTATTTGAGTTCAGTTCACATTTGGTTACCCACAAACCACGCCTCTGCATCCCTGCGGCAAGAAGTTTTCATCTTTGCGATTTATTTCTACTCTCAGACGGATGAAAGTAGTCATGTCCAGTGTTTACCATCTTATTTTGGATCCATATTTGTCAGAGAACATGAACACACACACAGAACCTTCCTCGTTGTGGATGGTTCGGCTGCTAACCCTGAACCTTGATCCAGCTAGCTATTTTTACTTTACTTTTACATACAAAAGCGCAATACATTTTAGTGTAGCTTCCATACATTCACATTTGTACTTCAAAGCACTATACTACCAAACTGCAGTCAAGTCAAGTACAATTATTATGTAACATGTTATGCTATGATCATTTCCTTTACCAAATCCCTTACAAATCAGAGGTAAGCTTTAGTGGCAAGCTGCTCACTCCAGAGGACGTTAGGTAACATGTTTATGTTACATGTCAGTATATACTCAGCAATAGCTGGTGAAAACATAGTTCCAAAGCTTAAGTTATTTCTTATATGTAGCACTGATTTAAACAATTAATGTCACATTGTGCATTAACATCACGCCACAATTGTCAGCCGTTAGAGGTGCAGTGAGGGAAAGAACTTACTGAACTGTTCGTGATAGCTCTGCTGTTGTATGGAGCCAGACAAGGAGGGGAAGAGCTTTTATTTGAAAGAGAAGGCGTGCACAGACAGACATGGAGGTTGAATAGCAAAGCGGCCTGCATGGCTGGCTGCAGAGCTGAGGGGTACTTCTTCTGTATTTAGAGATGAGAGATGCAGCACTATGCTCTTCTCCTCCCTCAAATATAGCTGACCTAGTTTTTTGATCCTCATACATGTGCCTGAAATGCCAGAACAACACATGGATTAAACAACAGAATCATAGCTGGTATGCACGTTCGTTGGTGTCAATGATCATCTCACCTTGTGTGTAGTCATGAGGACAGTGTGTTCTATAGGTATGGAGGGTGCGTGTGTTTGTGGGAGTAACTGCAAACATACAGCATCCATGCTTTTGTGCCATGCACTTTTGAAATGTGACTGAAACATACATTTTTCTCCCCTTTCTATGACATCCGAGAGCTGTTTCATGAAGCAAATGATCCCTTTAAACCATTTTCAGTAAATCTGTCTCCTTTCAGGGAATCCTGTTTCTCAAAGCAAAGCATGTTGCGACACATTTGATCTAAGTTACCATGGAAACTTATCCCACCAGCCTAGCTTGATTCCAGTCAAGCAACTTTTAAGGCTTAGCTTCACCTTAGGCTTATACTGAAAAGCAGTATTTTCTCAGAAAAATGCAGTGAATAATATGACAAGCTGTCATATTATTAGCTATGACCGTTATGAAGTATCTGATTCACTTTTATTAGACGAAACTTAAGCCAGGTTTTTTACACTTAGCTTTGGTTTTCTAAGCCAAGGATCACACCTCACATTGTTCATTTGAGCTGTTTTGAACACCAATAAGTATTTCTGTGTGTGTGTGTGTGTGTGTGTGTTCATTTCAGGGGCGCCTTTTCTGTGGTCAGGAGGTGCGTGAAGATCTCCAATGGACAGGAATTTGCTGCCAAAATCATCAACACCAAGAAGCTTTCTGCCAGAGGTAGGAAACACATACAAATGTACAGAAACACAGACCAACACACGTTCGGAAAACACACACCGTAGAAAAAAATAACATGCCCCAAGTGTCACCACGTTACGTGCGGATGAGCTGTGAACATTGCTGCCCCTGAAACAGGCTTTTGGGCTCCGAGAGAAAACATGTTTCTGTGTGTAAGTCAAAGAGTGAGAGAGAGAGAGAGAGAGAGAGAGAGAGAGAGAGAGAGAGAGAGAGAGAGAGAGAATGCCTTTACTGTTTTCGCCTAATTGCACTTATTGTGCTGCTTGGTATTTTGTGTGTACTGCTTCCTTTTTTGTGCTATTCATACCTGTCCTTTAGTTTTGTATAATGTTCGTCAAACAAAACCTTGTGTGTGCGTGTGTGTGTCTCCTTGGGTGCGTGTGCATGTGTTCCGTATTGATTCAGGGCTCTGGCTGGTCTTGTCGTCCCAGGGGCAGAGCTCTTGCGAAGCCGACCCAGTTCTTTCACATCCGTCACTGTAATTGTAGCTGCTGGCCTGGTTGCCTTAGGCTTGACACACACACACACACACGCACACGCGCGCGCACGCACGCACACACACACACACACGCATGGCCCAGGAACCCCCAGCATTAACCAATGATGTGTTGCGCCTTTGCTGATCCTTCTCCTCTTCAGCCAATGGCATGTTTTGTCACCTCCTGTGATGACCAAATAACTGCAGTCCTATACAACACAAGGAGTCAAGACATTCTGTAGATGGGAGCTGTACCATTGAATTAGTAGTAATTTACTGGAAATCATGTGGGCAGCTGTTGAGCACTTGTTATGCCATTACCTATAGTTACATTGCGATTATGAAAATCTATGTTTCTATAGTGTTGTAGCATGTGTATATACAGTATAAGCAAGCACTCACCCGACCTCTTTGCACTATTTGATCTTTCATCAATTATTTTCTTTTTTCCAGTCTCCCCCCTCCCTCTCCGTGTTCTTTGCTGTTTTGCATTTACTATTCTGCCTTATCTTGCGTTTTCTTTTTCGGCCTCTTTTATATCTGCTCTGTCTCTTTATATTTCTCACCAGGAACTTCAACCCGCCCGCTCCTTCCTGCACATTTTCTCCTATGCTAATACCTCGTCACCATTTATGCCTGGCTTCATTCCTCCATCACTCTCTCTTATCTCTCCTCCTCTTCGCTCCCTTCATGCTGCATCTCTTTTCTTTTCAATACTTTGCCCTTCCCCTCCTGCTGTCTCTCTTCCGCCCATATTGACCCTTCTGCTTGCTGAGTGCAGTGTTAGAAATAGACACTTCGGCAGACGGATCAGTGTCTCGCCACTTGCATGCTGGGACAGATTTTCCAAAAATACTGCAAAGGGTTATCTCGCCACACACATGCATTTGGATCTGCGAAGGTTCACAAACACACTCTTTGGCTCTTTCCTGTTGTCCTATGTGTATTTGTTTGTCTAGAGGTTAACATACTGGGCATGCTTGTGTGTCAGATATGGTCTTACCCTCTTCCCGCGATAAGCCCTAGAATTGCAGCTCTGATTCCCTCTTATCTAGCAGGATCATGAACTTCCCCAACCCCACTCCAGCCCACCAATGTGTGTGTGCGTTTGCAAGTGCATGCGTGTATATCATTTAAAAGGGTTTAGGGTAAGATGGTGTCTAGGCAAGATCAAGGCATTATATGTGTGTGTGTGTGTGCGCGCACGCTTGTGCATGTGTGCTTGTGTGTTTGGTTATTCTGCTTATGGATGCACACATGTGTGGTTGGCCTACAGGACCAGACACAGTTCTGCAATCTGCAATCCTGATTATGCAGTATTTCATTAAGAGCAGCAGATGAATCAGTAAATGAGAGGAAGCAGTGGAGAGAGCGAGGGGAAGAAAAGGAATGGAAGCAGAGGGGGAGAGACGGATAATCAGAGAAAGAGAAGATGGAAAGTCAGCATTTAAGTGTATGTGTGAGCGTGTTCACGCTCAATCCCTGACAGCAGCTGAATATTTGTCCTCTCCCTTCATGCATGCGCGTCAGTGTCCTGTCACTATGTCTGCTATCTTTTGTCACTTTGTGTTTGCTTCTTATATGCTGTGTGTGTGCGTACATATGTGCAACTTTGTGTGTGTCTGTTTGTGCAAATGATAGTCCTTCATTGTGAATCTATACACTTGCATCATTGCCTGAATACTGTGATCGTTTCAGCTTGTCTTAACAGTCGATTGAATTTCCGAAAGCTTTTCTTTCAAAGAAAATTGCACTGCATTGTGGGAGTGACAGTGATAAGGAGAGGGAGTGAAGATATAATTAAGTAGGGAGGAGTCAAAACATAGATTTATGAATTATTGTTCTTATTATATTGGAAGTCCCATTCATTCTACAGAGACTGCATTATCGTGATTCTGTCACTGACCATCCTTCATTGCGAACAGTATCTGTGCAGGCTTTTGCTGTTGTCATTTATTATTTTTTTATGTGGAGGTGTCATGGTTACAGAGATGATAGCTGTTGCTGTGGAGTAAGCCAGTCTGCCTTTCTGTCTCTCTCTCTCTATATATACTGTATATTTATACACAGTATATGTATGATAAAGATTTTCGTCACGTTTTTTATTTTCTCCCAGAACGTCTTTATTCCTGTCTTTCTCTGGTGTCACTGCTACTCCGTTTTGCCTCACTCTAAAGTGAAGGGAAGAAGAAGAGCGAGAGCGAGAAGGAAAGAAGATGCTTTTGTGGTAGAGAGAAAGATAGGGGAGAGATGGAGAAATATGAGGGAAGGGAAAGAAGGATTGATCATTGGAAAGAAGAGGGGGGGGGGGGTCACATGACTCACTGGGTACTTGAAGGCTAAAAATATTTTCACTCTGTTTGTCTCTCTCTCTCTCTCTCTCACACTCACACACACACACACACACACACACACACACACACACACACACACACACACACACACACACACACACACACACACACACACACACACACACACACACACACACACACACACACACACACACACACACACACACACACACACACACACACACGTATTTAAAGGAAAGGTCGATTAGCAGATTCACACCTGTCTGGCCAACCAGATTGGATAGGGAGGAGAAAGCATGGCTGGGCTTTAGCCTACTGTAGCATGGCTGTTTTTTAAATTCTGTGTACGATGTGTAATATGCGTGTTTGAATAAAATAATTTAGTGCTAAGAACTGAGTAATGAACAATGGTTATAGTGTGGTCTATATTTTTCCAATAAAACCAACATTGGCGGAACATCACTAGTATAAAATAGTCTCTAGATTAAAAGACCACGCTACCCAGACAACATCCTTGAAGCTCATTTGTAGCCAAGTTGTTATAGCTATATGTGGTGATAGTTTCAGCTGCCAACATCAGGAGTAGCTAGTTGCTGTTGTTAAAACATATATGAATAATATGATAAAAGAATTTTTGAAATGTCAACATTTCGATGCATTAAAAATTGATCCTTCAGCCTGAAAAAAACCTATAGAGTATGACTAACAAAGGTAACGACAGGGGAATTCTCAATTACAGTCCTGCATCTCCTTCTGTCTCTCTCCCTCTCCCTCTTCATTCCTCTCTGCCCTTTTCTATTGCAACCTTTTATTGTTTTTATTTTGAATTTTTGTCGTTTGATTTCCCATTTCTATACCTTACAACTTTCTCCCCTCTGTCCTCCCACCTCTCCTTCTTTCTCCCTCAGTTATTCTCCCTCAGTTGTTCCCTGGCAGAGGATCAGTCTGGGGCATATCATGGTGGAAATATTTAGACTTGTCTCCCAACTCATCACTTAGATTTCATGCCGTTGCCGTCACCGTCTTTATCTGACACTTGTGAAACTTCCAGAGATGGATAGTTGGATGTTAATGCGGCTACGAGTAACATTTAAATATCTTTTAAACAGCCTCATGTTTCCTCTGATAATCATAAATTACCTTTAACAGCAAACGAGACCATCAGTGCAAAGAAAGACGTTTTTATATAGTTTTTATTACTGCGTTTGGTCTGGTCTAGTCTGGCATGACCACTTCCGCCAGCGTCTATTCGCCTGCGTCGAAAAGCTACGCAGCCCTGACGCAGCCCCCTCCTTTTCCGGTTGCTGGCTTTCCCCTATTGTGATCCCCCTCAAATTCGGAAACAATTCACTCACAGTCAACCCGTGTGCTTATGAGCAGCGCTCTTTCTCTCTCACACACACACACACACACACACACAGGGTGTGAGAAGTCACATTACTGTAGACAGAAATAAAGTGTGGCGATACTTCGGGATAATAATATTGGCGGCGGCGGTCCGGGATGCATCCTAGCTTAGCCTAGCTGTCCAACTTCATTGTACAACTACCCCCGGGCAGAAATACCCTCATAAACTCTGGAAAATGAAGCGTGGGGGTTTGAATTGAGCACCGGACCTTATAACCGGCTAGATTAAGATCCGCCGTTCCCTTTCTTTGGTGAATTAGGGACTATGCAGCGGTGTTTTAGCGACGGGGAAAGATTCCAACGGCTTCCACTATCACCTAGCAACTACGGCTACTTGCTGCAGTTGGTGTAGCGCTCACAACGTCAAAACCCTGTTCTGCCTGTAAACAGACGGACTACGGCTCTGACTACAGCGATAGGAGGTGGTGACATAAGTTCTCGAATGCTAAAAATTCTACTCGACCGCCGTAGCCGTCCTCTCAACCGCCGATGATAATGTTACCAGAGATAACACTACGTGGGTGGCTAGTTAACTCCGGTTAAGTTATCCCGTGAGCTCCTCGGGGGCTAAAGTGTATGGTGTCTTGACATGCTGGTTAGAAAGCAACACACTATGTATATTCCTTTTGTCTTTAATAGTTTTTGTGTGGCGTTTGCGGGTTTAGCCATTTCTCTGACAGTCTCTGGACGTGAAGACGTTCCATCAAAATAAGTCTCCCCCCGGCACTATTTTGCAGAACACCGCTGCTGCTTCCCGGGGTTAGCCCCGCCCTAGATGATTGTGATTGGTTTAAACAAATACAAACAGGCTAGCCCAGTTTCCCCCGGTTTCCCCACCCGAATAGACGGCTCTAAACAGAGTGCTTCCAGACCCTACTACTTGCTGTAGTTTGGTCTGGCTTTGCGAGACTAGGTCTGGTCACACCCTGTCCGATATTCGGTTCACGCGTGCATGCTCTATGGTCACATATCCGTATTGGTCGCAGATTTCAGTGTGGCGCAGCAACGCGATTTGAGAAGCCTATCCCTCCAGGTGAGGGAAGGGGAGCGGGAGCCTTGTTTGAGACAGTTATTTGTCGTCATAATGACTGATAACGGGGCTAAACCATCAAAGAAAAAAAAGAAAATGCAATGAAGAAAAGCTAAAAGGGAGAGTGATAGGCGGGCGGGAGGGCGTTGCCAAGCAACGTATACACAATTATCACGGGAGCGAACTAGACTGCAGTGTTTACTCCTAAATGAATGAGCGGTAGCCTACTAAAACAAAGTTTACTTTGCCTCACCAGCATCATCAGATGACCATTATTCATCTGAAATAGTCATTATTTACAACAACATAAACACATTACCTCATCGTGATCCATACTAACTGCCGTCTCTCGTTCATTCGCTTTGTGTGACAATTAACTATAAGCTGAATGGAAAACTCAGGCACATTCTCTTTGGGCTTTGGACATTGTGGATAAATGTAGCAAGAATTCAGCTCTGGTAGATGAAGAAAATGTCGAATTTGTAATAAGCAACGATGATTTCTTGAGTGTTTGCTCGTATGTCTTTTAAAGTCTGTGCATAATTACATAGTTATATTTAGCAATGGCTTCCTTACTTATAAACCTTCGCTGGTTGCTATGCCAGCGTTTTGGTAACCAGGGAGCTACATAGTAGCATAATTAAGTAGAGCAGGGGTTTTCAAAGTGTGAGAGAGTGAGCCCCCCCTCAGAGAACAAATTTCAGCTGAGCCCCCTCCCCCAAAAAAGTTCTAAATCCCTGTGTGTTTTGAAAGATCTTTTAATTATTTTACACATTTTAAGCAACTCTGTTCCTATTTTACACATTCTAAACATCTTTGTGCCTTTTTAAACACATTTTTTTAAACATTTTAACATCTTTATCTAAGTATGTTTTTGTTTAGCTTTTTTAAAATACATTTGAACATCTTAATCCAGTGGTTTAATCATGCTTCCTTTAAGCATGGATAGAAGTGACTGAGCGTGCAGCTGAGTGAGAAAGATAGGCCGACAGCCTTGCCCAAATTATTGACTTTTGTTAAATGTCCTTCTCACACCCAGTGTTTTTTCGCTAGTGCCTCCAATGTCCTGCTGGGTGAAAATAGTAGCCAGCGGAGAACCAGAAACTCCTAGGGGGGTCCGGGGGTATTCCCCCCTGGGAGATTTTTTTTTTACCTTTTTGAAGTGAAATGCATGAATCTGGTGCACTTTGAGATGAAAATTAAGAGGCTTAATCTGAGGAATTTTGTGTGAACAAATAATTTGGAGACACTGGGTCGGATGAATTAGAAGCTATTGAAGAAAGACAAATACATTTTTCATAAAAATATTAATTTAAAATAAAATATTATGCAGGGTCGTCTGGGTTGGGCTTGGAGCTTTTTCTTTTATGGGACATATTTTTCTGTAATATAATGGATGCATTTAAATGCAGTGAGAGGCACAAAGCAGAAGAACTCTTGTCCCGCTATCTTTTTTTTCACAGACGAGGCTGAAATAGGCTTTAGACTATACACAGTGCATGGGCAACTGAGGGCAGCCCCATTTCCAAATGTTTTTAAATAAACTCAATACACACCGTGCTAGGACGTGAACGTGACGTCACATGATCAGTTAACCTCGGATTATCTCCCAGATGATCTGATTCAATTATTAGGCTATTAACTATCTAAACCAAAACATTTTATTCCTTTTTTGTATGATAACTTACATTTGCTTAATATGATTTTAATATAAAAAACAAACTAAAAAAAAAAATATTTTTTTTTCACATATTCATCCGCGCCTCCCCCCCCCCTGCCATAACTCCACGCCCCCCCAGGGGTGTGCGCCCCACAGTTTGAAAACCACTGAAGTAGAGGAACATTTTGTGCTGTGATAGTGGAAACAGTCATTTGATACCTTGTACCACATACTACCACATAGGTGATGTAGCCATTATCATAATTGTTTTTTGTTAATTCTGTATGTTTTCCTGTCAATATATGTGACTGTTTTTGAGTCTCTCCTGGTCAGGGTGTGTCTCCAGACTGCCACCCTCAGATTAAACCACTTTTACATATTAGTGTAATGTGCGTGCAGCTGCATTACGCTGGATAAGATAATGGCAGACATTACCGTATATTATGAGCCTCCCAGCAATACACCGGGGGCACTTTTATCTCTTGACACCAGCCACCTTTTGTTTCTCCTCAGAAGAGAAAGCAAGGGAATTATCTGTCGCATAATTCTTCCTCTATTGGGAACCAGCAGAGGGTGACGGAGTCTCAGCGTCCTGGAGGGTTTCATTAGACCCCCGAGTTTTTCTGGACGTTAAATAGAACCATATGGAGGAAGCACCACTTAGCTGCTGGCCACAGAGGATGTAACCCTTAACCCACTACATCCTTTTAATTAAAACTCTTAATTAAATTGGAGCAGAACAATTCCTAAACCCTGATGTGGTATGTGTCGAGGTTCGATTTGTTTGTGTATTAGGGTTAGGACTTCAACTAAGGTTTATTTTCCTTAATTGATTAAATTACTGATTGCTTAAGCGGATGAATCAAATCAAGCCCATAACCAAATCAAGGAGGTTTTCAAACTGTCCGACCAACAGTGATATAAAGAACAATACTTTTGAGAAGCTGCAACAAACAAATTTGTCACCCGGGGTTTACATGAGCCCAGGCTATGGTTAGGTTTAGGCAACACTTTATTATCATTGTTTCAATTACATGTTAGACATTTTACTGATACGGCCTATATCAAGGACATCAATTTTGCTTTTGAGGGAATTTTAGGTTTTGGTTAATCAGACCCCTCGATGAGGGGTCTGATTAACACAAGATGCCAGAAATCAGATGACCACCACAACTTGGTCAGCCAGGTGACGGGTCAAACTTTCTCTATTTCTGTCCCTGTTTCTTGCTTGTAATCCCTATCTCTTTCTATGTCTGCTCATGACTTAATCTGTCTGTCCCCAACTGTGGCATTAATAGAATTACAGGACATCAAACACATACGTACATTTACATTTTAAGAAACCCATTGAGATTAGATATATTTATTTCAAGGACATGCAGCAGCATAATAAAAAAAAACACATAGTTACAGGGAAGAAACACACATACACACAGAGCAGTACACTCTGCTGCAGTGCTATTGCAGACGCCACACATCAGAAGTGACAGAAAGAGAATCAAGCAGCGGTCTAGAGTTTGTCTGGTTATGTATGTGTGAGAAACTTTTCAATACAACTATCAAAAGTGTAAGCGAACTCCGTAAGAAAACAGGTGCCTCAATCTGGAATATTTGTATTTTCAGAGTTTAAGGAATCCGTCTTCCTTCCTGCAAAGTGTATAAACAAATTGATTCAGACACATAATTAGGAAACAAACTGATCGTCATTTGAATAATAGCACACTAACTAACTGCCATCTTTGATTTATTTTTATATACAGATCAAAAGAAAGTGTTGCATATGGAAAAGCCAGGATGGAAGGATAAAATAAAATAACTTAATCTGTAAAAGGGATCACTGCCCTATAGGCCTATACTACCCTTTTAAAAACATGTAGTAACACTCATATAGATGTTCCTAGTTCTATCGCTTAAATAACATTATTCTATCGCCCTTAAATAAATATAGAAATGTTCTTCAGTAGAGGACTAAAATGTTTGTTTTGAATTGCACATGTGATATGCCTCACTTCTTGGTAAAACGGCATCTGAACATCCATTTGATTTGTTGTTTGGGATACAAAGAAAATGACTGCATAATGCATATTGCACAATAAATGTGTCCAGTTTCATGAAATGTTCAGGAGGAATCTAGTTTCCTTGAAACGTTACTGCAATGAAGCATTACTGAGAAAGAAGAACCATTATTAAGTACTATCAAAAGACTGGCTTTGTGTTTCTTTTTATATTTCCGCAACAAACATTTTGGACTCTGAGTTGATTTTCTACAGTTTCCACAGTCCTTTACTTGTTATTTTATGTTCTAAATGATAATATGGACATTCTGCATTTTCTCTTATTTTCAGAACCTATAATATAGGATTATGAGTTGATATTGTATTTATTTATAATTGAATTATTATTCCAAAAGTGCTAAAACATTTTTTTTTACATATCATCACGTGACTTTCTTGATCCACATTTTGTGTAATTTGAGATTATCGTTGTTTTGTCTTAATGGTCAAAATTACTCATTTAGAATGGTCTATGTGATGCACTACCACGTTTGTATTCAGATGCCTGATCTCAAAAAGGAGTATGGCATGTAGCTTGGGCCCAACACTGTCTCTGGTCATGGTGTCAGCAGGGTGGATGGGGGTTTCAGATTTGAGCGAGGGAAGACGTTTGTTCAGTTTGCTGTCACATCGCTTGACCCACTTTTTATGAAAAGAAAATTGCTGAAGTGAAAGTTCTGTCTCATACAGTGTTACACATCCTTGCATGTTTTAAGGTGGGCATATGGAAATCCTGAAGCTTCCTTAGTGGGTGTACTCTGTATGCCTGCGTATCACAGACTACACCACTCTACTAACTAACATAGACATACATGACAACTTGGGCTGTCCTAAATATGGTACAAAGTGTGGAATCATAATCTGGGCAGGACAGATGCATACTTGCGATGCTTATGCAAAGAAATAGATTGTTTAAGACAAGATAGTTTACGACGTGACAAATGCAAGAGGTCAGTCAGTGGCCTAAAGACAGCAAAGCAGCTGACAAAGATAAAGCACATCATGTGTCCCTGCACCACTCTGTTCATTCCACAGTTAAGTGAGAGATGTGTATTCATGTCCTTATATATTCCAAATGTGTCCTTTTTAAAGACACATTTTTTTTTTTAATTTCTTGTTAGACGGAGCAGGCTTCTCTTCCACCAGTGGAGATAGAGCAGAAGATCAACAATAACAAAACACACTTTCAGCATGTTTGAAAAAGTAAGAAGAAAAAAATTACTAAGTGGGAGCAACCAGGAAACAACTCAGTATATTGTAGAACGAGTCACTTTTATATGATGAATAATGACTGATAGACAGAGTAACATGCAGACACCCAGACACACAGCCTAGATCAGGCCAAAAGGTCTGGAGAGTCTAGAACGATAACTGCTGACAGGGGGAGCTTCACATTTGTCTTCACAGTTACATTGGCTTCACATTATGTGAGATGTTGCTGTCAGTTTACACTATGTAAGCAAAAAGCCTCTCACCAGTGGCAGTGGTAGTGGGGCTAAAGCTGACATACACACACACAGTTATTTGAAAGGAAATGTTGTCAGCCAGTCAAAACTCATTGTTGTCAGTCTGAGACTGTTTGAGTCAGGCAGATTGCAGAGTCTTCTGCAGCAAGAGTTGATTCAGGGGAAGGAATAAAATACAAAACATTAAAATTGTCAGTCAGGCTAACATACAGACAATCGAACCTCAACCTATTTCTCCAATTTAGAAGAAATTAAGTTTGAAAAATAATGGTAAACCCTTCTTGTTACAACGAATGGTGCTAAACTTCAACATAACTCTATTAAAACATTCACAAAGTTGAATACAATATGTTGCTTTCAATGCAGCTAATGTTTGTCGCATCAGGCTCTCTTTGACAGTAAGTCTCTAACAGAGCTAGGCCATATAACAACTGTATCTTGGCACTTAACTGTTGCAATACAAGCCCCCCCCCCTTTTAAATTGTTTAACTTTCTAGCCTATACGGTTAAATGGTTTGATGCTCTAGAGGAATGTGTGAAGAGTATGCTCCTGCAGAATGAGTTACTTGTCCTCGCCTGTCTGTACGTATTGAGAGTTTGATAGTTGCGCGTGAACTCTCGATGTCGGCCATTTGCATGCAAGGCTGGTTCCACTGCAGAGGAGAGGGGAGGCCTGACGCTCTGATTGGTGCAGGAGTTGCTAGACAACAGATGTCCAGCCGGCTGGGAGGTGGACTACCTGTGGAGGATGGAGAGAGTAGAGAGGGAAGAGTGAAAGAAAGGTGGAGGTGGGAAATGATGGAGTGAAGCTGACAGACATTAAGTGTGAGATACAGAACAGAGAAAAATACAAACAAACTAACATGAACACCGGTGTGTGAACCGTGTTTATTTATTATTTACTTTTTGATTTTTGCACATTTTATTCATGCTATCAAATGTGTCTGTGACTGATAAATGGTATTGGCAACAGAAATAGTTGATTATTATGTCCACGATATGTTATGTTAAAAATGGACACAGTTGTAACCACTCTGAGGTTTTTTGTATTACACCCCTGTCATTGATTGGAATCTAAATGATCACAATTGAATAAAACCACATAAACTGTTCTTCCTATACCACAACTATATGTCTATGTAATCAAGTCCCACCTTTAACATTTTAAGACTAGCCTGTTGAACTGGTGAAAAAATAAATAGTTTAAAGAGACTTCTGTGTTTTTATGTCCTTGTTTTTTGCTGTGCCTGTCAGAATGCCCTTTATGGCTTTTGGCTTGTCAGCAAAGCACGGCAGTACACTTCAAACACAATCAAACTTGGCGTGTTCTCACATATGGCTGACGGGTGACCACACAAAAGAGCTGCATCAGATCAGTTTGTTGCAACTTTTGTCAGAAGTTGTCACACCCCTGAGGGTAGTTTACACTGTAATGGTTAATTGTGCTCTTTGGCCTTGGGGTGTGGGCATAGTGATGGACTTAAACTTTACCCTTGAGCGGAAAGTTGATCATTTTGTGTTTTATTGCTTTCTTAATCGAATGGATATCATTTTTTACCTGGATGGATGGGAAATATTTCTAATGCAAGGAATCACTTGTCAGACAGGCTGGAACTTCATCTATGGCTTGCGTCTCCTTTTTTGTGCTTTTAGCTAACTAACAGGGCTGGTTTTAAATCAACATCTTCCTTGTGTAGTTATTTTGAGCTTTCAACTGTAGTGCAGCCAAGGCTCATCCTGTACTTGTTTTGCATGTTACTGTTGGTGTTACTGCGACTGATGAAGTCCAGTCTTTGATGTGGAATAGCAGCCTTGGAGTCACAGTGAACAAACTTTTACTGGTATTTATTTATTTTTTACAGAGGATTTGAGAGCATGCCAGGTTTCATTGCGTTTTAAAGTGTACCACAGGCCTACAAGGGTGTATGTTGCTTCTCATAGATACCTGTACCTATAATAGGAACAAGCTGCCTGGTGTTCTCGCCTCTAAGCTGCACCGAGTCCACAGTTTCCATAGCATCCAGAAGAGCAGAGGAAGGAGACACGGATGAGAGTGAAAAATAGGCATCCTATTTTATTTTGGGAAAAAAAGACAAAAGTAGAACCTGCTGCCCCTCCTTTTCTCCCTCACTTTCTCTCTCTCTCTCTCTTGCTCTTGAGTTGGTGTCTAGGGGCAAAGCTGAAATGGGTCGCCTCAACGCCATACTGCATCCCTTTAACGACTGCTGCTCTCACTCACTTGTCCAGAATCGAGTCACTGATCTGAGTCACCTCTTATTTTACAAAGCCAGATCAAATCAATCTCACTCTGAGAGAAAGATGTGAGATTCTCTCTGAGGGCTGCAAATTGGCCACCCATTCAGGGCTCACAGTACAGACACCTTAATACCGTTTGTTTTTTTGTCTCTCTCTGAAGACAGTGTCATGTTCAGCTAATGACATCTGATGCTTCTCCTGTTGACAGGTGTGCACATGTACAAACTGATTAACACCAGTTGTTAAACTGTGCCCTTTGATTTGTTTTTTCAATTTTGATTAAGCACAATACAATGTTTTCAAATGTATTGTCCATTTTCAAAATAGGTCCACAAGGCTAACTACCGATCACTTGGGAAGTGCTAAAGTAGATATACTGTAGAGATAAAGAGCATTTTAGTATGTTATAGCTCATTGTTTGAATTTCCGTTGCACAACTTTCCTGTTTAGTTTCACTCTCACAGCAGCTCTAAGTGTTGTTTTTAGCCGCAGAACAAGGGATCCAAAAACCCAAGGTACACTACCTGCCCCGTATTAAACTGGAGTGAGACACACAGTTAGTAATAGCTTGTGGGAATATTGGAGCATTTAGCAGCTAAAAAGCCACATATATCTCCACCAAAGGTTGGACACGAAAAACAGAGCTAAAACGAGTAATTATTGGGGTTAGATTCACTTGGCAGTCAGATACATGACTCTTAACATGTTTGCCATGTTCAAAAATTCACAAGGTGCTTTTTTCCCAGATTTTAATGTCAGTTTTTGGTTTATCCATTAAAATAGATATCGGACCCATTAAAGTTCTTTATCACATGATTGATGCACAAATCCAATTCTGCAGTTTTCAACATTTTCATGTAGCTCTTCAATGCAACATGTTAGCAAAAATGTA
This sequence comes from Ammodytes marinus, assembly GCF_949987685.1. Taxonomy (NCBI): domain Eukaryota; kingdom Metazoa; phylum Chordata; class Actinopteri; order Uranoscopiformes; family Ammodytidae; genus Ammodytes; species Ammodytes marinus. The sequence continues at coordinate 15,400,652 of NC_137235.1, forward strand.
ATTCAATGTGACATAGCTATGAGCAATACATAAAACAATTGAAACATTTCTAGTGTGCTCTGTAGGGCTGGCCGATAGTTGTTAGTTATAAATGTTTATTATTTCCTTATTGCCTTCAAGCAAAATGTAATTAAAAATGTGTTATTGAATCACGTGTTTGCAATGTAAAGCAGTGAAACACACTTATTTGGACTGTACATCAATTTGATGATAGGAAATGAGATTTTGCCAATATATGTCACATTACCCAATCAGAGTCTGCTGTACATGAACAAGGCAACATTTAGAGGTGGAAAAACTTAATGTTCCTTCCATTTAGACTTGGCTTTGTTTATATAAATGCAACATTTAAATTTAAGTGACATCCTTGCAAATGTATTTTGTCCTCAAGGCAGCAAAGGGAGTTCATATTAAGCCCATCATTGGAGAATCCACTGTGGCTGTTGTTCACTGTTGCCCCCCTGTTTCTGGCACATAACCAAGCACATATCAGGTCACATTATTTTTGTCAAGCACCTCATTTCTGATAAGGAAAATAGCAGGGCTGATATAAAGCCAACACACACACAACACATACACACATACAGTACTGTTAATGTCAAGTACACAAACACATACTGACGCTGACAACAATGTCCCAAACACTGTGTCCTCTACTGATTCAAAACTAACTTGCAGCCAGCGTCACATGCAATGATTCTCGGACCCAATCATAGCAGGGAATAATGAAGAGCACTGAAAATAACGTGTCTGTTTCTATCTGTGTTTGTGTCTCCTCTGTTTTCTTTTAGATCATCAAAAGCTGGAGAGAGAGGCGAGGATTTGTCGTTTACTCAAGCACCCCAACATCGGTGAGCCACGAGTCCTCAATCTAAGAAGACGCGCACACAAAAACACACGTCCATTCAAAGGAAAACCCACATATTTTGTACAGCTCCCTGTAGAATCCTTCTATGGCTATTCATCTTCTCGACACAGATATGAAGAAGAGAAAAGAGGGAAACTAAGCCTGTGTGTGTGTATGTGTACACAGGTATTTAATGATGATGTATCTGTGTGCTCTCCAAGCAGAGTCATCAGAAAGACGCGGGAGCCCTACACCCTCTCTCTACCACTGACCCCTTACACTCTTTCCTCCTCATTATTCCTCTGATAGAAGCGTTCTACGCTCTAAGCTTCTGTTCACACTCATCCACTTGTCTTTGCTGTCCTCATTTTTCATCGCTCCTTCCTTAGTGCAACGTTTAAATGGATTTGAGGAAAAACATAACACAGTCTTTACGACCAATAAGAATCAGCACAAACAGATATTAATAATATTAACAAGTCATTAACCATTTTCCCTGATATAAATGTTACAAGGCTAATTGTGGGAGTACAGTTTTGCTACTGTTTTTTTTTAATTAATATTTGAGGCAACAGCCCATTTAACTAACCAAACTTACTTTTCTGCAGTTAGCTATGCACGGTTTAATTAGAAGGGTAACTGTTCTAAGAAACTACATCCACTCTGAATTACATCTTGAATTATCACATTAAGTGGAGATAATATATATATATGTATTGTGTTTTTAATAAATCTCTTCAACAGTTCGACTCCATGAAAGCATATCAGAAGAGGGTTTCCACTATCTGGTGTTTGATCTGTAAGTAACAAGTTCACACATGCTCTGTAATCACCCATAGCATATTCATGTTATTTTTGTTCTATATTGTATATTTGTATAAGGATTGTAACACTGAGCACATTTTGCTACACACCAGTTAAACCTGGCAGTTACTTTGGTCGAAATGTAACAACTAATGTCTGCATTTGAAATAGTTTGTGTGGTGCTACCCATTTTGAATGAATGAATGAAAGAAGGCTAAATTTTGAACATGTAAAAAAAATATATAAAAGAACAAAAACAGAACTATTACAAATCAAAACAAACAAAACAAATGAATGAAGTATATTAATTTAACATGTCTGAAAAGGAATAGGAGAAGCATAAGCTTATTTAATCATACCGCCACTACTCAGTAATTAGTAGTACTTTGTTTAGTAATGCATAAATCTCAAAGCAAATTATAGGCTTATTTGGAACTCATGAAAAGCATGTGCAACAGGCTCCCGACCTGTTCCCTCTCCTTTTGCATGTGTGAGGTGGATGGGCCTAATGGTTTGTTTTCTAGGAAGCCCACTGGTTAGATCCAAGCCCATACAAACTTGATTAAGAGATGCATACACATTCACTAACACTATAATTGCTTTTGGTTGAATAACAATACAGTTTGTTAAAGGGTGGCTTCAAATACATCATGTGTATGAATGAGTACAGTTAAAAAAAATGTTTTTTTTTAAATGATTGCGTTTAGTTATCGATACCAAGAGACAGAAACATGTACGCTTTAAGGTTTTCCCCATCCCTCCACAGGGTGACAGGAGGAGAGCTCTTTGAAGACATTGTAGCCAGGGAGTACTACAGTGAGGCTGATGCCAGGTAACACACATGCACGCACACACACATGCACACACACTCTTCTGAGAACAGCAGCCATAATGCTCTGTTACCTGAGTGTATATTCACATATGGTCGTCTCAGAGGTGTGATACAGCATCCTCGTCTGTAGTTATTTATAAAGGTGATTAACGACATGTAGCATGCGGTATTAATCATACACAGCCTGCCTTAGACTGCCAGCTTTATGTTGAAATACTGCCTCCCCAGAGAGATAGAAAGATAGATAGCGTGTGTGTATCTGTCTCCTTATCAAAGACACTGTAAAGCTGTTTTTGTCTACTTAGTGTGTTAGTTTAAATCTTTTGAAAAACTGCTTACCTTCATTTGACTTGTAAAACCCTAAAAAAACGGAAAAAACTTAACGGCATCACAGAAGATGTCTAGCAAGAGGGACATGTTATGTCTTGTTATAGGATTGCTTCCTCTTCTCTCCCCTCAATTAATCTCCCTTATCTTTTCTTCTCTGCCTTCTTTCTTTCCTTCCATTTGTTCCATCACAATCTCCCTCTTGTTCATTACTCTCCCACCATCAGCCATTGCATACAGCAGATCCTCGAGAGTGTCCATCACTGCCATGTTAATGGGATCGTCCACAGGGATCTGAAGGTTTGTAAGAATGCAACCACGGCTGCAGCCATGTTCGATTCTGACTCCGTGCAAGAGACGGAAACATTCAGAAATAGCCAGTGGCCCCCATACAGTGCCCTTACCCTTTGCATCCACACACTTTACTTTTTTTTACAGTATGTTTGATTAAATAAAACAGAAAGCTTTGAGTAATGATTGAGTGGATTTGGCCTTTACCTCAACTTTCAAATGGCAATTCTGGCTTCAGGAATGATATTAAGACTTACCACACTGTACACATTTAGAGCCTGGCTATACAATCTGCCCTCTTATATTGTTACACTCTTGTTGAGTCATTATTTTCTGCTTGATATCAGTCCTGCCAATGTGAAGAATAGGAATCCTCCTCTAATATTACTCCTGCGGTTGCAGAGACCATGCTGGCATCTTTGTTTGTGTTTGTGAGTGTAGGATTGTTTTGTACTCTGAGTGTTATCTATGGTGACTGAGAGAAGCAACAACATGCTAAGGAATGGTCTCCTTTTGAATAATTATGTAAAAATTGTGTTGAGAATGGAAAGATTCTCCAAGGTCATGAATACTCTAATGGTAGTCTGTACTCATAACCTCCCGAGAGCGTTTTTATGTGGAGAAAAGAAGGGAAGAGAGTGTAAGAGAGCTCTCTTGAATATGCTCAAAGGGATTGGGGACATGTAACTGACCCTGATGGTTCATAATATTTGAAATCTTACTTTTATTCGTGGACATGTGTTCAGTTGCCACCATAGACTGTATATAAAAGAGAGATTGTCACTAAGTGTCCTGTTGAGTCATATGTCATAAACGGACTGCTCACAAGCTGGCTGTGTTTAGAGTCACTAAATGCTAGAAATGTATTATTCAGTAGAGCACACTGTCTTCTTGGCCTTAGGTTAGCAAAGACCTTTCTGCACCTTTGTCTATGTGTGTGTGTGTATGTGTGTGTGTGTGTATGTGTGTTTGAGAATGAGACAGAGAGACAGCGAGAGCGAGAGTGTGTGCACAAGGGCTTGCTAGAGGCTTGCATATATTTAAGGTTGTGCTAACCTGTGTTAGTGTGCGGTGTGTTTTTCGTTACCCCTATGTGGCTCAGTCACACGTTCTTGCACCCACGTCTACTGTGACACTATATCTCCCTCTCGTATCCTCCCTGCAGTGTGTACTTTGTTCCCACTCATGGCTTTGAACAGTGAATTGGTGTTACTTTGGACAAGCACATCACGTCTGCAACCAATTCACTCCCTCAGAATCCATGACCTTGGGGAGAAGGTCTACACTGTCAGCACGGAAGATGTCCGTTGTCACTTAGAGATTTGGTCCCATGCACATTTATGTTTCTCTGTCATTTGTGTGGCAGAAAAAAAGGGAGTCGCCTCAGACACTGATTTAAGAGCAGTTTAGCATTGTTGACCCCTAATTGTCTGGATTAGGATTTGGTTTGGCTAATCTGATTTTAGATCGGTGTCTGTGGGCGGCTTGTTCCCAGAGCGTGTGACCTCTCACCTCTAACCTGTTTGACTCCGCCCCCCCCAGCCTGAGAACCTTCTATTGGCCAGTAAGCTGAAGGGGGCGGCGGTCAAGTTGGCTGACTTTGGGCTGGCTATCGAGGTGCAGGGGGACCAGCAGGCATGGTTTGGTGAGTATCCATTCATCCATTTTTCAACCCGAATCATTTTTTCAATCAACCAACCAACCAATCATTCATTCAGGTAGTTTAGAAACAGCCTCGTCACTGAATTGCCCACTCCTGCCTACCATTCCACATCTCCTCCCTCCCTCCACATCGCTCCTCCAGGTTTTGCAGGCACTCCGGGCTACTTGTCTCCGGAGGTTCTGAGGAAAGACCCATATGGGAAACCAGTGGACATGTGGGCCTGTGGTAAATAAAATTCAAATTTTCTTACTGCAACTGCTATGAGCTTTATGCTGGAACTAAAGCCTCAATATATGGCTTTGTCCAAAGGTGTGTCAGCTTTGATCTGCACCAACACTGATAGTTCATGTTGTTTGAAATGTTTCTTGCAGTGTTAAATTAGCTACATTTATTTGAGGTATTTTAGGAGCAAATAATACTGTATTATTTTGTAATTTTGTGTTAACATACTTAACTTACCACACCACTCCTTTCCAGGTGTAATTTTATACATCCTTCTAGTGGGTTACCCTCCCTTCTGGGATGAGGACCAGCACCGCCTTTACCAACAAATCAAGGCTGGGGCCTATGATGTAAGCATTCACACAGAAACTGTATACACTGCGGCTGTTATTAAGAAATAAAATCAGGTTTTAACAAATTAAAACTCACAAGTAACTAATTTTGATTAATTGAAGTAAAATAGTTTGTAGAATTGACGTGGCTCTGTCGTAAAGATTTATTGTAACAGGAATGTTAGCATAAGGCAGTTCGGTGTCATCACTATTGTTCAGCAAAGTTCACTTGTTTGCTCCTCTTTAACTTTTGAATATTGATGCATTGTTTCAAAATAGAATATTACATTTGTATCCACTGATTTAAAATTGGACACTTGCATACATTGAGCCCCATTGCATGCAGAAAAAACTCATTTAGAAAAAATCCTGAGAAAATCACAATGGTCTTGCCTACTTAGATCCTCGGCTGGGTGTATCAAAATTGTGAAACTTAAGTTGAAAGAAAAAGTGACAACGCTTAATACACACACATGCAATTGAATACACATACTTGATACTTTTACTTTTAGATCTCTCTTTTCTTCAGAGGGTGGTTACTCATTTTCGGTCAATTCTGTCATGTTTTTTTTGGTTCCTCCTCTCCTTTTATTTGCTATTAAAGAATATCAGATGATGCCATATTTTGTCTTTACTTTATATGTGTAATGAGCGTTTGTTTTTTGAAAGTTCCCTTCTCCAGAGTGGGACACTGTCACTCCTGACGCCAAAGATCTGATTAACAAGATGCTGACCATCAACCCCAGTAAACGCATCACTGCCACAGAGGCCCTCAAACATCCCTGGATCTGTGTATGTGGCTCACACACACACACACACACACACACACACACACACACACACACACACACACACACACACACACACACACACACACACACACACACACACACACACACACACACACACACACACACACACACACACACACACACACACACACACACACACACACACACACACACAAAGATGCAGAAACAAAGACACACATAAACAGATATACATGTACAGTACTAAAGAGCCACACACTAATAATTATTAACTATTATTGGTAAGAGGATGCCTCAGTGGCATAATTCAAATGATCCAACTTCCTCACATGCATTGTTCCTATCCTCTCTTAATCCAAAAATCCTCTCACTTTATTCCTGCAGCAACGGTCCACTGTAGCTTCCATGATGCATAGGCAGGAGACTGTGGAGTGCCTGAAGAAATTCAACGCCAGGAGGAAACTCAAGGTGAGAGTCCTGGCAATCCTTCGAGTTTCTATGTAGAACAATCCATCCTTCAATCTTTCTCTCCTCTGTCTCTATCTTTCTCACCCAAGATGGGGTAATTTAAAATTAGCAATGATGATTTGTTCTCCAAAACCTTTAAGTGCCCTTTCGGTGTGCCCCTCATTCTTGCTGTAACTTTTTTAAACCTAATCAATCTTCCTTTTTCTGTCTTCTCCTTCCTACATTCCTGCCTTCCTTCTTTCAACCATTACTTCCTTCTTTCCTTCTTTTCTATCACTGCAGGGAGCCATTTTGACCACTTTGCTGGTCACAAGAAACTTCTCAGGTATGTCTCTCTCAGCTTAGTTTCCATTCCAACATATTTTTAAATCCGAAGCTGTTCATCTTGAACAACTGGAGGGTTGAAATGCCTCTCAGCCTTTAATAATGTAGGAAGTTTGGTGAGGTACCTGATGAAAAATGCTTCGAATGAGGAAAACAGATCAGAGGCAGTGAGAAGTAGGTAAAATGTGCAGTACATTTTTAACTTTGAAAAAACAAAAACTATTAAAGGCGTTTTAACTTATTCTGAAAGCCTACGATCTGTTTCACTATAGAGCAGATGTGTCATTGGTTAACAGTCACTCTCTTAATCTCTCTAGCTGTTGCTTTTTCACTCGTATCTATTTTGCACTTTATCATAGCTTTTTGCATGCATTTCTTTTGACCTATCTCTATTTTTCAGGCTCTCACTAGCCTGCTTTCTCTCTTTTTTTTGTTCTACATTAAAATGCATTAGTGCATTTGTGTGTCTTTTTATTCATAATTTTCTTACTTTTTCAATTTTCTTTCCTTCTTTTGTTTGGATTGTGGTTTCCATTTGAGGTAAGATTTTTTGAAATGACAAGGAAAATATGTGGGACTGGGCCCAAGCACATAGCTGTGATGTTTAGACCTTACTTACTCTTCTAATAACCAATCACACGCATGAAGAGGAGGTTTTCATTAGAACCATATTGAACCTCACGCTTGAAAAAGTGCCAACGTGCCAACATGATCAGAATAAAATGTGAACATGGGTACAGCATGGATTTTGAAGAGCAATTTAATTTGTTGGGTTCTTGTCATGCCATTAGAAATACATGAAGAACCAACTGTTGGGGTTGAATGTGTGGGTGCTTGTGGTTAAGAGCATGTGCCTGCGTGCAAATGCAATTTAACAGCCGTGTGAGTCTGTTGGAGACAGGTAGATTATCCATTTCATCACCTGCTAAATACACACCTAATCAACCACCCACCCTTCAGCCCTTCACATGTGAACTCAAGAGTGTAGTAGGAGGACACCCTTGCATAAACAATGATGCCATTCTAAGCATCGGTTGCACTGCATTATGGATCTTGCGATTGGATTTTGCACCTGGAGAGTGAATATAATCACAGTCGACTGATATGCTTGCTGCATGTTAGTTTAACCTCAGGCTAAGGACTTTGTTTGCAAAATCTAATGCTGAACTGTTGCCTCTTTCTTTTTCAACTTACAGCAGCCAAGAGTTTGCTCAACAAGAATAAAGACGGTGTTAAGGTGAGTTAATTTGGAAGGTGAAGAAAATGCTTTGTTACTCGCATTAATCAGATGGTGGAACGTTCAGTGTATGAGGAGCCGTCTGGATAGTTATTATGCATTTTGCACCTAGCAGCATCATCATTCAGGGACAGCCACTCCAATCAGTGGTCAATCGTTTTAGTTCCTTAGCTAGTTGCACAGTTTTTCTTGTGACACGATGACTATATATGTGAATTATATTTTTAGTTTATCATCCAGTGTCTCTCCCCGCCTGTATTTCCTGAATAGACCATGTGTCATACTTTGTATTCCATTGTTACTTTATCTCTAAAGCAGAGCCCATGTGCTCTATCCATGTTTCTCTGTGTGTTTCAAGCCCAATCTGAAATAAGTACTTGATGCGGAAGTGAGAATATTGTGTAACTGCCCAGTTTTGTGTTCCTGTTTTACACATGAGTGAGCGTGACTGATTTGAGATTGGACCTCTGCACACATTGTTTGATTAGGTGTCTCTGTCTTTGGGTCTTATGGCCCACAGTATGTCTTGCTACGATATCCATTCCAGGGAGTTTATCCTTCATCCATGTTATCCCTTTCAATGTCAATAAAAAGGAATCTATCACCCTGTAAAATGTTGACAACTTGTTCAAATGCATTGTTAGGTAATTCTCTATTAATTCAGTGAAAATAAATGACACACATTCTTGTGTTTAGATTATACATTTAATTTAATTTTTGTCCCTCGATATAAAGTTTTAAATATTATGTTAATCCAAAGCTTTTAAAAATATTTTATAAATATATACAGTATAGTAGGGGAGAACGGGGGAATCTGAGGCATCGGGTAATGTGAGCCACCCCCTGTATCTAGGCAACGGAAAACATTTGTGGTCATGTGAGATATATGTTTTCAAGCCCCTCTCATTTCCCCTTGGCCCTGAAAGAGAGGACCTCATGGTGCTGTGGTAAGCATGTTTTTTTCACCAAAATAGGTATTTTGCATGTAAAAGTAAATTTTCTTGCTGTCAACTTAATCAACTGTTGTGCCAAAGCAAATGTATTCACGTAGAAAAACTCGTATCATACGTGTTGATGAACTACCAACATATGAAACCATGTGATGCTCATAACTGAAGATTAGCCTGAAATGCTAAGAGAGGTAGTTTTTTCTCAAATTGTGGTGGTGGGGGAAAGTGAGCCAAATGCTGTGGGGCACAAGTTAAGTTTAGTCTTAAACATATTTTAATGTAACACTACATGACATATGTTTTATTTTAATGTCATACACATTGTAGAAAAGCCATCATGCCAAGGAAATACACCAGGAAGACGACCTGGGGCAACCACACGGAAAGAGCACCTTCTCATCTTTCCCTGTAACCTCCAGGGCTGGAATGTAGAGTAGGCCTAGTTGTAGAGTATGACAGGCTGATGTTATAATCCAGTTGGGTCTTCTCCTGTGTTCTGAGTCCCAGGCTGTTCTAGCTGGTTCTGATTTTCCTATGCTTTGACCCCCAGACACTAGTTGGCTCTAAGGGTCCTGTGTTCTGACCCCCAGACTGTGTTCTAATCTAACTGCTTCTATCTTTCATTCAAATCTTATTAAAACCTTTTGAATTATAATATGTTGCATTTGATTTTGTTCAGAGTTACTTTCAAGTGTTTAGAACATTTGCTTTGTTTAATTGACCAAACCCCATCATTCTTTTACTAGTCTGACATTAGTTCTGGAATGTGTGGCTAGCTTTCAGGATTCTTACTGTTACAATATGTGTTGTTATGGTAGTTTCAGAGTGGAAAAAGTAAGTGGATCAGTTTACTCCACAGCTGGGGTAAAGTGAGCCACATGACAACTTTTTTTAAAACAATCATATTTTCACTGCCCTTTGTCTTGAAAAAATTCTGCTAATGCCCATTTCTAAGAAACATCCTGAATTAATGGGAAATGTGTACATTTGAGTGATAAATCATTTTAGCTCGCATAGAGGGGAGCAAATGTAAAAAGTGGCTCAGATTACCCCGTTCTCCCCTATATATATATATATTATTTTTTTAAATGTTTTCAAAAAACATGGACAGGTTCCTTCCAACTGCTCTTAATAGTATATCCTTGCCATGGCACATCCCTGTTAAAGTGAACTATTTAGCTTCTGCTTCTGTCTGAAGCATGCCTCAATATATACCTTCCTGCGTAGTTGCTTTATAAAACACACAGATATCATGAAGAGGTCTTGGTTGGTAACAGTATAACACTAAGTAACATCAGATCTTTGGGACACATGAGATGGGACAATCTCTTTGGAGTGGACAGTAGCAGGACTGTGTGTGTCTGAAATGTGTGTATGTGTATCATGTCCCCTCTACACTGCTCCCTGCAGGTCAACAACAAAGCCAACACAGTGACCAGTCCTAAAGACACTGGCTCTGCCCCTGCACTGGTATACTCACACAACCTCACCTTCACCTGCACCTTCATCCACAAAACCGCTACACTGCCCTACCTCCCTCACACCCCACTGTGGAGGAGGTACAGGTTTACCCTTTCACACAGGGGTCAGATAATATCCTTTTTGATCTCAGCCTTGCTTGATATGGTTAAAATTCTTAATCAGGTGTATGGGAATATAAAAGATATATAATGGGTGATAAGATGGGGTGGAACAGATGTCTAGCTCAACTTAAGGCTATCCCTGAATGAAATAGCATGTAAAAGCATTTGTGGCTGCGCAGCACGTCACAGTTCCAGCATATGTTATACAGCTAACCATGAAAGGTAAGCTATTCATTATTTTGATTGATGCGTTAATTTATTCATCTGAATTCACAGAGCAAGCAGGGGAGTACTAGAGCTTGGCAAGTTTGGATTTGCTGTATCTGAATCTTGTTCATTTTGGGATGAAACGAAAATCATTTACACACATGTCCTTTGACTGGTGTGGTTTTTAATCTGTAGCAAAGGGCAACCTCTACCTCAGAGCTCTCCCGACCCCTTCTCCTTGCCCTATTTTCCTCTGCAAGATCCCCTCCTCTCTCTTTACCTTTTTACACACCTTAGCTTACATGCATGTGCTCCTCTCATGTCACAAAATGTACTTTAGTGTTGTCAATTTTTGCATTTGATTGCTAAAAAACAAATGTATCAAGGATTTGTTATTTAAGGTCTGTCTGTGCATGGCTGGAGTGTGAGGATGTTAGGTTCACTGTGATGCTATACACTCCCCGGTGATTTGACAGTCCCTCATTGGTTTGTGCATGGTGTCTGCTGACTGACTGTCTACGTCAGGCCACATGACTGTATGATGTCAAAGGCTTTCTGTCCTCCCATTTGCTGGCAAGATGATTACGCATGAACACAGGCACATGGCATGGCATCTCTCTCTTTCGCTCTCTCCACACACACACACACACACACACACACACACACACACACACACACACACACACACACACACACACACACACACACACACACACACACACACACACACACACACAGATGTAAGCTGCTGATGTTATAATCTTGTGTAATCTAGGGGAGTGATTAGAAGGGCTAAAATGGTCATCAGGATCGATTCCACAAAAGCTCAAACATTGTACATGAATAACCAAGGCGGGATGGATGGATGGATTTATTTATTTATTTATTTATTGATTAATTGATGGATGGATGGATGGATGGATGGATAGATAGATAAACCTAACTTCAAATCCTGAAAATACACACAAACATATTTCCTGTACAATCATACCTTTCCTAGCCATATTTTGTTTTTTTCTTTCTTCTTCAAGAAGCCTACTTTGTCATTTGTTCTCTTTAGGAACCACAGACAACTGTGATACACAACCCGGTGGATGGAAATAAGGTATTACAACAAACCAACAGTTTGCAAGAGCATATGAAACCTTTTATTTAAACAATCATTGATACTACAAATGAGTTGTTCTTTGTCATTATCGATACATGTTGTCTGTCTTGTCATTCTTGTCAGGAGTCCATTGAGAGTGCTAATACCACCATAGAGGATGAGGATGTTAAAGGTAGGAATCTTGTGTTTTTGTCTGATTTACATGCCTAAAAATTTCACCTACACAGTCACTACATTTACATGACTTTCGAGAGAACCGTTTTGTTGTATTAGTCCAACTGAAACCAGAATTTTAAAATGCATGTTCGTCGGACTGAAAATATACTACTGTATATCTGATTTTTCAAAACCGGGCTAACACCCAGATAATTCTGTTGGGAGCCGGGCTTCTCTGCGTGTATACAGTTAATCAGACTGTGACAGGCCTAGGCGCTCTGAGCATGCTCCACAGTGTCCTGCCCTGGACTTTGACCCTGAAGTTGAAAAGCATTCAATGCTAACAGAAGAACAACAACAAAATAATAATTAGATAGCTGTGTGCACAGCACGTACGCAATAGCCTGGTCCAACCAGACCATCGTACTTCATTTAATTTGTACAGAAGGTCTGGAACTGCTGTAATTGGCAAACGTTCACTCACTTGGAGGCGGGTGTCTGTTGAAGTTTAAAACTATTGGATCTGCCCAGTGCCACTCTAGCCTGGCTCCGCCCGCCCACCTACTTCCGCCCCAAATTTAATGTTCCCTTCAGTAGTCAGTCTGGGGATGGGGCGTATTGGTGGGATTTTGCTCAAACTAATTTCTGAGTGTCCAATCAGCGAACAGAGGAAGTGGCTGAGAACGATGACGTCGAAGTCGTGCTCCAGTTTCAGTTGAATGCTGCGTTCCTTTATACTCGGAAATTTCCGACTTGGTAGTTCCGAGTTCCGATCTGTCTGTGTTCCAGTGCATCTGCTCGAGAAAGTATGGACGCCTACAACCTTTCTCATCCAAATAACTAAACGTTCAAGCAAGTTACTGTTGCCAGGTACCGGTAGATCCATAGACTACAGTGAAGTCGGAAATTTCCGAGTTCCCTGTACAACTGGAACGCACCGTCAGAAGCTGACCAAATGTTATGCGATTGGTTGGCTAATCCAGAGTGGCACTGAGCAGATCCAATAGTTTCAAACTTCAACAGACACCCGCCTCCAAGTGAGTGAACGTTTGACAATTACAGCAGATCCAGACCTTCTGTACAAATGAAATGAAGTACGATGGTCTGGTAGCACCAGGCTAGTGCCACCCTGGATTAGCCAACCAATCGCATCACGTTTGGTCAGACGTATGTAGTGAGCCGGCTTCTCACGGTGCGTTCCAGTTGTACAGGGAACTCGGAAATTTCTGACTTCACTACATATTGTAGTCTATGGATCTACCGGTACCTGGCAACGGTAACTTGCTAGAGCCTAACGTTTAGTTATTTGGATGAGAAAGGTTGTAGGCGTCCATACTTTCCCGAGCATATGCACTCGGAACTCGGAACTACCAAGTCGGAAATTTCCGAGTTCCGAGTATAAAGGAACGCAGCATTCAACTGAAACTGGAGCACGACTTCAACGTCATTGTTCTCAGCTACTCGCTCTGTTCGCTGATTGGATAACCAAAAAATCTGGACGAGCAGAATTCCATGAACACACACCAGCCCCAGACTGAGGTTGCGTTCCGAATCGAAAAAAGATTTAGGATGTCCCGATTCTTGTGGCCAGATTTAGGATGGTTAGAAGTACCCGGATGTCCTACTTAATGCGGCCAAGATTGTTAGTGTTGAAAACTGCATCCTATTTGGGCGATTCTGACCCACAATCCAGTGCGCACGTGAAGTGACGTCAGCCTCCATGTGAAAACAAACGGGGATGCGACGGATATAACAGCATCAAGGCGCAATGTTATGATGAAATAAGAGAGTAAAGTATGTCCCAATAGTATGCCTACTGTATCCTAACTAGATTCTTTTTATCGTCGGATGTAGTATGTAGAATAGAAAAAATAAAGAGTATGCGATTCGGAACGCAACCTGACTACTGAAGTGGAATGAAATTTGAGCGGAAGTAGGTAGGCGGGCGGAGCCAGGCTACGTACGCAATTTACAGATCTGTAAAGTTATCCATATCACCGCTCGACATGGTACCAGATTACCGCTCGCTAACCGGTAGAGGCGTGCTGACTAGTTAGCGTGTCACTAGACGTTAGCAGCCTGCTAAACATTAGCTGCGTGCTAGCAAGTTAGGTCAACCAGAAAAGGGTCCAATAGTAACAAGCTGAAAGCGGCTGAAACGCCGCATATCGCAACCTATCGTAGCGGAGTTAAACATACAGTACTTCAGTCAGTAAACCGATTCCCCTCCCGTGCTTGTATATTGGTTCAAGGACAGTAGTCCAATTAAAGGTCCTAGTCAAGCTATAACCGTAGCTTGACTAAACTGCATGTAAACGTACCGAGCAGGCCCGGTTCTAGAAAGTCAGACTTGGGGGGGCCCGTAGAAATTTTGGGGGGGCACACTGGGCAGGGAGACGGAAGATGCGAGCGCGCGCAGAGCGCGCGAGCCGAAATTTTTTGCCCTTGTAAGATCTCTGCGTCTGCTTTTTGGCACATTTACTGTGAATTGTGAAGAACACAATATGCAAATAAACGTTGAGTGTCGCTGTGTGGGAAATTTGATTATTGCATGTTTTTTTTCTCCAAAATGTTTATGAATAACATATAATATACATTATATACAACATAATGTGTATATATATAAAATAAATGATTGTGATGTAAGTGTTTTATTGGCTAATTTTATTTGATGCCTCAAATGGTGAATTAAATAGGCCTACTTCCTATTAGTCAATGCATTGTGTGTCTGAATGTGTTCTCAACAGGATAATGCAGAACTGATTTAAAAAAAAAATACACTTGGTTAACAGCAGCCAACAGTAGCCAGCTAATCTATATTTTACAGTAGGCAATTTAAATCATGTGTGTGTTTGTGTGTCCAACAGGACAAATGCAGAACAGATTTTTTGGGGGTTTTTTGATTTAGTTAACAGCATTCAACAGCAGCCAGCTGATCAATATTAATTTAACAGTAGGCTATTTCAATCATATATATGTGTGTGTGGACCCAATTAATTTTATTTGACATTTTCTTGGACAGCGAACGAAATTTTCCGTCCGATAGTGGGTCGGGAAAAAACCCAGACCCACTATCGGAAAAAAAAAAAAAAAAAAAAAAAAAATCTCAAATTTTGGTTGGGGGGGCACAGCTCACATCTGGGGGGGCACGGCCCCCCCTGGCCCCTGGCTACCGCCGGCCCTGGTACCGAGTGAGGTTCAACAGTTGGTCTTCTCCCAGTTCAATAAGACTAATCACTCCTATGCATGTTTTTCTTTATTCAGTGTTGCAATGAATTAAAATGTATTAAATGTACTGTCAACTCAGAGTAAAATTGCAGCAAAATGCATTCTGCCCAGTTTTATTTTCTGCCCTACCTTCTCGCATCCTTATGTTTCTCCTATTTTATATCTGAAATTGATGGTGACATTGGTTAACACTGCTTACATTTTCTTTTTGTTGCATACTACTTTCTACTTTTTTTTTCTCTTTCTATGTTTGTTGTAAAATATATATTTTTCACTTTATTCCCATCCTGCCTTGGTCCGAACACACACGTTTGCCAACCCTTATCTTTGTTACATCCCCCACCCAATACACACACTTGAAACCCAATCACATTCCCATCCTTGCAACCTCTGACAGCCCTTCGTCTGGGCAGCTTAGTGAGCAGTATGTTGAGCTCAAAGAGCCGTTCCGCACAGATGCCTGACTCAAGGCAGAGTCCCACCTCCTCAGTGCAGAGTAAGTCCCTCCACAGTGGGGGAAATGTCCTGTTTTGTTCCCCTCTAGTGAAATGAAACCTCTGTTGTTGACCCCTAAATATCTGCTCCTTCTGTACAATTTATTCTTCTCCAAGGAAGATCCTCTCCTGTTGTATATTTGTGTCCTGTAGATACAGATTGCTCTTCTCACTCCTGTATTTGCCTTCTGTACTGCCTTACCAAACATTGATCTGTGTCATGTTCACACACAGTGTTGCAGAGTATGGCTGTTAAGGCAATGGAACTGAAGTACACATTTTTCATGTCTTGTTTTTGCACATATTAAGTAATTTCTTTAACATCCCCCAGCCTGCACTAATAACAATAAAGGTAACTGTCAACATTAATTAGTTAAAACTGCTTTTGTAGCAGATACCTGCATCTGAGCATTGGTTTGTCTTTGTTCATTTTGAGCTTGGTTGGTTGAAAAGGATTGTGTCATCCTGCATTTTCCTGTCTGACATTACTATTAGCCATGGGAGGCTTTCTTCTTTGTTTTTTACTTGGATATGAAATAACAAAAAAAAAATCTGAAATACAGTTTTTGAGCGCCTTCCATTTCTAATAAGTAATCTGTAGACTAGAACCTATGTGAAGCTGATCTGATGTCAGACTTCCTTTATATGCACTCAAACCTACATTTGCCTGAAATACAGAAACTAATGGTAATCTTCACATCAGTTTGTGTGGTTGATGATATTCTATTATCTTGTGTTGTAGCTCGCAAACAAGAAATTATCAAAGTCACTGAGCAGTTGATTGAGTCTATCAACAATGGAGACTTTGATGCCTATGCGTAAGTTTCCTCTTCTCTGCATTCGTACGGGCACATCTTACTGACCATATGGATTTGCCTACTTCATTTGTTGATTCTTTATCCTGTTTTTTTCCCGATGCCACAGGAAGATATGTGATCCTGGACTCACATCCTTTGAGCCTGAGGCCCTGGGCAACCTGGTGGAAGGACATGACTTCCATCGCTTTTACTTTGAGAATGGTGAGTTACATTTTTTTTAACTGCCCATCTAAACAATTGGTAGTCTGAAAGGGTCACATTTTACAAAATAGATCAATTTAATTAGCTAATTACAAGTCCAACACCAGTTCAGTGAAATACTAAAATAATAGTCCAGTTAGGAGGCAATTTGTCACAATGTTAAAAAGACTAGCACACATCACTGTTGTCCAGAGCAGTTACATTTTTTGTAGCTATTTGTCTGTGGTTGCTCCAATATGTGCACGTGGCCAGCTGGCTACACCAAACAAGATGTTTATTTATTTCACATTTATTTTACACATCATCAAATAATTGCTGCTCTGGATAAAAACAGAAAGGTTTATTATGAACATGCTTGCTTACATTGACATGATGTGCTGAATGATCTAACGCATTAGTTTGTTTGATCTGGCACCCTGGGAAAAACTTGCTGGTTCAATGTAATGACCTGGCAGAACAGTTACGTTCCAAAACAAAAAATACATCTTATTTAGAGTATTGAGCAAGGTCACTGAAAAACAGTAAACTTGCAAGAGTCAGCATTCATTTTTAAAGTTATGTTTTGTCCCACTTGCTTTATTTGTTCTATCAGTAATTCTTGAGAAGCGGGACAAAAGGCTGTCTTCCAATATTAACTGCTGTTATGTTTAAAAGTAAAAATATTTAAAATCGTAGATGTTATTAGGGATTAAGAATAGAATGTCCGGAGCACAAGTATCCCCTTAAATTTAATTTTATCATTATTATGTCAAACATATGACACTTGTTATCTTCTCATGACGAACAAAACAGTGTGTCCACAAAGAAGGGTTCAATCATTCATATGCAATAAAACCTATTAAAATTTTACTTTAATGATTAGAAATAGTTTTTCCCATCAAAAGCAACACTAAATAATCTGTCATATCAATAAAAACGTTTTTTCTACAACACATTCATGTTTTATAAGGTCTCTAAGTGGTGGGACACTTTTTGTCACCACCGTCAGACAATCCATTAAAATGTAATAAAATCAGGCAAAATAATGGGCAGCTGTCACTATGAAGGACCTTTTGTAACATTCTACCTCTGCAGAGTGCATTAGAGTCAGACAGGCTCTGATAAGTTTTGTAGTTTTAGAATATTTTACATTCCAAATCTTGAAAGTCCTGCGTCACAACCATGATATGTCAACACCGACTTACAATTTCTGAAAAAGTTATTTGAAATGTTTCGATCATTTTATTTTCCTGAAGCAGTTCATACTAGCACCTATCATCAACAGAAAAAACAAATGGCTATTAGATAAACTCCATTTGTTTTGTTTAAGAAATGTTAAATATGTCAACACTGTCAGATGTCAACTTCTTCAGATTTCCTGTCTGACGGTGGTGACAGGCCAATGATGGAGTTGACATTCAATATGAAGGCATCATATTTGGGTGGTTTTCAAGTTATTATAATTATATTAAATATAGAAATAGAGTTTAGTTTTTCTAATACTGTATTTATGGAAACTCTCACAATCTTCTTTTGTCATGGATGATTCTTAAAAAATTACAGGATGATATACAAAATGAGGCAATTTGGTGTGAGTATGTTAGAGCAAGTCTGATTGAAAGACGCTCAACCAATAATATGCTGTTATAAAATCACTGTTATTGGTTATTGATGGTTAAAATGACTACATCTGGGTTTTTGTCACCACCATCAGATATGTAAAATCCATCCAAATGCATAATGATATTTCATAGTTGTTGAGGAATGGTTGGTCATATGTGAAAATCCAACCAGTCACCTAACATGACAATGTGTTTTGAAATTTGAAACATATCTTGATTGCTGTTAATTTTTAAGTAAACATACTATTACACAGTTCAACTGAAGAACATAGGCTGGATACATACTGTACATGTAATTTAATTTGCCTAAACATAGGGTTTGTATTTTTTCAACATTGCACCCTGTTTTGTCCCACTTCTCAAGAATCACTGCTATATCAATATTTATCCCTTTCAGTTTACAGTTCATGTTTTCTGGTACACCACAAAGTCATGGCTGTGATTAGGGACCAACCTTGATCCAAAAAAAAATTACAAATGAATAATGACGGCTTAAAATGGCAGAATGTCCTCAGTATGGATAAAAATAGTTCAGATAAACCGGATATGTCCTAGAAACCTGGATCACTAGGCTACCATCCAACATCAACAGACTGAGCTTTTTAAGGCTGTTACATACGAGAAGAAAGAACAAAGTTCTCGGTGACAGAGCTGAGAGAAGTTCTTTCTGGTCTGACATTACATACTTCACGAGAACTCAACTGCTGAACTCCTCACCGCGGCGCATTGTTACCATGGTAATTGACTCAGTAGCGCCAGCTGATTTCACTTCGCTTTCCTCATTGACTTCAGACTGATCAATCACACAATAGTTCTCGGACAAGCTGCGAGAAGAAAGTTCGGCCCGGGTGATGTGTTGAGAACAAGCTGCGAGAACAGCTAAACAAGAGCTGAGAGAAGAAAATGACGTAATTTTCTTCTCGCAGCTCTGTCACCGAGAACTTTGTTCTTTCTTCTCGTGGAGTATGTAACAGCCTTTAGTCTTTCCTGTTGTTATATCAGTTGGTATTTCTTTTAATTTAGTGTCAGTGTTTTTGAACATTACACACATTTTGAAATGACCCAGCCCAGCATGGAAAGTGTTGGGTAAATATTTATTTATTTATTTATTTATTATTCTTTCGGACAATTCCACACAATACACAATTTTCTCTTGCAAATATTCATACATCATACTTTGTGTTGTCCGAAGGGAGACGGAAGAAGCCAAAGGCTTATCAGGTCCCGCCCCCATTAATTAAATACATTTAATATGTGTTACCAAGTGCCATTTACTCCCTGTAATAAGACATTTTGTCCCTCTTCCAGCCCTCTCCAAAGGGAATAAGCCGGTGCACACCATCCTGTTGAACCCACATGTGCACCTTATTGGGGAAAATGCAGCGTGTATTGCCTACATTCGACTGACCCAGTACATGGATGTCGGTGGCATGCCCCGCACCATGCAGTCTGAGGAGACTCGTGTGTGGCACCGTCGCGATGGCAAGTGGCAGAACATCCACTTTCACCGCTCTGGCTCACCCAGCATCCCCTCCCAGTAAGACACAGTAAGAAACACACAGCAGGGAACTTGATTAAGGAAAAACTAAACAGCAGCTGAAGATGTTGTTTGTCGCCAGCAGTGTAACATCTCAACTTGCTTGATGTATGTGTTCTCTAGGGTGTGGTCAGGACACCCTTAACGTGTGGAGAAATCCAAAGTTTGACACATTTGCTGTTACTTGTAACAGCTGCTAAATTATGATTGGACAATTGCTGTTTGGTGGATGAGTTTTGTAAATTGTTAATTGCAAAGGTGGAGTATTTAGTAGCAATGAGCATTCTTCACAATGTCTTTTCACTGATTCTAGCTAATTTGACTTCTGCCCTGGTAAACGTTAGTAGTTCACCAACCTTGAACATGAACAAATATGAATCGTGATGGTGTAACTTGTCCCACCTTTACAACTGCAAAAAAGTGGCAGGATTTAAATGATATGGGTGGTAGGATGGCCTAGAGGTAAGGTGGCCGACCAGTAACCATGAGGTCGCTGGTTCGATCCCCGGCACCGGACAGGAGGGTGTGAGTCGTAAAACTAGCAGAGGCTGGTATTGTGTCTACGGTGCCCACCATCTCTACCATTGTGTCCTTGAGCAAGACACTTAACCCCAAAACTGCTCCAGGGGCGCTGCACTGCGGCTGACCCTGCGCTCTGACCCCCTCCGAAGTGTGGTAACTTGAGAGGGGATATGCGAAAAGACAAATTTCAATGTGCCTCGTGTACAACTGACAAATAAAGATAACTTAACTTAACTTAACTATATCCAAAAACATTCTGTACACACCCACACATTCAAGAAGAGGTTTAATTAGGCAAAAAATTAAAACACCTGAACCAAAGGAGTATATTTCAAGTGAGTTATGTCAGTGAGTGGGCATGAACAGTGGTATTGTGCCAAGGCCTTTTTAATGTTAGTAATCATACCTGTGCTTTTTCCTTCTCTTTTGTTCTAATATCTGCTCTAAAAATAAATTCTACTGGTCTGATAATTGTTTTACGCCGTCAAGATCTTTATTGCTGTTGTTATCATGTCAAATTACATTAATATTTGTGTGTTTTTTCTCTCTCTCTCTCTCTCTCCCTCTCTTTGCAGTTAATGGATTATCAACATGTGGTATAAAAATAACCCCATCAACAAATCTAGAGGGGTAGTCAACTAGCCAACCCATGACTGCTCTCTGACCTTCAACCCTTCTATAAGGACATGACATCGCACAGGACACAAGTATTAATACACTTAACTGTTAAGGCATTTTATTAATGGACATCATTCGAAACCACCACCGGGTGGCTGCACACAGTATTTGGACATTATGAAACAAGCATACTGTCATTTTTTTGTTTGTTTGTTTTTTAAGATGTTTTGGTATGCATTTTAAATATACAATAGAGATGTTTAAAAATCTACTACTGTAACCTCTCCCAAAAAATGTGTTCTGTATTTTTATGTGTATTTGTGTGTGCAATACAAAAAACATTTGGAAGATCAGAATGTTAAAATTGAGCTTGCTTTAGTTCTGGTGATGTATATACATTGTGACTGTTGATAAAAACAAAAACTAAAATTGAATTTGCTATTCTTGCTATCAGATGAATTAATAGTTTACGTAAAATCCAGTTTATGAGCTCCATTTATGTTTGCTATGAGCTAAGTCATACTGTTTTAATTGTCGATTTCAATCTTCAATACTAATTTAAATGTAAAGAAAAGCAGAGCAGCTTTCACTTTGCATTGAGATATGTTTGCCTTTATATCAGTGAAATAAGAAATAAGAGAATGTAGCATATATGTAATATATGAAAATTCAAGACTATTGTGTAGTGCATGGGGGGAATATTCTAAGTAAGATCATATGAAACTATAATATCTTCTGTTTTATTTGTGAATCACTGACTTGTTTGTTTGCATTTGTTAATGTTGTGCATCAGTCCTGTCCCAAATGTTTCTAATGTCCTGCACTCTGATAGAACTGTTGGAAGGGCAATGACTATGGTTAAAGTTATGGTTAACATTCAGCATAAATATCATAATCTCATATCTTAAGAGGAGGAAAAATAAACTGGTTGACGGACCCCCTACATTTTGTATAACAATTAGAAGAAAACAAGCTAATTTTTCATAATGTTTGTACTTGTCTTGTACGACTGTATGTAAGGTTTATGTTGTCATTTTATTATTGTCATTTCCAGTGTGTTACCTTGCCAATTGCACAGAGAAAGTGGAGATGATGAAGATGGAGCAGAGGCACTGTAGTTTCTACCTTTAGTCTGGTTAAGCATTCGTCTTACTGTTGGGCTAATATGTCTGGAAGTGTAAAGGCATTTGCTTGAAGAACGTTGCAGCCAGACAAGAGGATGCTAAAAGAGCAGTGGAAGTGTAAAATGAGAGTTGGACTATAGTATATGTTGGGATGTCTTCCTTGACGATCAGCGCTTCTACCAGACAGTGGTTTCCTTACCACTGCAGGACAATGCCAGTGTCTTCGTCATCATTACTGTTTGCTCTTTTCAATTGGTTGGTCTGTTTTTTTTAGGGGAAAATATGATAAACATTTCTTTTGACGAAACGTATGATGTCAATGCAATGCACCACTCCTTATATGGTGTGTACCTGTTGCCAGCACGGCAATAGATGGCTTACCATGTTTAAGAAATAAATAAATCAGCTAAAAGGTGTGACAATGAATGCGTTTTAACTTGTTTTGTGTTTGGTTGATCATTAATGCGGATATGGAACTGCTTTGGTGTGTATTAGACTTATTGTTGAAATGTTTCTTTGTGATCGTTGCTCTATCCTTATACACTCTTTGGATATAAAGGCATGGTATTTTGGTCTGAAAGGAACATAAAGGTGCTGGCATGCAAATTAAACTGAAATCATATAAACATGCATTAAACCGTTTTTAAAAAGCAGTTTCACTCCCTTAATGGTTATTCATTAAAGATAATGTAATAGCTCCTAAACTTGCTAATATGACCACAATATCTGGTTGGCATTTATGTTAAGTATGTAAGTTTAAACATTTAAACATAATTATTTTGTATTTAAAAGCAGGTCAGTTGTAGGGTGCAAGGCCAAAGGAGTAGATTAAGTCCTCCAAAATGGTGGATTTCATCCTGGACTGCTCATGAAAGGCATACCCATTAATTCCCCAATGCACAGATTTAAGTTTCTTAATAACAGTGGTGGATAAAGATTTTACGATTGATCCTGCTGCCCCTCAAATTAATGAGATTATAGTATATAAGATACTTTTATGCATTAAGTGTGAAAATGCATAATAAAATAATGAATCAATTGTTATTAAACCTGTCAAATGTATTTATCCTATTTCATACTGATTTAAACAACAATGTGCTGCTGACATCCATCCCCTATTGCAGTACCTATGAGGCCCACCTGATTACAGATTAAAAACATGCACTTTGTGTTATATGTAAAAAAAAATAATCTAAATTCATTTGTAGTTTAGCTTCAGTAGCACAGATTGTATTATATTGTATGTTTGAGTTTGCAACTTTACAAATACACAAGACATAACAAAGTATAGCACTATACATTTGTAGACTTTTATTCTCTACCAGCCATAAACACACTGCAGCCATTTTGTTTTTGTCTTTTTGAATTTTGATACAGTAATACATGCCCTAATAGATATTTATATATGTATTGTATATGTATATAATTGTCATCACAGAAAAGGGATGCTGATTCTTCAAATTAAAAGCATACCTGTCACAGTGAACTTCCACTAGTTTGCATTTGACACAAATTAAACAGTGATAGTGAAATAAATACAATACATGTTGTAGATACATACAGTAGCAATGTTCAGAGCTGTGAAAAATTACAATTTAAGCTCTCAACCTGCCCTCATTACGTGTTTGTCTGGTGTAACATAATCATGTATACTGTATATCATCTGTCCTTCCAAAATGAAATTCTGCAGCTAAAGTATACTGTACTTAATATCCTGTGCACAAAAAGCAGGGAGGTGCTCCCTCCTGACATTTAGAAGTGAAAATGTGGTTTGTGTAAAATAAAAATGTATTTTCTTTGCAGAAACTGATACACTCTCAAAGACTCACTCACTCACAAGCACACACCGCGTAATAGCCAACACATGATGCAACATGTTGTCTTCCAAAACAAAACAAAAAATATCATATCAGGGGCATATTCAGAGAAAAACTAATCACAGATATTCAAACATATATTAAATAAATCCTCTGTATTTACTAGTTAACTAAACTCAAAATAAATAAAACTCTCTTAAAAAAAGACATCTTCAAACAACTGGATAAAATAAAAATAAGCCTAAACTAATTCTGGAAATATCTACTTTAAACAAGCTGAATCCAGTATTTAACTCAACACACCCAATGACAGACTCTGCACAGTACAACACAATACACACATTCACCAGTCATACAGTATGAGTCAAGATAAACAATTTAAGAGAATTAGCCAAAAATTAAACACAATTTAAAAGAATAACAAGAAAAAAAAACAGAAAAGGGAAAGAGAGGCAAAAGGGCAACTACTAAGCAGTCAAAGCTATGATCATAATGACAGATGTTGATTAGTTATGCCTGCTCTATTTCACATGAGTGATTATTACATCCTAGGCTACTGATGTCAGCAATGTCTAGATTATAGATACTATATAATTCCCAAAAACAGATTACATGTAGCCCACACAAAACACAGCAGCAGCAGTTAAATTCAGTGTCGATACAGTCTGGTTCTCTTTGTGACATCATGACCACATGAATCAAAAGTGTGGATTACAGTGAGTGAGACAGCTTTTAGGTAAGGAATATCTGAGAGACTCTGGTTGTGAGGCAGTGCAGTTTGAGATATTGTCTTTAAATCAAAGCACCTACTCAGAGAGTAGTACCAGTATTTTGCAGGTAACCTTCAGGAGGTTTGTGAGTTAGTAGATGTGAATAATATTCCTCTATTTTGTGTTCTTTTATTGTGTTGCTCAGCTCTAACACAGCATCAAGACAAAAAATATCAAAGACAATTTTGACAAGGAAAGTAAAATTGATCAGGAAAAAAACAGAAGGCGTTCTTTGGTCACAAAAAGGCAAAACAACATCAGAACCTGAAAAGAAAATCAATACAAGCCAGGGAAGATACTCGAAATTGTGAGCTAAAGGTCATCTTCCAGGACTTCATTGGGAAGACTGTGGTAGCTCAGAGGTGCCGTGGTGCACACTGGGATTGATTGTGGCTAATGCATAGGATTAAGGGGGACTTGAGCATGGGCAAAGCCAGGGAGTGGGGGAGAGTGTTACACGTTCTTCTACTCTTCTTCCGCCTCTCCTTCCTCATCATTGTCCTCCTTTTCTTTGTAGTAGCGGTGAAAGAGCTGGTGAAGATGCTGCTTGAGAGCGTGTGGTTTTGACCCTTTTCTGGGGTTGTCCTCTTGCTCTAGAACGACCTGTTTGGGCTGCCCATCACCCTTCAACACTGTTCGTCTGAGGGTGCGACCTCTACGCATGTGGGCCCTACGGATAAATCAAGGAGGGAGTGGAAAAGACAGAGGAAGATGGGTCAACATCCTTAAATCCTCAAAACCACGAATTTCAAGAGTTTGTTGAAATTAAATTGAAGGAAATAATGTTGCTATACTTGTAAGATATGTTATAGGAAAGACACAACACACCCACATATTATATCATGCCTAGCAAATCCAATATTCAATTGTGCACAGCAACTTCATACCTACTTTCTAGCAGCAGACACTAACAGATTATGTTATAAAACATTTTTAACAGGTCAAGTGCAGTTCCTGTGTAGAGGCAAATTCATAGCAATTGCATATAACTTCCCAAGTTTTATTAGTATTAGACTTTACTTAATTTTCATGGACACCTACCCAACATAGAATAATCTGCATTCATGTTTCACTTATCAATTCATGCATTGATTTGTGTACACTTGTTTAAAAGGTATCTGGCATCTGGCAGCTACTGCATGCTTGCTATTGCTTATTCTCTGTGAGAGGCTTAAGGTGGCAAAATACATAATACAAATAAATAATAAAGAGTATAAAACTATGATTTCCCACACTCTAATGTTAGCAATGTTAAAGGTAAGGTTTTTCAATAATTAACAGATCCATGCACAGGACAACAGTGGGACAATCATTGTATTCATGACACGTAATAGTATATACTGTATATCAGTGATTCTTGAGAAGCGGGACAAAAGGCCGTCTCCCAATATTAACTGCTGTTATGTTTAAAAGTAAAACTATTTAAATTTGTAGATGTTATTAGTAGTAGCTCAGAAGAGACTGACATCTCCATTCCACTTAACGACACCACTGATGAGAGTTCAGATGGCCAGAAAGATGATAATGGTGACTTTGTCATTGTGAGCTTTGCAGGCAAAATCACCTAGATCTGCTAGGCCTTGTTTAAGAAAATTGACCTTCAATCTTTGTAACATATTTACTTTAAATAAACCTTAAATAAGTAATTGTCTTATGGATTTGTTTTGCATTACAGTTTAGGAGATATATATCAATGGCACAATTTACCCCATGGTATTCTCTCTTGTGGCACAACTTACACCACACCGGGGGCAAGTTGTGCCACAAGACAACTTTTTTTCCAAAAGCTATATTTCTTAAACAGTTTATTCCAGATCCAAAGTTTTTATTGCCAGGGATGCACAACATCCTGAAATATATGTACATATTTGAGTTGGATACATAACTGTCAAGGTCTCACTTTAAAATCACTTTGAGCAAAAAGTTGCACAAGTTAGGCCACTCTCCCCTACATGTTATTTAATTTTCCTAAACATAGGGTTTGTATTTTTTCAACATTGCACCCTGTTTTGTCCCACTTCTCAAGAATCACTGATATACAAAGAAATATCTCATCTGTTTCATTGTATGTTTTCTACATTTGATTGATTAACTATACAAATATTTTCCAGTACACTATTGGATCAAGTGGTTAATGATAGCAACATTACCAAACATTAGTCAATATATAAAAAAAACAAAACAAAACTACAAGCAGTCACACACACATACACTCAAACAGGTGCACTCACACCTCCTGACCACAGTTCCATCTTCCTGGACAGTCTCTCTTTCTACCACATGAGGGAGCTCTGTTCCCCTAAAACCACTTATATAACCTAGTGCCTGGTAGCATGAGAAAGAGAAAAAAGAATATTCATTTAATTTAGAGAGATTTAATTATGAAAACAAAAAACAGAGGCTTAGAACATCTCCAGACAATAAGCTGCTATCCCCAACTGCATTGTTTGCACGTTTCTGAAAAATTCACAAACAGTGTATCAGGTAAACAAATACAAGCTTTTGGTGACAAGGCTTTAAACAAACCTGCTTGAAGTCGTCTTGGGCTGTAGGGAGGTCAGAGGCCAAAGATGGATCTCCCTGGTGTGTCATTGTCCTTTCACCATCCAACAATGTTGTCCTTTCTACATGACTGACCTTACAACCTTCAGCTGCCATCTGCCTTGATTCTGAGAAACCCTCACATTCAGTGAATGTTACCTATGTCAAAGAAAAATATCTTAGTTTGTTATTTAATTGTTCTATACTGTTAATATACATTTTGACGTGTCTGGTATTTTCTGTTAAGAAGAGATTTTGAAGTTGATGATCGTGAACATGCACACATAATATACAGAACACACCTCTGTGTGGTCTCCCTCACTCTTCAGGACAGTCCGCTTAACCACCTTAGAGTATCCATCTCCCTCTGCCATACTGATGAACCCCTGGGGAGCTCCTTCCAGAGACACCTCTTCACGCTCCACACCATCCGCGGATACACACTTGCGAATAATTTTACGGGTAACCTGAGGAAGATTATGTGTTAAAAGACTATCAGGAGATAAAACACCTAATAGTCTCTGCCAGTTTAAATACTACCATGCAATATGTGTACAAAGGCTTATAGAATCATCCTTTACCTTTTTGACAACAATATGTCCATTTTCATCTTTGTACTTTTCTTCTGTCACTGATTGAGCGGGGAGGTCAGGCATTTCGTCAGCCTATAAGGAAAACAAGATCAAGAATAATCAGAAATACAAACATACTTTGGTTCATGTTTACGTGTGTAATTGTCCACTTCAGAAATTAAATGCAATTCTGTGTTAGAGAAGAAAATAGAATAGAATATACATTATGGTAGTAATTCAGTGAGAGAACAGGGGATTTGACATTTCAGGAAACAAACTTGCATTCTCAGGAAAAAGTACACACAGCAGCATAAAACACCCCTGCGAGGTTCAGCCATCAATTCAAGTGGCAGCTTTTTTATAAACTCTAAATTGATCCAAGTTTAAGTTGCCCTATGAAAGGCACAATATCTCATCCTCCATGCTCATTGAAAATGCCATCATCAATCATGCTAAATCAGATACCTGAATGACAACTCTTCTTCGCACTATTCTGGTGGTCAAAAATTCCTCATCTGAACTTTCTGACAGTGATCCGAGCTCTGCGGTGATCTCCTGACCAAGCAAAACAAATCCATTTATGATGAATGAATAATGATGAAATGAAGGACAATAAATGAATGCTGTATTTGCAGCAAAGCACACATGAATCAGAGTGATATGATGCCCTTTCCATTGATTGTAAGTATATCATTTCACAATTCATTTCCATATCATACAGTACATTGGAAAGTACAACATTGCATTCTGTAACTTTGAAAAATGTTTGTAAACATACCATGCTTTCACTTAAAATAGAATAATTAATATGCATATTGCTGAAAAACAAACAAAAAAACAAACAAACATGAAGCTTATGTTATTATGAATTGTACGGCTGTTTACAGGCAGCAAAGTGACATGCTGAGTTAGGACTGGTTAAATCTGAAATCAAAACGAAATATGGGTTATAAGGAATTTTCTATCCCATCCATGTGGCCAGGGGGTTAGCAGTCATTCCTTTCTGAAGCAAATGTAGTATTTGGTTAAGCTCAGCCCTGGGAAAAGCTTGCAGGTTGGGTTGGTTTACCAAATGTCATCTTACCCTTGTCAGAGATTGATCAGTATCATCATATGACCCAATTTTACAGACAGGGGGCACTTGTGAAGCCTCACAAAAGGTGAATTCCTCATCTGATGCTTCTGAACATTGTAATAATTCTTCATTTTCTTCAAGAACATTATAAAGAGGCTCAAGGACGAAGGGCGCATCCTCATAATCTTCACTCTCAGAGGACAACAGTACACTTTGATTCAGATGTTCTAGTAGGCTAGGATAGCTCAGATATTCCTGGGGCTGATCTCCACTTGACCTAGTCCATGTATCAGGTTCCTCATGCTCAGTCTCTGAGAAATCTGATGCAGCCTGTTTGCAGTCAAAGTAAGGCTCTGGATCAGAGTATTCACACGGTGTGCAGTCTATACCACTAATCACAACTTTCTTATATTCTGTAGGCATGTGGGTATACACTGTTGTGTTAGAGGAGGTCTCTGTATACTCAGGCGGGATACTGTGCACTTCATCAAAGGTAGATGAAGTCATCTCATTTTTGGGTTTAACCGAAATGTTCTGGGACGCAAACAAATCAGAGTCTACTGAAGTCAGAGAGTCGCCTGAGTGCTGTCCACTGGTCTTTGGCCCACTGTCAGCTGAGGATATCTCAGAAATCCCTGGAGCAGGGTATGGAAACAGCTCCTCAAAGCTGAAATGTATTGCAGAGATAACGGTCTCTGGGGTAAAATCAGAAACAGACTGAGAAGAGAAATTGTCACTCTGACTGGTTTCAACACAAGTTGACTCTAATGAATGTGGAAGCTGATTCTGGATACTCTGTGTTAATATATTTTCTGTCACACTCCTTAAGTCATCAGATGATATAGCTGTTTCAAGTTCTTTTTCACTTTGAAGAAGGTCGGTTGTGGAATCTTCTTCATGGACATTATCCAAATGTTCCTCAGACATAGAAGACTGACTGTTTGCAACTTCTTTGGGGAAAGGTGTAGAATTTACTTTTTCAGAAGCATTTTCATCATGTCCGCTGGACTGGATTATGTCCAAAGGAAAACTTGAGTTCAGTGATGGTTCCATCACCTTAAAAAATGTTTGTGGAGATTCTGGAATTGATAGGGACTCTGTAGAGGATACAAGACCATCTTTACAACTACAAAAGCTTGATGCCACACCTTTGTCAGGGCTTTTTGTTTGATTATGAGGGACTGAGATTACTTCGGATTCGTCTTGATTGGATTCCTGAAAATGTGCAGACTCTATGGCATATTTGTAGTTAGTATCGTCTGCAAGCTGCATAACAGATGACCCGCTGAGTCTGAAGATAACATTATCCTCTGTAGGGTATCGATCGTCAGGTGAAAGGTCATCAAACGTTTCATCATCATCATCACTTGATTCTAACAGCTGTGGTTCAAGTGTCTCTGGTCTAAAGTTAAGTTTCATTTCCTTCAGATCGGACAGCAGCTGGTCAAGCTGAGGGGAACCAGACCCTGGTGGCGAAGGACTGGACTCTGATGACATGATGATTTGGTCATCAGGACTGTCTTGAGCTTTTTGACAGAGTGAGTCTGGGATAACTGTGCTTTGTTTATAATTTTCCCTTTGTTCAGGCAATGAAAGCTTTTCTTGTTGTGAGCTACTTTGATAGGTCAATTTTAATTCTGATTGAGTTTTACTTAGGTCAGAGGAACCTGGAATTGGTAATTCTAGTTTTTCGGTAAAAAACTTGTTTAAATCATGTGCCAAGGATGAGGTCTCAGTTGGAAAGACCCGACCCGGTCCTGAATTAATTTTGTTTTGTTTTGAAGCTTCTGAAGGATTTGTCCTGGAAGATGCTGTTGATGCCTGCAATGAATGATACAATGGAGGGGGAACAATTATGAATGAGTTGGATCTGTGATTTATTTTGATCATGAAAGAAAGAGTGAAATGAAGCATGCATTTCTCAAGGACAGGCTCTGGTTTTATACTTAAGACCAGTGTCTTAAATGAGGAATTAACTTGTAGCCCACTTGCATTTAGGTCATTGCAATAGCATCTTATTAATGTTGATGACATTTACCGAACAGATAACACACAATTAAAAAATCATTACACGTATGTATTGTATCATGAAGACTGTTCAAAATTCAGATATTGTTTTGAAATATTGATAATTATAGCATGTTTGGAGATTACATTGCATCACATCTTATTGATAATACCATGATTTACAATGATAAAAGCAGGGCACATATGAACTTGAGTCAAAATCTCTTCTTAAGTAAATAGTTGCTGCCCTCTTGTAAACTAAGGGCTAAGCACTGCAATTCCCATGAAAATGCTAAACACACCAGTTTAAAGGGTGTGCCACAGTCAAATGCTACTACTGTCTGTTCTACTGTCGGTCTGCCCCATATCCTAAAAGGTTAATAATGCTGTATTACTGTAAGGTCAAAGTAATTCAATGTTTATCAAGGCATAGTGCAATTTTTTTCTCTAAAAATGATAAGCAACTACACCAGGTAAAAATAATACAAACAACATAATTAAACAGTGGTGTTGTGTAACTGTCTAGACATTTGAGATGACAAAATGTGGCAGAAGGGCTGTAGTGGGAGGCAATTAGGATACAGGTTACAGAAGGACATGCAATAATGTTATCATTTTACATTTTTCAACTGAACTGAATTCTACATCGAACTTCATTGGATATGGCATCAATGGTCATGTTATAAAACAATTGGGTGTGGAATTAAGTGGTATGTCTTTATGATCTGTTTTTATGAAAATGGGCTTACGTACAGGAAGGCAAACAGAACAGACAATGCATGCCGCTGGTTGTGGCAAGTACATTGGCTGGTTACAATCCGCTACCTGCCTGTACTGTGTGTGAAATGAAAATAAATCATGTGTTAATACACAGCCTTGGATCTGTAAACGGGGAGGTTGCTTTATACGGTGGACCCTGTTTGTTTACATACACTTTGTCTGCATACCAGTTTACAGAGCCTAGGCTGTGTTAACACAGGATTTTCAGCGAACAGACAGGAAGCGGATCTTTATGATATATTTATCGATTTTGACAAAATTGATACTGACAACAAACGTTCTTCAGAATCGATGACTCCAACTTTAAGTGAAGATATATATAATCCAATTTATTGCAAATAAAGCAGATCGAAAAGCCACAATCTTCTCATTTAGGTAAGATATAATGAAGTCACTCGAATGTCCTTAGGCTTGAAGGAATCAAGTCAATTCAATGAGCTTTATTGGCATGACTATTGTTGCAAACAGTATTGCCAAGTCTAAGTAACACCATGTCCATTGGTTAGCTCACAACATTCCATACCAAGACAAGAGGCTCATGTCAGAAAGACAGGGTCACTATGTAGTTTCCATTAGTTGTGCTTCACTGAAGGGCATCTCTTCTGCTCTAATGCAAACATTACAAAGCAAGACAGTGAAGCATCTGGGTGTTATTAGCGCAATCTTGAGGCAAAAGTTTGACATTCACATTTGATGTACTGCCATGTTTATTACTTTTGAAAGCAACACTACATTCACTGCTGAGCAAGAGCTTGTGCTGTCTTACCGACACCAATGATGGTTTGCTCTTCTCCTCACACGGATTTTCTTTTAATGTTCTTGGGAAACAAGTCTTGGGCTTGTTTCATCATTATTCGTGATCCAGGTTCAGTCAATTAATGTATTTTGTTCATGTTGTTCAAAAAGCCTTCTCCAGCAAGACAACATGGTGAAATTCAAAATGTAGTTTGCCAGATGGCATGTGACTCAACTCAGTGCAAAACTGGCAAATTCTAATTGATCTGACCCAATGTGGTCTACATTCTTTATTGTCCTGGGAGAGGGCCCATTTGTGGTGTGGAAGGAGCTATGTGTCATGTCTAAACTATTCTTATTGGTGGAATCAGCATCTCAGGATGTGAACCTGTTACTATAAGATGAAGTAAATCATATTGGTATGGTGAGAATTCCTGACTCATTTAAGAATCCTGGTAAAAATGTTGATTCTGGTGAAAACAACCAATGCTTTGACAGTTATACATCGCAACCTGTATGGGGAGAACTGAACTGAGGAAGAGGTGAGTCAGGAGAGAGCTCCCTAAGTCCACTTTAAAATGCCACTAACTCCACTGACCCGCCTTACTTCTGTGATCCAATAGTCTATAGAGGACTGAGGGCACTGATGGAGGACAAAGAGGTCTTGACTCAAATGATCTGATGCCCAACAAATTGTTTTCATGTTTGTCACATGTAATGTACAGAACAATATCTACATATGTAGAGGAGATGATGCAATTACAGTAAAATTGGTCTTTTAAGCCTCAATCTGTGAATTAACTGAATCTGGTGAATCTGTTCTGTTGTCTTCAAACAATTTCTCAAATGTCATGTCAGGAGACAAAGAGAGCTGCTAAACTGGTGCAACAGATTCTAGGGAAGATGCTATAAAATATATCAACCAAAAGTGCAGGAGCAAAAAGTAAAAATCAGAAGACACATATTCAGGGGACAATGCCCTGCTTCTAATAAGCTAAAAGTCTGATCAAAATGGCTGCAGGGACTCTGGTCTGGTATCGTCTAACAGGGTTTCCAACAAAATCAGCACAAATCAGTAATTTCCCAGTCAGAAAATGTTGATTCTGCTGTAAACAACCTATGCCTTGAAAATTCCACATCGTCACTAGTTGTTGAAAATTCCCAAATTAGGCGCGTTTGAAATCGCAGGATTAAAGAGCCTTCTCCCCAAAAATCTTGGGATTCCCATTGGAACCGGAACTAACTTTTACGTAGGGATTCACATAACTAGTCGGTTAAATGTTTAAACGCCCACTGCTGCACTTGTTGGCACCCAAAATAATACTTGGCTAATAATTTTGCCCAGCACCTGGACTTGAAAAGTGTGAGACTGCACATGTAGGTAAATGAGGGAGAGAAAAAGAAAGCAAAATCAAAGCAAAAAGGTTTTCTTGAGCGCCACTGAAAGGCACAGCAACTTTTTTCATCACTCACGGTCTCTGTATGAGAGCTCTTGTTAGACAGACAATCATTATTATTTTTTTGTCAGCGTGGTTATAATGCGTTACACTGACTTTACGTGACTGATGTTTGTTACGTCCAGTAGCCTACTTGTGTTGGATGACTGTGCTGTTATCCCTCACATTTCAACGGAATTGAAAAAGTATTGGTAATTGTCTAGAAGAATGGCTCAAGTTCCTAAAGCGTTTCAACGTTATAGTTCATTGTACGTGGTTTTCTAAATTAGTTTCTTGCTCAAAAACTAGTTTATATTAAAACTTCTGTTAAAACGTTTGGGAAATTAGACGCTACGTGCATCCCTACTTTAACTACTACTTTCAGGTACCTGTCCGAATGGTTCTTAGACAAAGGCATACCGAATGTATGTGCTAGAACTAATAATATAAAAGAAAAGCAATCTATAGGCCTTATCAGAAGGGAGTCGACAAACCGCCTGCGTCCTCGCTTGGACCCATGGTGTCTCATTGGATTCCTCATGTGAACATACAGGCAGAGGAGGCTCTACGAGGAAACGCCAGGCGATTATGTTTGGTAACCATGGAAACAACTTCTGTTCACTACCATATCCCTGTCATCCCAAGTGAATTATTTTTTCATGTTACAGCAAAATAATGAATTGAGTTTAGTTAAGTTGAATTTTTCTAATTAAGATGCTATTTTATTAGGTCTGGGTAAGTTTGGTGTTTAGGGGGGGGGGCCTTCATGGTGTAGTGGTTAGAGCGTCCCCCTAGAGGCTCAGTCCTCATCGCAGCGGACCCTCTTTGAATCCGACCTGCTTGTCCTTCACTCTTTTCCCCATTTCAACTCAGAGTCCCCAAATCTGTCCAATAAAAAGCGAAGAACGGAAACAAATAATATATTCAAAAAAAGTATTTAGCTTAGCAAGCAAGCTTCAGCTGGGTAAACTCATTAGGTTTGTAATCACGTAGGCATATAAGAGAGGCGGCAAATGCTATTGTGCATGGTGAATATCCCCATCTGATGAATGACCTTCACTTCCGCGGGTGCAAGTGTGCAACGAGCGCCGAAGTGACAGTTTCATGAGAGAGCGCCTGTTTGTCGCTTCACATGTCAGATAGCCATAGCCTCTTTATCTCTCAGATCACCTATAATTGAAAATGATTTACCAGGCACGTCAATTGTCTTAAGTCTGAAAAGGCCATAGTGCCAGCAGTAAATTATAAGAAAAATATACTATTTATGAAAGATACATCCCCCCACACACACCTAAAAACAAATAAACAAAAATCAGGAAAACGGGGCACAGGAATACCGGGACACTCTTTTCATTAGGGAACTGATTCAAATGATCTGATGCCCAACAAAGTGTCTTATTGTTTCTCACTTGTAATACCCCTCACAATATCTGCATATGTAAGAGGTCTTGCAGCAGAAAGTGGTGACGATGCAATTATAGTAAAATGTGTGTTGTTAACCTGAACCTGTAAATCTGGCGAATCTGATCTGTTGTCGTGAAACAGAGGTGATGATGGTCTACTTTCAGTCAACCGTAAGTAATAGTCGCAATGTTGACCATTCATCTGGCCAAATGTCATGCGAGGAGACAAGCACAGCTGCTTAACTGATGAAACAGATTCTGGGGAAGATGCTCTGAAATCAATCAACCAATCCTGCAGGAGCAAAAGGTCCCAATCAGAGGACACAGATTCTGGGGACAATGCCCTGCTACTAAATAACTTATCAAGTTCAAAATCTGATAAAACTGACTGCGGTGACTCTGGTCTGGTCTCATCAAACAGGGTTTCCAAGCATAAATCAGTACCTTCCCAGTCAGAAAAGGTTGATTCTGGTGTAAACATCCTGTCCCTTGAAAATTCCCCATCATAACTCATATGGATACAACTGAACTGAGGAAGAGGGGAGTCGGGGGAGAGGGTCCTGAATCCACTTTGAGAAGCCACTGAATCGGGAGACTGTGTTCTTACTTCTGTGAGCCAATTCTCTATGGAGGACTGTGGGCATTCCTTTTCGTAGGACATTGACGGACGCCAAAGAGGTCTTGATTCAAATGATCTGATGCCCTGCAAAGTGTCTTCATGTTTTTCATATGTAATGCCCCTCACAATATCTGCATATGTAAGAGGTCTTGCAGCAGAAAGGGGTGATGTTGCAATTACAGTAACATTTGTGTTTTTAGCCTCAACCTGTGAATGTGGCGAATCTGGTCTGTTGTAATCAAAAAATTCCTCAAGACAAAATGTAGAACACTCAACATCAGACAGTGTTGAAAGAGGTGATGATGGTCTATTTTCAGTAAACCGTAAGTAATAGTCGCAATGTTGACCATTCATCTGGCCAAATATCATGCGAGGATACAAACACAGGTGCTCAACTGATGAAACAGATTTTGGGGAAGATGCTCTGATATCAATCAACGAATCCTGCAGGAGCAAAAGGTCCCAATCAGAGGACAAAGATTCTGGGGACAATGCCCTGCTACTAAATAACTTATGAAGTTCAAAATCTGATGAAACTGACTGCGGGGACTCTGGTCTGGTCTCATCAAACAGGGTTTCCAAGCACAAATCAGTACCTTCCCAGTCAGAAAATGTTGATTCTGGTGTGAACGACCTGTCTCTGGAAAATTCCCCATCATAACTCATATGGATACAACTGAACTGAGGAAGAGGGGAGTCGGGGGAGAGGGGCCTGAATCCACTTTGAGAAGCCACTGATTCGGGAGACTGTGTTCTTACATCTGTGAGCCAATTCTCTATGGTGGACTGTAGGCATTCCTGTACAGACTCCGGGGACAATGCCCTGCTACTAAATAACTTATCAAGTTCAAAATCTGATAACACTGACTGCGGTGACTCTGGTCTGGTCTCATCAAACAGGGTTTCCAAGCATAAATCAGTACCTTCCCAGTCAGAAAATGTTGATTCTGGTGTAAACGACCTGTCCCTTGAAAATTCCCCACCGTAACTCATGTGGACACATCTGAACTGAGGAGTAGGGGAGTCGGGGGAGAGGGGCCTAATTCCACTTTGAGAAGTCACTGACTCTGGAGATTCTGTTCTTACTTCTGTGATCCAATTCTCTATGGAGGACTGTGGGCATTCCTTTTCTGAGGGCATTGACGGACACCAAAGAGGTCTAGATTCAAATGATCTGATGCCCTGCATAGTGTCTTCATGTTTTTCACATGTAATGCCCCTAACAATATCTGCATATGTAAGAGGTCTTGCAGCAGAAAGCGGTGACGTTGCAATTACAGTAACATTTGTGTTTTTAGCCTCAACCTGTGAATCTGGCGAATCTGGTCTGTTGTCGTCAAATAATTCCTTAAGACAAAATGTAGAATACTCAATATCAGACAGTGTTGAAAGAGGTGATGATGGTCTACTTTCAGTCAACCGTAAGTAATAGTCGCAATGTTGACCATTCATCTGGCCAAATGTCATGCGAGGAGACAAACACAGCTGCTTAACTGATGAAACAGATTCTGGGGAAGATGCTCTGAAATCAATCAACCAATCCTGCAGGAGCAAAAGGTCCCAATCAGAGGACACAGATTCTGGGGACAATGCCCTGCTACTAAATAACTTATCAAGTTCAAAATCTGATAAAACTGACTGCGGTGACTCTTGTCTGGTCTCATCAAACAGGGTTTCCAAGCACAAATCAGTACCTTCCCAGTCAGAAAAGGTTGATTCTGGTGAGAACGACCTGTCTCTGGAAAATTCCCCATCATAACTCATATGGATACAACTGAACTGAGGAAGAGGGGAGTCGGGGGAGAGGGGCCTGAATCCACTTTGAAAAGCCACTGATTCGGGAGACTGTGTTCTTACTTCTGTGAGCCAATTCTCTATGGTGGACTGTAGGCATTCCTGTACAGACTCCGGGGACAATGCCCTACTACTAAATAACTTATCAAGTTCAAAATCTGATAACACTGACTGCGGTGACTCTGGTCTGGTCTCATCAAACAGGGTTTCCAAGCATAAATCAGTACCTTCCCAGTCAGAAAATGTTGATTCTGGTGTAAACGACCTGTCCCTTGAAAATTCCCCACCGTAACTCATGTGGACACATCTGAACTGAGGAGTAGGGGAGTCGGGGGAGAGGGGCCTGAATCCACTTTGAGAAGCCACTGATTCGGGAGACTGTGTTCTTACTTCTGTGAGCCAATTCTCTAAGGAGGACTGTGGGCATTCCTTTTCTGAGGGCATTGATTGATGCCAAAGAGGTCTTAATTCAAATGATCTGATGCCATGCAAAGTGTCTTCATGTTTTTCACATGTAATGCCCCTCACAATATCTGCATATGTAAGAGGTCTTGCAGCAGAAAGCGGTGACGTTGCAATTACAGTAACATTTGTGTTTTTAGCCTCAACCTGTGAATCTGGCGAATCTGGTCTGTTGTCGTCAAATAATTCCTCAAGACAAAATGTAGAATACTCAACATCAGACAGTGTTGAAAGAGGTGATGATGGTCTACTTTCAGTCAACCGTAAGTAATAGTCGCAATGTTGACCATTCATCTGGCCAAATGTCATGCGAGGAGACAAACACAGCTGCTTAACTGATGAAACAGATTCTGGGGAAGATGCTCTGAAATCAATCAACCAATCCTGCAGGAGCAAAAGGTCCCAATCAGAGGACACAGATTCTAAGGACAATGCCCTGCTACTAAATAACTTATCAAGTTCAAAATCTGATAAAACTGACTGCGGTGACTCTTGTCTGGTCTCATCAAACAGGGTTTCCAAGCACAAATCAGTACCTTCCCAGTCAGAAAAGGTTGATTCTGGTGAGAACGACCTGTCTCTGGAAAATTCCCCATCATAACTCATATGGATACAACTGAACTGAGGAAGAGGGGAGTCGGGGGAGAGGGGCCTGAATCCACTTTGAGAAGCCACTGATTCGGGAGACTGTGTTCTTACTTCTATGAGCCAATTCTCTATGGTGGACTGTAGGCATTCCTGTACAGACTCCGGGGACAATGCCCTACTACTAAATAACTTATCAAGTTTGAAATCTGATAACACTGACTGCGGTGACTCTGGTCTGGTCTCATCAAACAGGGTTTCCAAGCATAAATCAGTACCTTCCCAGTCAGAAAATGTTGATTCTGGTGTAAACGACCTGTCCCTTGAAAATTCCCCACCGTAACTCATGTGGACACATCTGAACTGAGGAGTAGGGGAGTCGGGGGTGAGGGGCCTAATTCCACTTTGAGAAGTCACTGACTCTGGAGATTCTGTTCTTACTTCTGTGATCCAATTCTCTATGGAGGACTGTGGGCATTCCTTTTCGTAGGGCATTGACGGAAACCAAAGAGGTCTAGATTCAAATGATCTGATGCCCTGCATAGTGTCTTCATGTTTTTCACATGTAATGCCCCTAACAATATCTGCATATGTAAGAGGTCTTGCAGCAGAAAGCGGTGACGTTGCAATTACAGTAACATTTGTGTTTTTAGCCTCAACCTGTGAATCTGGCGAATCTGGTCTGTTGTCGTCAAATAATTCCTCAAGACAAAATGTAGAATACTCAACATCAGACAGTGTTGACAGAGGTGATGATGGTCTACTTTCAGTCAACCGTAAGTAATAGTCGCAATGTTGACCATTCATCTGGCCAAATGTCATGCGAGGAGACAAACACAGCTGCTTAACTGATGAAACAGATTCTGGGGAAGATGCTCTGAAATCAATCAACCAATCCTGCAGGAGCAAAAGGTCCCAATCAGAGGACACAGATTCTGGGGACAATGCCCTGCTACTAAATAACTTATCAAGTTCAAAATCTGATAAAACTGACTGCGGTGACTCTGGTCTGGTCTCATCAAACAGGGTTTCCAAGCACAAATCAGTACCTTCCCAGTCAGAAAAGGTTGATTCTGGTGAGAACGACCTGTCTCTGGAAAATTCCCCATCATAACTCATATGGATACAACTGAACTGAGGAAGAGGGGAGTCGGGGGAGAGGGGCCTGAATCCACTTTGAGAAGCCACTGATTCGGGAGACTGTGTTCTTACTTCTGTGAGCCAATTCTCTAAGGAGGACTGTGGGCATTCCTTTTCTGAGGGCATTGATTGATGCCAAAGAGGTCTTAATTCAAATGATCTGATGCCATGCAAAGTGTCTTCATGTTTTTCACATGTAATGCCCCTCACAATATCTGCATATGTAAGAGGTTTTGCAGCAGAAAGCGGTGACGTTGCAATTACAGTAACATTTGTGTTTTTAGCCTCAACCTGTGAATCTGGCGAATCTGGTCTGTTGTCGTCAAATAATTCCTCAAGACAAAATGTAGAATACTCAACATCAGACAGTGTTGAAAGAGGTGATGATGGTCTACTTTCAGTCAACCGTAAGTAATAGTCGCAATGTTGACCATTCATCTGGCCAAATGTCATGCGAGGAGACAAACACAGCTGCTTAACTGATGAAACAGATTCTGGGGAAGATGCTCTGAAATCAATCAACCAATCCTGCAGGAGCAAAAGGTCCCAATCGGAGGACACAGATTCTGGGGACAATTCCCTGCTACTAAATAACTTATCAAGTTCAAAATCTGATAAAACTGACTGCGGTGACTCTGGTCTGGTCTCATCAAACAGGGTTTCCAAGCACAAATCAGTACCTTCCCAGTCAGAAAATGTTGATTCTGGTGTGAACGACCTGTCTCTGGAAAATTCCCCATCATAACTCATATGGATACATCTGAACTGAGGAAGAGGGGAGTCGGGGGAGAGGGGCCTAAATCCACATTGAGAAGTCACTGACTCGGGAGACTGTGTTCTTACTTCTGTGAGCCAATTCTCTATGGTGGACTGTAGGCATTCCTGTACAGACTCCGGGGACAATGCCCTACTGCTAAATAACTTATCAAGTTCAAAATCTGATAAAACTGACTGCGGTGACTCTGGTCTGGTCTCATCAAACAGGGTTTCCAAGCATAAATCAGTACCTTCCCAGTCAGAAAATGTTGATTCTGGTGTAAACGACCTGTCCCTTGAAAATTCCCCACCGTAACTCATGTGGACACATCTGAACTGAGGAGTAGGGGAGTCGGGGGAGAGGGGCCTAATTCCACTTTGAGAAGTCACTGACTCTGGAGATTCTGTTCTTACTTCTGTGATCCAATTCTCTATGGAGGACTGTGGGCATTCCTTTTCGTAGGGCATTGACGGACGCCAAAGAGGTCTTGATTCAAATGATCTGATGCCCTGCATAGTGTCTTCATGTTTTTCACATGTAATGCCCCTAACAATATCTGCATATGTAAGAGGTCTTGCAGCAGAAAGCGGTGACGTTGCAATTACAGCAACATTTGTGTTTTTAGCCTCAACCTGTGAATCTGGCGAATCTGGTCTGTTGTCGTCAAATAATTCCTCAAGACAAAATGTAGAATACTCAACATCAGACAGTGTTGAAAGAGGTGATGATGGTCTACTTTCAGTCAACCGTAAGTAATAGTCGCAATGTTGACCATTCATCTGGCCAAATGTCATGCGAGGAGACAAACACAGCTGCTTAACTGATGAAACAGATTCTGGGGAAGATGCTCTGAAATCAATCAACCAATCCTGCAGGAGCAAAAGGTCCCAATCAGAGGACACAGATTCTGGGGACAATGCCCTGCTACTAAATAACTTATCAAGTTCAAAATCTGATAAAACTGACTGCGGTGACTCTTGTCTGGTCTCATCAAACAGGGTTTCCAAGCACAAATCAGTACCTTCCCAGTCAGAAAAGGTTGATTCTGGTGAGAACGACCTGTCTCTGGAAAATTCCCCATCATAACTCATATGGATACAACTGAACTGAGGAAGAGGGGAGTCGGGGGAGAGGGGCCTGAATCCACTTTGAGAAGCCACTGATTCGGGAGACTGTGTTCTTACTTCTATGAGCCAATTCTCTATGGTGGACTGTAGGCATTCCTGTACAGACTCCGGGGACAATGCCCTACTACTAAATAACTTATCAAGTTCGAAATCTGATAACACTGACTGCGGTGACTCTGGTCTGGTCTCATCAAACAGGGTTTCCAAGCATAAATCAGTACCTTCCCAGTCAGAAAATGTTGATTCTGGTGTAAACGACCTGTCCCTTGAAAATTCCCCACCGTAACTCATGTGGACACATCTGAACTGAGGAGTAGGGGAGTCGGGGGAGAGGGGCCTAATTCCACTTTGAGAAGTCACTGACTCTGGAGATTCTGTTCTTACTTCTGTGATCCAATTCTCTATGGAGGACTGTGGGCATTCCTTTTCGTAGGGCATTGACGGACGCCAAAGAGGTCTTGATTCAAATGATCTGATGCCCTGCATAGTGTCTTCATGTTTTTCACATGTAATGCCCCTCACAATATCTGCATATGTAAGAGGTCTTGCAGCAGAAAGCGGTGACGTTGCAATTACAGCAACATTTGTGTTTTTAGCCTCAACCTGTGAATCTGGCGAATCTGGTCTGTTGTCGTCAAATAATTCCTCAAGACAAAATGTAGAATACTCAACATCAGACAGTGTTGAAAGAGGTGATGATGGTCTACTTTCAGTCAACCGTAAGTAATAGTCGCAATGTTGACCATTCATCTGGCCAAATGTCATGCGAGGAGACAAACACAGCTGCTTAACTGATGAAACAGATTCTGGGGAAGATGCTCTGAAATCAATCAACCAATCCTGCAGGAGCAAAAGGTCCCAATCAGAGGACACAGATTCTGGGGACAATTCCCTGCTACTAAATAACTTATCAAGTTCAAAATCTGATAAAACTGACTGCGGTGACTCTGGTCTGGTCTCATCAAACAGGGTTTCCAAGCACAAATCAGTACCTTCCCAGTCAGAAAATGTTGATTCTGGTGTGAACGACCTGTCTCGGGAAAATTCCCCATCATAACTCATATGGATACATCTGAACTGAGGAAGAGGGGAGTCGGGGGAGAGGGGCCTGAATCCACATTGAGAAGCCACTGACTCGGGAGACTGTGTTCTTACTTCTGTGAGCCAATTCTCTATGGTGGACTGTAGGCATTCCTGTACAGACTCCGGGGACAATGCCCTACTACTAAATAACTTATCAAGTTCAAAATCTGATAACACTGACTGCGGTGACTCTGGTCTGGTCTCATCAAACAGGGTTTCCAAGCATAAATCAGTACCTTCCCAGTCAGAAAAGGTTGATTCTGGTGTAAACGACCTGTCCCTTGAAAATTCCCCACCGTAACTCATGTGGACACATCTGAACTGAGGAGTA
Organism: Ammodytes marinus; assembly: GCF_949987685.1. Taxonomy (NCBI): domain Eukaryota; kingdom Metazoa; phylum Chordata; class Actinopteri; order Uranoscopiformes; family Ammodytidae; genus Ammodytes; species Ammodytes marinus. The sequence goes on from NC_137235.1 coordinate 15,443,950, forward strand.
GGGGAGTCGGGGGAGAGGGGCCTAATTCCACTTTGAGAAGTCACTGACTCTGGAGATTCTGTTCTTACTTCTGTGATCCAATTCTCTATGGAGGACTGTGGGCATTCCTTTTCGTAGGGCATTGACGGACGCCAAAGAGGTCTTGATTCAAATGATCTGATGCCCTGCATAGTGTCTTCATGTTTTTCACATGTAATGCCCCTAACAATATCTGCATATGTAAGAGGTCTTGCAGCAGAAAGCGGTGACGTTGCAATTACAGTAACATTTGTGTTTTTAGCCTCAACCTGTGAATCTGGCGAATCTGGTCTGTTGTCGTCAAATAATTCTTCAAGACAAAATGTAGAATACTCAACATCAGACAGTGTTGAAAGAGGTGATGATGGTCTACTTTCAGTCAACCGTAAGTAATAGTCGCAATGTTGACCATTCATCTGGCCAAATGTCATGCGAGGAGACAAACACAGCTGCTTAACTGATGAAACAGATTCTGGGGAAGATGCTCTGAAATCAATCAACCAATCCTGCAGGAGCAAAAGGTCCCAATCAGAGGACACAGATTCTGGGGACAATGCCCTGCTACTAAATAACTTATCAAGTTCAAAATCTGATAAAACTGACTGCGGTGACTCTTGTCTGGTCTCATCAAACAGGGTTTCCAAGCACAAATCAGTACCTTCCCAGTCAGAAAAGGTTGATTCTGGTGAGAACGACCTGTCTCTGGAAAATTCCCCATCATAACTCATATGGATACAACTGAAATGAGGAAGAGGGGAGTCGGGGGAGAGGGGCCTGAATCCACTTTGAAAAGCCACTGATTCGGGAGACTGTGTTCTTACTTCTGTGAGCCAATTCTCTATGGTGGACTGTAGGCATTCCTGTACAGACTCCGGGGACAATGCCCTACTACTAAATAACTTATCAAGTTCGAAATCTGATAACACTGACTGCGGTGACTCTGGTCTGGTCTCATCAAACAGGGTTTCCAAGCATAAATCAGTACCTTCCCAGTCAGAAAATGTTGATTCTGGTGTAAACGACCTGTCCCTTGAAAATTCCCCACCGTAACTCATGTGGACACATCTGAACTGAGGAGTAGGGGAGTCGGGGGAGAGGGGCCTGAATCCACTTTGAGAAGCCACTGATTCGGGAGACTGTGTTCTTACTTCTGTGAGCCAATTCTTTAAGGAGGACTGTGGGCATTCCTTTTCTGAGGGCATTGATTGATGCCAAAGAGGTCTTGATTCAAATGATCTGATGCCATGCAAAGTGTCTTCATGTTTTTCACATGTAATACCCCTCACAATATCTGCATATGTAAGAGGTTTTGCAGCAGAAAGCGGTGACGTTGCAATTACAGTAACATTTGTGTTTTTAGCCTCAACCTGTGAATCTGGCGAATCTGGTCTGTTGTCGTCAAATAATTCCTCAAGACAAAATGTAGAATACTCAACATCAGACAGTGTTGACAGAGGTGATGATGGTCTACTTTCAGTCAACCGTAAGTAATAGTCGCAATGTTGACCATTCATCTGGCCAAATGTCATGCGAGGAGACAAACACAGCTGCTTAACTGATGAAACAGATTCTGGGGAAGATGCTCTGAAATCAATCAACCAATCCTGCAGGAGCAAAAGGTCCCAATCAGAGGACACAGATTCTGGGGACAATGCCCTGCTACTAAATAACTTATCAAGTTCAAAATCTGATAAAACTGACTGCGGTGACTCTGGTCTGGTCTCATCAAACAGGGTTTCCAAGCACAAATCAGTACCTTCCCAGTCAGAAAAGGTTGATTCTGGTGAGAACGACCTGTCTCTGGAAAATTCCCCATCATAACTCATATGGATACAACTGAACTGAGGAAGAGGGGAGTCGGGGGAGAGGGGCCTGAATCCACTTTGAGAAGCCACTGATTCGGGAGACTGTGTTCTTACTTCTGTGAGCCAATTCTCTAAGGAGGACTGTGGGCATTCCTTTTCTGAGGGCATTGATTGATGCCAAAGAGGTCTTAATTCAAATGATCTGATGCCCTGCATAGTGTCTTCATGTTTTTCACATGTAATGCCCCTCACAATATCTGCATATGTAAGAGGTCTTGCAGCAGAAAGCGGTGACGTTGCAATTACAGTAACATTTGTGTTTTTAGCCTCAACCTGTGAATCTGGCGAATCTGGTCTGTTGTCGTCAAATAATTCCTCAAGACAAAATGTAGAATACTCAACATCAGACAGTGTTGAAAGAGGTGATGATGGTCTACTTTCAGTCAACCGTAAGTAATAGTCGCAATGTTGACCATTCATCTGGCCAAATGTCATGCGAGGAGACAAACACAGCTGCTTAACTGATGAAACAGATTCTGGGGAAGATGCTCTGAAATCAATCAACCAATCCTGCAGGAGCAAAAGGTCCCAATCAGAGGACACAGATTCTGGGGACAATTCCCTACTACTAAATAACTTATCAAGTTCAAAATCTGATAAAACTGACTGCGGTGACTCTGGTCTGGTCTCATCAAACAGGGTTTCCAAGCACAAATCAGTACCTTCCCAGTCAGAAAATGTTGATTCTGGTGTGAACGACCTGTCTCTGGAAAATTCCCCATCATAACTCATATGGATACATCTGAACTGAGGAAGAGGGGAGTCGGGGGAGAGGGGCCTAAATCCACATTGAGAAGTCACTGACTCGGGAGACTGTGTTCTTACTTCTGTGAGCCAATTCTCTATGGTGGACTGTAGGCATTCCTGTACAGACTCCGGGGACAATGCCCTACTGCTAAATAACTTATCAAGTTCAAAATCTGATAACACTGACTGCGGTGACTCTGGTCTGGTCTCATCAAACAGGGTTTCCAAGCATAAATCAGTACCTTCCCAGTCAGAAAATGTTGATTCTGGTGTAAACGACCTGTCCCTTGAAAATTCCCCACCGTAACTCATGTGGACACATCTGAACTGAGGAGTAGGGGAGTCGGGGGAGAGGGGCCTAATTCCACTTTGAGAAGTCACTGACTCTGGAGATTCTGTTCTTACTTCTGTGATCCAATTCTCTATGGAGGACTGTGGGCATTCCTTTTCGTAGGGCATTGACGGACGCCAAAGAGGTCTTGATTCAAATGATCTGATGCCCTGCATAGTGTCTTCATGTTTTTCACATGTAATGCCCCTAACAATATCTGCATATGTAAGAGGTCTTGCAGCAGAAAGCGGTGACGTTGCAATTACAGCAACATTTGTGTTTTTAGCCTCAACCTGTGAATCTGGCGAATCTGGTCTGTTGTCGTCAAATAATTCCTCAAGACAAAATGTAGAATACTCAACATCAGACAGTGTTGAAAGAGGTGATGATGGTCTACTTTCAGTCAACCGTAAGTAATAGTCGCAATGTTGACCATTCATCTGGCCAAATGTCATGCGAGGAGACAAACACAGCTGCTTAACTGATGAAACAGATTCTGGGGAAGATGCTCTGAAATCAATCAACCAATCCTGCAGGAGCAAAAGGTCCCAATCAGAGGACACAGATTCTGGGGACAATGCCCTGCTACTAAATAACTTATCAAGTTCAAAATCTGATAAAACTGACTGCGGTGACTCTGGTCTGGTCTCATCAAACAGGGTTTCTAAGCACAAATCAGTACCTTCCCAGTCAGAAAAGGTTGATTCTGGTGAGAACGACCTGTCTCTGGAAAATTCCCCATCATAACTCATATGGATGCAACTGAACTGAGGAAGAGGGGAGTCGGGGGAGAGGAGCCTGAATCCACTTTGAGAAGCCACTGATTCGGGAGACTGTGTTCTTACTTCTGTGAGCCAATTCTCTAAGGAGGACTGTGGGCATTCCTTTTCTGAGGGCATTGATTGATGCCAAAGAGGTCTTAATTCAAATGATCTGATGCCAATCAAAGTGTCTTCATGTTTTTCACATGTAATGCCCCTCACAATATCTGCATATGTAAGAGGTCTTGCAGCAGAAAGCGGTGACGTTGCAATTACAGTAACATTTGTGTTTTTAGCCTCAACCTGTGAATCTGGCGAATCTGGTCTGTTGTCGTCAAATAATTCCTCAAGACAAAATGTAGAATACTCAACATCAGACAGTGTTGAAAGAGGTGATGATGGTCTACTTTCAGTCAACCGTAAGTAATAGTCGCAATGTTGACCATTCATCTGGCCAAATGTCATGCGAGGAGACAAACACAGCTGCTTAACTGATGAAACAGATTCTGGGGAAGATGCTCTGAAATCAATCAACCAATCCTGCAGGAGCAAAAGGTCCCAATCAGAGGACACAGATTCTGGGGACAATTCCCTGCTACTAAATAACTTATCAAGTTCAAAATCTGATAAAACTGACTGTGGTGACTCTGGTCTGGTCTCATCAAACAGGGTTTCCAAGCACAAATCAGTACCTTCCCAGTCAGAAAAGGTTGATTCTGGTGAGAACGACCTGTCTCTGGAAAATTCCCCATCATAACTCATATGGATACAACTGAACTGAGGAAGAGGGGAGTCGGGGGAGAGGGGCCTGAATCCACTTTGAGAAGCCACTGATTCGGGAGACTGTGTTCTTACTTCTGTGAGCCAATTCTCTAAGGAGGACTGTGGGCATTCCTTTTCTGAGGGCATTGATTGATGCCAAAGAGGTCTTAATTCAAATGATCTGATGCCCTGCATAGTGTCTTCATGTTTTTCACATGTAATGCCCCTCACAATATCTGCATATGTAAGAGGTCTTGCAGCAGAAAGCGGTGACGTTGCAATTACAGTAACATTTGTGTTTTTAGCCTCAACCTGTGAATCTGGCGAATCTGGTCTGTTGTCGTCAAATAATTCCTCAAGACAAAATGTAGAATACTCAACATCAGACAGTGTTGAAAGAGGTGATGATGGTCTACTTTCAGTCAACCGTAAGTAATAGTCGCAATGTTGACCATTCATCTGGCCAAATGTCATGCGAGGAGACAAACACAGCTGCTTAACTGATGAAACAGATTCTGGGGAAGATGCTCTGAAATCAATCAACCAATCCTGCAGGAGCAAAAGGTCCCAATCAGAGGACACAGATTCTGGGGACAATTCCCTGCTACTAAATAACTTATCAAGTTCAAAATCTGATAAAACTGACTGTGGTGACTCTGGTCTGGTCTCATCAAACAGGGTTTCCAAGCACAAATCAGTACCTTCCCAGTCAGAAAAGGTTGATTCTGGTGAGAACGACCTGTCTCTGGAAAATTCCCCATCATAACTCATATGGATACAACTGAACTGAGGAAGAGGGGAGTCGGGGGAGAGGGGCCTGAATCCACTTTGAGAAGCCACTGATTCGGGAGACTGTGTTCTTACTTCTGTGAGCCAATTCTCTAAGGAGGACTGTGGGCATTCCTTTTCTGAGGGCATTGATTGATGCCAAAGAGGTCTTAGTTCAAATGATCTGATGCCATGCAAAGTGTCTTCATGTTTTTCACATGTAATGCCCCTCACAATATCTGCATATGTAAGAGGTCTTGCAGCAGAAAGCGGTGACGTTGCAATTACAGTAACATTTGTGTTTTTAGCCTCAACCTGTGAATCTGGCGAATCTGGTCTGTTGTCGTCAAATAATTCCTCAAGACAAAATGTAGAAAACTCAACATCAGACAGTGTTGAAAGAGGTGATGATGGTCTACTTTCAGTCAACCGTAAGTAATAGTCGCAATGTTGACCATTCATCTGGCCAAATGTCATGCGAGGAGACAAACACAGCTGCTTAACTGATGAAACAGATTCTGGGGAAGATGCTCTGAAATCAATCAACCAATCCTGCAGGAGCAAAAGGTCCCAATCAGAGGACACAGATTCTGGGGACAATTCCCTGCTACTAAATAACTTATCAAGTTCAAAATCTGATAAAACTGACTGCGGTGACTCTGGTCTGGTCTCATCAAACAGGGTTTCCAAGCACAAATCAGTACCTTCCCAGTCAGAAAATGTTGATTCTGGTGTGAACGACCTGTCTCGGGAAAATTCCCCATCATAACTCATATGGATACATCTGAACTGAGGAAGAGGGGAGTCGGGGGAGAGGGGCCTGAATCCACATTGAGAAGCCACTGACTCGGGAGACTGTGTTCTTCCTTCTGTGAGCCAATTCTCTATGGTGGACTGCAGGCATTCCTGTACAGACTCCGGGGACAATGCCCTACTACTAAATAACTTATCAAGTTCAAAATCTGATAACACTGACTGCGGTGACTCTGGTCTGGTCTCATCAAACAGGGTTTCCAAGCATAAATCAGTACCTTCCCAGTCAGAAAAGGTTGATTCTGGTGTAAACGACCTGTCCCTTGAAAATTCCCCACCGTAACTCATGTGGACACATCTGAACTGAGGAGTAGGGGAGTCGGGGGTGAGGGGCCTAATTCCACTTTGAGAAGTCACTGACTCTGGAGATTCTGTTCTTACTTCTGTGATCCAATTCTCTATGGAGGACTGTGGGCATTCCTTTTCGTAGGGCATTGACGGACGCCAAAGAGGTCTTGATTCAAATGATCTGATGCCCTGCATAGTGTCTTCATGTTTTTCACATGTAATGCCCCTAACAATATCTGCATATGTAAGAGGTCTTGCAGCAGAAAGCGGTGACGTTGCAATTACAGTAACATTTGTGTTTTTAGCCTCAACCTGTGAATCTGGCGAATCTGGTCTGTTGTCGTCAAATAATTCCTCAAGACAAAATGTAGAATACTCAACATCAGACAGTGTTGAAAGAGGTGATGATGGTCTACTTTCAGTCAACCGTAAGTAATAGTCGCAATGTTGACCATTCATCTGGCCAAATGTCATGCGAGGAGACAAACACAGCTGCTTAACTGATGAAACAGATTCTGGGGAAGATGCTCTGAAATCAATCAACCAATCCTGCAGGAGCAAAAGGTCCCAATCAGAGGACACAGATTCTGGGGACAATGCCCTGCTACTAAATAACTTATCAAGTTCAAAATCTGATAAAACTGACTGCGGTGACTCTTGTCTGGTCTCATCAAACAGGGTTTCCAAGCACAAATCAGTACCTTCCCAGTCAGAAAAGGTTGATTCTGGTGAGAACGACCTGTCTCTGGAAAATTCCCCATCATAACTCATATGGATACAACTGAACTGAGGAAGAGGGGAGTCGGGGGAGAGGGGCCTGAATCCACTTTGAGAAGTCACTGACTCTGGAGATTCTGTTCTTACTTCTGTGATCCAATTCTCTATGGAGGACTGTGGGCATTCCTTTTCGTAGGGCATTGACGGACACCAAAGAGGTCTAGATTCAAATGATCTGATGCCCTGCATAGTGTCTTCATGTTTTTCACATGTAATGCCCCTAACAATATCTGCATATGTAAGAGGTCTTGCAGCAGAAAGCGGTGACGTTGCAATTACAGTAACATTTGTGTTTTTAGCCTCAACCTGTGAATCTGGCGAATCTGGTCTGTTGTCGTCAAATAATTCCTCAAGACAAAATGTAGAATACTCAACATCAGACAGTGTTGAAAGAGGTGATGATGGTCTACTTTCAGTCAACCGTAAGTAATAGTCGCAATGTTGACCATTCATCTGGCCAAATGTCATGCGAGGAGACAAACACAGCTGCTTAACTGATGAAACAGATTCTGGGGAAGATGCTCTGAAATCAATCAACCAATCCTGCAGGAGCAAAAGGTCCCAATCAGAGGACACAGATTCTGGGGACAATGCCCTGCTACTAAATAACTTATCAAGTTCAAAATCTGATAAAACTGACTGCGGTGACTCTTGTCTGGTCTCATCAAACAGGGTTTCCAAGCACAAATCAGTACCTTCCCAGTCAGAAAAGGTTGATTCTGGTGAGAACGACCTGTCTCTGGAAAATTCCCCATCATAACTCATATGGATACAACTGAACTGAGGAAGAGGGGAGTCGGGGGAGAGGGGCCTGAATCCACTTTGAGAAGCCACTGATTCGGGAGACTGTGTTCTTACTTCTGTGAGCCAATTCTCTATGGTGGACTGTAGGCATTCCTGTACAGACTCCGGGGACAATGCCCTACTACTAAATAACTTATCAAGTACGAAATCTGATAACACTGACTGCGGTGACTCTGGTCTGGTCTCATCAAACAGGGTTTCCAAGCATAAATCAGTACCTTCCCAGTCAGAAAATGTTGATTCTGGTGTAAACGACCTGTCCCTTGAAAATTCCCCACCGTAACTCATGTGGACACATCTGAACTGAGGAGTAGGAGAGTCGGGGGTGAGGGGCCTAATTCCACTTTGAGAAGTCACTGACTCTGGAGATTCTGTTCTTACTTCTGTGATCCAATTCTCTATGGAGGACTGTGGGCATTCCTTTTCGTAGGGCATTGACGGACGCCAAAGAGGTCTTGATTCAAATGATCTGATGCCCTGCAAAGTGTCTTCATGTTTTTCACATGTAATGCCCCTAAGAATATCTGCATATGTAAGATGTCTTGCAGCAGAAAGCGGTGACGTTGCAATTACAGTAACATTTGTGTTTTTAGCCTCAACCTGTGAATCTGGCGAATCTGGTCTGTTGTCGTCAAATAATTCCTCAAGACAAAATGTAGAATACTCAACATCAGACAGTGTTGAAAGAGGTGATGATGGTCTACTTTCAGTCAACCGTAAGTAATAGTCGCAATGTTGACCATTCATCTGGCCAAATGTCATTCGAGGAGACAAGCACAGCTGCTTAACTGATGAAACAGATTCTGGGGAAGATGCTCTGAAATCAGTCAACCAATCCTGCAGGAGCAAAAGGTCCCAATCAGAGGACACAGATTCTGGGGACAATGCCCTGCTACTAAATAACTTATCAAGTTCAAAATCTGATAAAACTGACTGCGGTGACTCTGGTCTGGTCTCATCAAACAGGGTTTCCAAGCACAAATCAGTACCTTCCCAGTCAGAAAAGGTTGATTCTGGTGAGAACGACCTGTCTCTGGAAAATTCCCCATCATAACTCATATGGATACAACTGAACTGAGGAAGAGGGGAGTCGGGGGAGAGGGGCCTGAATCCACTTTGAGAAGCCACTGATTCGGGAGACTGTGTTCTTACTTCTGTGAGCCAATTCTCTAAGGAGGACTGTGGGCATTCCTTTTCTGAGGGCATTGATTGATGCCAAAGAGGTCTTAATTCAAATGATCTGATGCCCTGCATAGTGTCTTCATGTTTTTCACATGTAATGCCCCTAACAATATCTGCATATGTAAGAGGTCTTGCAGCAGAAAGCGGTGACGTTGCAATTACAGTAACATTTGTGTTTTTAGCCTCAACCTGTGAATCTGGCGAATCTGGTCTGTTGTCGTCAAATAATTCCTCAAGACAAAATGTAGAATACTCAACATCAGACAGTGTTGAAAGAGGTGATGATGGTCTACTTTCAGTCAACCGTAAGTAATAGTCGCAATGTTGACCATTCATCTGGCCAAATGTCATGCGAGGAGACAAACACAGCTGCTTAACTGATGAAACAGATTCTGGGGAAGATGCTCTGAAATCAATCAACCAATCCTGCAGGAGCAAAAGGTCCCAATCAGAGGACACAGATTCTGGGGACAATGCCCTGCTACTAAATAACTTATCAAGTTCAAAATCTGATAAAACTGACTGCGGTGACTCTTGTCTGGTCTCATCAAACAGGGTTTCCAAGCACAAATCAGTACCTTCCCAGTCAGAAAAGGTTGATTCTGGTGAGAACGACCTGTCTCTGGAAAATTCCCCATCATAACTCATATGGATACAACTGAACTGAGGAAGAGGGGAGTCGGGGGAGAGGGGCCTGAATCCACTTTGAGAAGCCACTGATTCGGGAGACTGTGTTCTTACTTCTGTGAGCCAATTCTCTATGGTGGACTGTAGGCATTCCTGTACAGACTCCGGGGACAATGCCCTACTACTAAATAACTTATCAAGTACGAAATCTGATAACACTGACTGCGGTGACTCTGGTCTGGTCTCATCAAACAGGGTTTCCAAGCATAAATCAGTACCTTCCCAGTCAGAAAATGTTGATTCTGGTGTAAACGACCTGTCCCTTGAAAATTCCCCACCGTAACTCATGTGGACACATCTGAACTGAGGAGTAGGGGAGTCGGGGGTGAGGGGCCTAATTCCACTTTGAGAAGTCACTGACTCCGGAGATTCTGTTCTTACTTCTGTGATCCAATTCTCTATGGAGGACTGTGGGCATTCCTTTTCGTAGGGCATTGACGGACGCCAAAGAGGTCTTGATTCAAATGATCTGATGCCCTGCAAAGTGTCTTCATGTTTTTCACATGTAATGCCCCTAACAATATCTGCATATGTAAGATGTCTTGCAGCAGAAAGCGGTGACGTTGCAATTACAGTAACATTTGTGTTTTTAGCCTCAACCTGTGAATCTGGCGAATCTGGTCTGTTGTCGTCAAATAATTCCTCAAGACAAAATGTAGAATACTCAACATCAGACAGTGTTGAAAGAGGTGATGATGGTCTACTTTCAGTCAACCGTAAGTAATAGTCGCAATGTTGACCATTCATCTGGCCAAATGTCATGCGAGGAGACAAACACAGCTGCTTAACTGATGAAACAGATTCTGGGGAAGATGCTCTGAAATCAATCAACCAATCCTGCAGGAGCAAAAGGTCCCAATCAGAGGACACAGATTCTGGGGACAATTCCCTGCTACTAAATAACTTATCAAGTTCAAAATCTGATAAAACTGACTGTGGTGACTCTGGTCTGGTCTCATCAAACAGGGTTTCCAAGCACAAATCAGTACCTTCCCAGTCAGAAAAGGTTGATTCTGGTGAGAACGACCTGTCTCTGGAAAATTCCCCATCATAACTCATATGGATACAACTGAACTGAGGAAGAGGGGAGTCGGGGGAGAGGGGCCTGAATCCACTTTGAGAAGCCACTGATTCGGGAGACTGTGTTCTTACTTCTGTGAGCCAATTCTCTAAGGAGGACTGTGGGCATTCCTTTTCTGAGGGCATTGATTGATGCCAAAGAGGTCTTAATTCAAATGATCTGATGCCCTGCATAGTGTCTTCATGTTTTTCACATGTAATGCCCCTCACAATATCTGCATATGTAAGAGGTCTTGCAGCAGAAAGCGGTGACGTTGCAATTACAGTAACATTTGTGTTTTTAGCCTCAACCTGTGAATCTGGCGAATCTGGTCTGTTGTCGTCAAATAATTCCTCAAGACAAAATGTAGAATACTCAACATCAGACAGTGTTGAAAGAGGTGATGATGGTCTACTTTCAGTCAACCGTAAGTAATAGTCGCAATGTTGACCATTCATCTGGCCAAATGTCATGCGAGGAGACAAACACAGCTGCTTAACTGATGAAACAGATTCTGGGGAAGATGCTCTGAAATCAATCAACCAATCCTGCAGGAGCAAAAGGTCCCAATCAGAGGACACAGATTCTGGGGACAATTCCCTGCTACTAAATAACTTATCAAGTTCAAAATCTGATAAAACTGACTGTGGTGACTCTGGTCTGGTCTCATCAAACAGGGTTTCCAAGCACAAATCAGTACCTTCCCAGTCAGAAAAGGTTGATTCTGGTGAGAACGACCTGTCTCTGGAAAATTCCCCATCATAACTCATATGGATACAACTGAACTGAGGAAGAGGGGAGTCGGGGGAGAGGGGCCTGAATCCACTTTGAGAAGCCACTGATTCGGGAGACTGTGTTCTTACTTCTGTGAGCCAATTCTCTAAGGAGGACTGTGGGCATTCCTTTTCTGAGGGCATTGATTGATGCCAAAGAGGTCTTAGTTCAAATGATCTGATGCCATGCAAAGTGTCTTCATGTTTTTCACATGTAATGCCCCTCACAATATCTGCATATGTAAGAGGTCTTGCAGCAGAAAGCGGTGACGTTGCAATTACAGTAACATTTGTGTTTTTAGCCTCAACCTGTGAATCTGGCGAATCTGGTCTGTTGTCGTCAAATAATTCCTCAAGACAAAATGTAGAAAACTCAACATCAGACAGTGTTGAAAGAGGTGATGATGGTCTACTTTCAGTCAACCGTAAGTAATAGTCGCAATGTTGACCATTCATCTGGCCAAATGTCATGCGAGGAGACAAACACAGCTGCTTAACTGATGAAACAGATTCTGGGGAAGATGCTCTGAAATCAATCAACCAATCCTGCAGGAGCAAAAGGTCCCAATCAGAGGACACAGATTCTGGGGACAATTCCCTGCTACTAAATAACTTATCAAGTTCAAAATCTGATAAAACTGACTGCGGTGACTCTGGTCTGGTCTCATCAAACAGGGTTTCCAAGCACAAATCAGTACCTTCCCAGTCAGAAAATGTTGATTCTGGTGTGAACGACCTGTCTCGGGAAAATTCCCCATCATAACTCATATGGATACATCTGAACTGAGGAAGAGGGGAGTCGGGGGAGAGGGGCCTGAATCCACATTGAGAAGCCACTGACTCGGGAGACTGTGTTCTTCCTTCTGTGAGCCAATTCTCTATGGTGGACTGCAGGCATTCCTGTACAGACTCCGGGGACAATGCCCTACTACTAAATAACTTATCAAGTTCAAAATCTGATAACACTGACTGCGGTGACTCTGGTCTGGTCTCATCAAACAGGGTTTCCAAGCATAAATCAGTACCTTCCCAGTCAGAAAAGGTTGATTCTGGTGTAAACGACCTGTCCCTTGAAAATTCCCCACCGTAACTCATGTGGACACATCTGAACTGAGGAGTAGGGGAGTCGGGGGTGAGGGGCCTAATTCCACTTTGAGAAGTCACTGACTCTGGAGATTCTGTTCTTACTTCTGTGATCCAATTCTCTATGGAGGACTGTGGGCATTCCTTTTCGTAGGGCATTGACGGACGCCAAAGAGGTCTTGATTCAAATGATCTGATGCCCTGCATAGTGTCTTCATGTTTTTCACATGTAATGCCCCTAACAATATCTGCATATGTAAGAGGTCTTGCAGCAGAAAGCGGTGACGTTGCAATTACAGTAACATTTGTGTTTTTAGCCTCAACCTGTGAATCTGGCGAATCTGGTCTGTTGTCGTCAAATAATTCCTCAAGACAAAATGTAGAATACTCAACATCAGACAGTGTTGAAAGAGGTGATGATGGTCTACTTTCAGTCAACCGTAAGTAATAGTCGCAATGTTGACCATTCATCTGGCCAAATGTCATGCGAGGAGACAAACACAGCTGCTTAACTGATGAAACAGATTCTGGGGAAGATGCTCTGAAATCAATCAACCAATCCTGCAGGAGCAAAAGGTCCCAATCAGAGGACACAGATTCTGGGGACAATGCCCTGCTACTAAATAACTTATCAAGTTCAAAATCTGATAAAACTGACTGCGGTGACTCTTGTCTGGTCTCATCAAACAGGGTTTCCAAGCACAAATCAGTACCTTCCCAGTCAGAAAAGGTTGATTCTGGTGAGAACGACCTGTCTCTGGAAAATTCCCCATCATAACTCATATGGATACAACTGAACTGAGGAAGAGGGGAGTCGGGGGAGAGGGGCCTGAATCCACTTTGAGAAGTCACTGACTCTGGAGATTCTGTTCTTACTTCTGTGATCCAATTCTCTATGGAGGACTGTGGGCATTCCTTTTCGTAGGGCATTGACGGACACCAAAGAGGTCTAGATTCAAATGATCTGATGCCCTGCATAGTGTCTTCATGTTTTTCACATGTAATGCCCCTAACAATATCTGCATATGTAAGAGGTCTTGCAGCAGAAAGCGGTGACGTTGCAATTACAGTAACATTTGTGTTTTTAGCCTCAACCTGTGAATCTGGCGAATCTGGTCTGTTGTCGTCAAATAATTCCTCAAGACAAAATGTAGAATACTCAACATCAGACAGTGTTGAAAGAGGTGATGATGGTCTACTTTCAGTCAACCGTAAGTAATAGTCGCAATGTTGACCATTCATCTGGCCAAATGTCATGCGAGGAGACAAACACAGCTGCTTAACTGATGAAACAGATTCTGGGGAAGATGCTCTGAAATCAATCAACCAATCCTGCAGGAGCAAAAGGTCCCAATCAGAGGACACAGATTCTGGGGACAATGCCCTGCTACTAAATAACTTATCAAGTTCAAAATCTGATAAAACTGACTGCGGTGACTCTTGTCTGGTCTCATCAAACAGGGTTTCCAAGCACAAATCAGTACCTTCCCAGTCAGAAAAGGTTGATTCTGGTGAGAACGACCTGTCTCTGGAAATTTCCCCATCATAACTCATATGGATACAACTGAACTGAGGAAGAGGGGAGTCGGGGGAGAGGGGCCTGAATCCACTTTGAGAAGCCACTGATTCGGGAGACTGTGTTCTTACTTCTGTGAGCCAATTCTCTATGGTGGACTGTAGGCATTCCTGTACAGACTCCGGGGACAATGCCCTACTACTAAATAACTTATCAAGTACGAAATCTGATAACACTGACTGCGGTGACTCTGGTCTGGTCTCATCAAACAGAGTTTCCAAGCATAAATCAGTACCTTCCCAGTCAGAAAATGTTGATTCTGGTGTAAACGACCTGTCCCTTGAAAATTCCCCACCGTAACTCATGTGGACACATCTGAACTGAGGAGTAGGGGAGTCGGGGGTGAGGGGCCTAATTCCACTTTGAGAAGTCACTGACTCTGGAGATTCTGTTCTTACTTCTGTGATCCAATTCTCTATGGAGGACTGTGGGCATTCCTTTTCGTAGGGCATTGACGGACGCCAAAGAGGTCTTGATTCAAATGATCTGATGCCCTGCAAAGTGTCTTCATGTTTTTCACATGTAATGCCCCTAAGAATATCTGCATATGTAAGATGTCTTGCAGCAGAAAGCGGTGACGTTGCAATTACAGTAACATTTGTGTTTTTAGCCTCAACCTGTGAATCTGGCGAATCTGGTCTGTTGTCGTCAAATAATTCCTCAAGACAAAATGTAGAATACTCAACATCAGACAGTGTTGAAAGAGGTGATGATGGTCTACTTTCAGTCAACCGTAAGTAATAGTCGCAATGTTGACCATTCATCTGGCCAAATGTCATTCGAGGAGACAAGCACAGCTGCTTAACTGATGAAACAGATTCTGGGGAAGATGCTCTGAAATCAGTCAACCAATCCTGCAGGAGCAAAAGGTCCCAATCAGAGGACACAGATTCTGGGGACAATGCCCTGCTACTAAATAACTTATCAAGTTCAAAATCTGATAAAACTGACTGCGGTGACTCTGGTCTGGTCTCATCAAACAGGGTTTCCAAGCACAAATCAGTACCTTCCCAGTCAGAAAAGGTTGATTCTGGTGAGAACGACCTGTCTCTGGAAAATTCCCCATCATAACTCATATGGATACAACTGAACTGAGGAAGAGGGGAGTCGGGGGAGAGGGGCCTGAATCCACTTTGAGAAGCCACTGATTCGGGAGACTGTGTTCTTACTTCTGTGAGCCAATTCTCTAAGGAGGACTGTGGGCATTCCTTTTCTGAGGGCATTGATTGATGCCAAAGAGGTCTTAATTCAAATGATCTGATGCCAATCAAAGTGTCTTCATGTTTTTCACATGTAATGCCCCTCACAATATCTGCATATGTAAGAGGTCTTGCAGCAGAAAGCGGTGACGTTGCAATTACAGTAACATTTGTGTTTTTAGCCTCAACCTGTGAATCTGGCGAATCTGGTCTGTTGTCGTCAAATAATTCCTCAAGACAAAATGTAGAATACTCAACATCAGACAGTGTTGAAAGAGGTGATGATGGTCTACTTTCAGTCAACCGTAAGTAATAGTCGCAATGTTGACCATTCATCTGGCCAAATGTCATGCGAGGAGACAAACACAGCTGCTTAACTGATGAAACAGATTCTGGGGAAGATGCTCTGAAATCAATCAACCAATCCTGCAGGAGCAAAAGGTCCCAATCAGAGGACACAGATTCTGGGGACAATTCCCTGCTACTAAATAACTTATCAAGTTCAAAATCTGATAAAACTGACTGCGGTGACTCTGGTCTGGTCTCATCAAACAGGGTTTCCAAGCACAAATCAGTACCTTCCCAGTCAGAAAAGGTTGATTCTGGTGAGAACGACCTGTCTCTGGAAAATTCCCCATCATAACTCATATGGATACAACTGAACTGAGGAAGAGGGGAGTCGGGGGAGAGGGGCCTGAATCCACTTTGAAAAGCCACTGATTCGGGAGACTGTGTTCTTACTTCTGTGAGCCAATTCTCTATGGTGGACTGTAGGCATTCCTGTACAGACTCCGGGGACAATGCCCTACTACTAAATAACTTATCAAGTTCGAAATCTGATAACACTGACTGCGGTGACTCTGGTCTGGTCTCATCAAACAGGGTTTCCAAGCATAAATCAGTACCTTCCCAGTCAGAAAATGTTGATTCTGGTGTAAACGACCTGTCCCTTGAAAATTCCCCACCGTAACTCATGTGGACACATCTGAACTGAGGAGTAGGGGAGTCGGGGGAGAGGGGCCTGAATCCACTTTGAGAAGCCACTGATTCGGGAGACTGTGTTCTTACTTCTGTGAGCCAATTCTCTAAGGAGGACTGTGGGCATTCCTTTTCTGAGGGCATTGATTGATGCCAAAGAGGTCTTAATTCAAATGATCTGATGCCATGCAAAGTGTCTTCATGTTTTTCACATGTAATGCCCCTCACAATATCTGCATATGTAAGAGGTCTTGCAGCAGAAAGCGGTGACGTTGCAATTACAGTAACATTTGTGTTTTTAGCCTCAACCTGTGAATCTGGCGAATCTGGTCTGTTGTCGTCAAATAATTCCTCAAGACAAAATGTAGAATACTCAACATCAGACAGTGTTGAAAGAGGTGATGATGGTCTACTTTCAGTCAACCGTAAGTAATAGTCGCAATGTTGACCATTCATCTGGCCAAATTTCATGCGAGGAGACAAACACAGCTGCTTAACTGATGAAACAGATTCTGGGGAAGATGCTCTGAAATCAATCAACCAATCCTGCAGGAGCAAAAGGTCCCAATCAGAGGACAAAGATTCTGGGGACAATTCCCTGCTACTAAATAACTTGTCAAGTTCAAAATCTGATAAAACTGACTGCGGTGACTCTGGTCTGGTCTCATCAAACAGGGTTTCCAAGCACAAATCAGTACCTTCCCAGTCAGAAAAGGTTGATTCTGGTGAGAACGACCGGTCTCTGGAAAATTCGCCATCATAACTCATATGGATACAACTGAACTGAGGAAGAGGGGAGTCGGGGGAGAGGGGCCTGAATCCACTTTGTGAAGCCACTGATTCGGGAGACTGTGTTCTTACTTCTGTGAGCCAATTCTCTATGGAGGACTGTGGGCATTCCTTTTCTGAGGGCATTGATGGATGCCAAAGAGGTCTTAATTCAAATGATCTGATGCCATGCAAAGTGTCTTCATGTTTTTCACATGTAATGCCCCTCACAATATCTGCATATGTAAGAGGTCTTGCAGCAGAAAGCGGTGACGTTGCAATTACAGTAACATTTGTGTTTTTAGCCTCAACCTGTGAATCTGGCGAATCTGGTCTGTTGTCGTCAAATAATTCCTCAAGACAAAATGTAGAATACTGAACATCAGACAGTGTTGAAAGAGGTGATGATGGTCTACTTACAGTCAACCGTAAGTAATAGTCGCAATGTTGACCATTCATCTGGCCAAATGTCATGCGAGGAGACAAACACAGCTGCTTAACTGATGAAACAGATTCTGGGGAAGATGCTCTGAAATCAATCAACCAATCCTGCAGGAGCAAAAGGTCCCAATCAGAGGACACAGATTCTGGGGACAATGCCCTGCTACTAAATAACTTATCAAGTTCAAAATCTGATGAAACTGACTGCGGTGACTCTGGTCTGGTCTCATCAAACAGGGTTTCCAAGCACAAATCAGTACCTTCCCAGTCAGAAAATGTTGATTCTGGTGTGAACGACCTGTCTCTGGAAAATTCCCCATCATAACTCCTATGGATACATCTGAACTGAGGAAGAGGGGAGTCGGGGGAGAGGGGCCTAAATCCACATTGAGAAGCCACTGACTCGGGAGACTGTGTTCTTACTTCTGTGAGCCAATTCTCTATGGTGGACTGTAGGCATTCCTGTACAGACTCCGGGGACAATGCCCTACTACTAAATAACTTATCAAGTTCAAAATCTGATAACACTGACTGCGGTGACTCTGGTCTGGTCTCATCAAACAGGGTTTCCAAGCATAAATCAGTATCTTCCCAGTCAGAAAATGTTGATTCTGGTGTAAACGACCTGTCCCTTGAAAATTCCCCACCGTAACTCATGTGGACACATCTGAACTGAGGAGTAGGGGAGTCGGGGGAGAGGGGCCTAATTCCACTTTGAGAAGTCACTGACTCTGGAGATTCTGTTCTTACTTCTGTGATCCAATTCTCTATGTAGGACTGTGGGCATTCCTTTTCGTAGGGCATTGACGGACGCCAAAGAGGTCTTGATTCAAATGATCTGATGCCCTGCAAAGTGTCTTCATGTTTTTCACATGTAATGCCCCTAACAATATCTGCATATGTAAGATGTCTTGCAGCAGAAAGCGGTGACGTTGCAATTACAGTAACATTTGTGTTTTTAGCCTCAACCTGTGAATCTGGCGAATCTGGTCTGTTGTCGTCAAATAATTCCTCAAGACAAAATGTAGAATACTCAACATCAGACAGTGTTGAAAGAGGTGATGATGGTCTACTTTCAGTCAACCGTAAGTAATAGTCGCAATGTTGACCATTCATCTGGCCAAATGTCATTCGAGGAGACAAGCACAGCTGCTTAACTGATGAAACAGATTCTGGGGAAGATGCTCTGAAATCAGTCAACCAATCCTGCAGGAGCAAAAGGTCCCAATCAGAGGACACAGATTCTGGGGACAATTCCCTGCTACTAAATAACTTATGAAGTTCAAAATCTGATAAAACTGACTGCGGTGACTCTGGTCTGGTCTCATCAAACAGGGTTTCCAAGCACAAATCAGTACCTTCCCAGTCAGAAAAGGTTGATTCTGGTGAGAACGACCTGTCTCTGGAAAATTCCCCATCATAACTCATATGGATACAACTGAACTGAGGAAGAGGGGAGTCGGGGGAGAGGGGCCTGAATCCACCTTGAGAAGCCACTGATTCGGGAGACTGTGTTCTTACTTCTGTGATCCAATTCTCTATGGAGGACTGTGGGCATTCCTTTTCGTAGGGCATTGACGGACGCCAAAGAGGTCTTGATTCAAATGATCTGATGCCCTGCATAGTGTCTTCATGTTTTTCACATGTAATGCCCCTAACAATATCTGCATATGTAAGAGGTCTTGCAGCAGAAAGCGGTGACGTTGCAATTACAGTAACATTTGTGTTTTTAGCCTCAACCTGTGAATCTGGCGAATCTGGTTTGTTGTCGTCAAATAATTCCTTAAGACAAAATGTAGAATACTCAACATCAGACAGTGTTGAAAGAGGTGATGATGGTCTACTTTCAGTCAACCGTAAGTAATAGTCGCAATGTTGACCATTCATCTGGCCAAATGTCATGCGAGGAGACAAACACAGCTGCTTAACTGATGAAACAGATTCTGGGGAAGATGCTCTGAAATCAATCAACCAATCCTGCAGGAGCAAAAGGTCCCAATCAGAGGACACAGATTCTGGGGACAATGCCCTGCTACTAAATAACTTATCAAGTTCAGAATCTGATAAAACTGACTCTGGGGACTCTGGTCTTGTCTCGTCAAATAGGGTTTCCAAGCTCAAATCAGTTCCTTCCCAGTCAGAAAATGTTGATTCTGGTGTGAACGACCTGTCTCTGGAAAATTCCCCATCATAACTCATATGGATACATCTGAACTGAGGAAGAGGGGAGTCGGGGGAGAGGGGCCTGAATTCACTTTGAGAAGCCACTGATTCGGGAGACTGTGTTCTTACTTCTGTGAGCCAATTCTCTATGGAGGACTGTGGGCATTCCTTTTCTGAGGGCATTGATGGATCCCAAAGAGGTCTTAATTCAAATGAACTCATGCCATGCAAAGTGTCTTCATGTTTTTTACATGTAATGCCCCTCACAATATCTGCATATGTAAGAGGTCTTGCAGCTGAAAGCGGGGACGATGCAATTACAGTAAAGTTTGTGTTTTTAGCCTCAACCTTTGAACCAATTGAATCTGGTGAATCTGGTCTGTTGTTGTCATACAATTTCTCAAGACAAAATCTAGAATACTCAACATTGTACAATGTTGAAAGAGGGGGAAATGGTGTTATTTCAGTGTACCTTAAGAAATAGTCACAATGTTGTCCCTTCATCTGGCCAAATGTCATGCAATGAGAAAAAGAGACTTTCTCAACTGACATAACCAAATCTGAGGGGGATGCTGCAACGTTTGTCAAACCTGCTTCTTTGTTTGACACTGGATTTATGTCATTTAGAAATTGCAAAACATAATTTGGTCTCTCTTTAAAGTTAAAAATCATTTTATTAGGTGACTGAATTTGGTTTAACATGTGACACATTTTAAAAGATTGCTTGTTATATCTTTGATCTGAGCATGAATTTATTTCAGATGATTCATTCCCCAAATAAAAATTCATAGAGTCTTCCACTTGAATGTGTTCTGAGATGGTTTGTCCAAGGTTTGTTAAAGGATGACATGAGTGATCTGGTGATTGTATACATTTAGTAGATTGTGGTTCCAACTTAGAAAACCAGTAATCAATGTATGAGTTACTACTGTCCTTTTCTGATTTAGGACTTTCAAATGAGAGTGGCCTGACCTCAGATGATTTTATTGTTTTACTTGAACAGCCTGAATCTGCACTATTAATACATTTGACATCTGCACGTTTAAGATATTTAGATTTTGAAACGGCATCTTTAAAAATATATGCTTTTTCTTCATCTTCTATATGCCACGTCGATGAATCTGTTGCATCTGTCCCTTTTTCATTCCACCCTTCATCAAAAGGTGATTTAGGAACCTTCATAGAATATTGCAAATAATTACATTCCATATGCTTGTACTGTGATACTGAAACATCTGGTGTGAGATAACTATTTGATGTCACAGATACCTCAGGGAGAGGAGGACTGTGATCTAAAGCATCTAATTTTGGTGTCAAAGGGAAATGCTGATCCACATCCTCAGTACAGACTGTAGTGTAAGGAGCTGACGTCAATAGTGGTGAGGGTGGGTTTCCCCCTGAATATAGTAAATAATAATTGCAATATTGACTCATGAGTTGGGCACGGACAGGTTCTGAGAGCATGAGTTCAAGAAATGAGAAACTGCACTGAGAAGCCTGAGATTCCGGTGAGGATGGTCGATACTCCTTATCTGAAGATCCATACCCTTGAATAGATGAAACTAACTCAGGTAAAGAATCTCTTTTATCAGCAGAAAAGTCATGCAACAAGTTATCACTCTTAATAACTGATGTCACAGACATGAAAGCTCCAAACTCTCCCTTGATCTGAGGACCCTCAGGTATAGTTGGACTATACTTAGATTCTTGAAAGTCAGGGGAAAGGGGCAAAGATAAGTTCAAAGACTCAAAGGACTCGCGACAAAGTGATTGTGAAATAACAGTAGTGATACAACTTTTCGATGTTTCAGACAGTGGTTCACATTCATAAGTATGTGATTGATTGGGGTGTAATTTATTTTCTATGAAATTATGTGTAACTTCTGGTGAACTACATCCATCAGATCTTGGAGAGGGTGCACGACTGTCATCTAATATACTGGAAAAGTCAGGAAATAACCTTTTCTCCCCTGTTGGAGAGTCAGGTGACATTGCCCTATAATCACTAACTGACATGACAGAGTCAGGGGATGACAATCTAGATATGGGGCAATTTAATATCCATGCCTCTGCAGGGAAGAGATCCCTTTTATTAGCAGGTGAAAATGAGCTACATTGCCTTTCAGATGCAAGATAATCAGGAGTCAAATTACTGTTCTCTCTTAAAGTGGATGATATTGTCACATCTGGCTCAGGTGATTGCAGTGCATGATGGGTGATATGTAGGAAAAGGCTGGATGAGGCAGTATTCATCTCAGAAATGTAGGATGTATTTTCCGTGACTCTAATATAGTCGCTGTCTGGACTAACATAACTGCATTTATCATAGCTATCAGTTGAGTCACAAGCCATAAGAGCAGGGCTATTTGCCACTGTCAGACTGTGTGGCACATTGGTCTTTGGTACTTTCATTTTGAATGCTTTCACAATGCTGTATTTTTCTGAAGTAATAATGGATTCAGCTGACTGGACATCATCATTATCATCAATGAAGGGCATGTTTGCCAGATACTCTTCACTGTGCCCTTGGGGTTTTGTCTTTTCTTCGTTGCTTGAATTGAAGGGTTTCAAACCCATAACCACATCAGAAACTTGAGGGACCTTGTCATGACCATACAGTACTTTGAAGAATTGGACATCATCAGGACACTTCTGAGAGAGCCTGATTTTTTTAGATACATCTTCGTCATCTTCAGTTATGGCCAGAGCTCCTTGGTGGTCCTCTGGTGGCAAGGCTAACAGGCTAGGAATAGAGATTCTTCTGGCAATGGTTTCAGCTGCGTCTGTATTGCCAAGCTGTGGTGTATAGCTACATTCATCACATAGCTCATTGAAGTCAGTCTCAGCTCGGTCTGACTCTGACAGGCTCAGACCAAAGTCTCTAATAGATAAACATGATGGTAACTTCAGAGTTTCAGTTGCTTGATCATCTTCACAACCACACAGCTTTAATGGTAAGGCCTGGCTGCAGTCAACTTTGACTTGGTGTTTAGTGCCCCCTTGGAAAGGCCCGACGAAATGAACTTCAACACTGCAGCGGTCATAAACCTGTGTTGCTTGGCTTCCCAATGCTGCATCTTTTGAAGTGGGAAGTGTACTTACTTGCTCCTCCGAGTTGTCGTAACTTGTAGGTTCTTGTATGATAACATCATCAGAGTTCCACATGTTAGGATTTAATTCACTGTAACACAGAAAGGAGGCTAAGTCACAAAATAAAAATATATACAGTACATTTGTATAAATGTGTTATGTCACAACCCTAATCCAACTAAACTAAAGGGTGCAAATAACTGCAGCCACTGTGATCTATGAAAGCATGGAATAATTTTGAAAGAATCATTTACTGTGGGATCTCGAGCTCCTCCAAGAGATCACAATGCATGCTTTCTGAATGGGTGTGTCCAACAGCCTCTGCCCAGGAAGGTATATCCAGTAAGGAAGCAACTGAAAGGTCCTCTTCAGAAACGGCTGGGGGTGGTCTGCGGTCTGAATCCACCTTTCTCACAACTCTGGGGCTGTTTGCATCTTCTTGCACTGAGGATAGGGCTACTGAAACTGAAAAACAGACATATGATGAAGAACATTGCTAAAAAAAACAATAGAGCTTTGTGTGAAAGCCTTCAAACTAGTTGTGCGTGTTTAGATGTATTCCTACCTTCACTATGATCCAGTGTCTTTTCAATCTCTGCATAAGTCCTAGATGTTTGCTCTTGAAATGACTTGTTCATTTGGGTTTCAATAAGATGGACAATGTCCATGCGGTTGATTTTGGTTAGTCTTTTAATCAGACAGTCCTCTGTGGAAGGATTGATCAGTAAAAGACTTTAAGACAGCATTCAATAACCACAACAAATATATGATTTAAAAATTGCAAATGGAAGATTATTTTGAATCTACAGTATGAGTATATGTCCAATAAATACACAAATCATTTGATAGATTACAGATTGTGTTTATCTAATTGCCAGGAGTGCATAAACATAAACTGCGTATAGTGCATTCTGTCTTCAAATAAATTAGCAATATTTACAGGATTTGAAGTACCAATACAGGGTCAATTTAAATCTGTCAGACCAAATTGCTGTGTACTGGGGGCGCTCGTGGCACAGTGGTTAGAGCGTCCCCCTAGAAGCACAGGCCTTGCAGCGGACCCGGGTTCAAATCCGACCCGGGTCAGTTCTCTGCATTTCTTCCCCTCTTTGCCCCATTTCAACTTTGTCTCCAAAAATCTCAAAATGCTGTGTACCTGTGGCATGTTTGCCTTCCCGTTCAACCCAGCGCTGCAGCAATGCATGGCTCTGCTCTTGGAGAGAATTGGGATTCTCTGTTCTCACAAATTGGATATCATCTTCACTGAATTCCAACTCTCTTGCCAGCTCTGGTGTGATTATTAAAAACAAGGGATGAAAATGTAAAAACTCTTGAACCATATATTGTGTGTTTTGCTACTATCATGGATTCCAGGGTTTCCCCCAGTGCATTCCAGCCATATCGGCCTTATTTCCCACGGGGGAAGAAGAGGCATAATTAAGTAAGTAAGTATTCCAGCCAGGGCAGCTGCCATGCCTAAATTGACCCTCTGCCATGTCAAGCATCGATGTTTGTTTTTTCGGACGCCCACGGACATGCAATGCATATGTTCAGATCAATAGTATTATTATAAACTTGCGTCACCATGGTACTGTGCAGTGTTACTGCTTATGCAAGCTGAACATTTCCTACCGCTGCAGCTTCATATTAAAAGCATTTAACCTTATACAGTCAATGCATTTAACTGGCGTAAGGTGAGTTTAATTTTATTTTGAAACAGACAGGAAGACGCAGGTAGCGCTGAACAGCTCCGCAGTGCATCAGTCACTTGTAACCTGTCTCCAGTGTGGGAATTGTACTCTAAATTGAGAAATAAACCTAAATTTTAATTTTTTTCCTTGAAAACCAAGCAAGTTAGCCTGTAAATCCAGACCTGCCACTGGCAAATTTAAATTTGCTCAGCCTGTTGGTCTGGACACAATCCATTGGAGCTCATTAACTATGTTGGAAAATTCGGAGCTGCCAATCATGTATGTGGCTCTGGGGCAGGCGTAGCCGGATGACGACAGTGCTGTGCATGTGCCGTTTAAGGCGTGATAGTAAACAACAATTTGAAATTAATAACATTTATTTATTATATCGCATTGCAAATCGCAATATTATCCACTATAATCACAATTTCAGGATTTCACCAAATGGTCCGGCACTATTGACACTAGGCCTAACAACTTATCTGGGGGAAACCCTGGATTCTGCTTTATAATATTGTGAGCTATTTCCCCAGTTCTACTCACAAATAAGTCTGTGCCAGTTCAAACAAAATCCACTATATATTGTTTTTTACTAAATTGAAAACAGAAAGTTATTTTTTTAAAAGCTTACCTGTCCAGCTGAATCCAAGAAGATCTGCAATGATAGCTAATGTCTCCTCTTTTCTGTCAGCATCATCCTGCCAATCCACTAAAATATGCCGTCAAAGTCAGACATTAAATCTTAATATCATGGTCAATAGTTCAATGTCAAACTACCATACAATAAAATATACTTTGTTAGTGTAAATGTTACATGAGATACTATGTTATGAGCTGTAATACTCTGAAATTAACCATGGATCTGTGATGTTGGCATGGATGATAAGAAAAGTTGGAATTGTTAACAGACTATTTGGTCAGAATTAGCATGCTTTTTTAATCATTAGTATAAGCTATGACATTAATGTGCCGATAAAGCAATGTGCTTGTTAATATTAGTAAAGCTGTATAGTGGTCTGATTTAAAACAGTTAATGCTACCACTTATTTAACCAACATGGCTGTTCAATCTTGAGATTGCATACATAAACACAGATGGAGACTGAACACCACAAACACACAAACACACACACACACACACACACACACACACACACACACACACACACACATACACATACACATACACATACACACACACACACAGACACACACACACACACACACACACACACACACACACACACACACACACACACACACACACACACACACACACACACACACACACACACACACACACACATACATACACACAAGAAATCACAATGCAAGATGATGGGACATGACAAATCACAACACGTGACACAACTGAAAAGGACTTATGTTGAAATTATGTTTTTAGGAAGACAAAAAGGGGTCTTGCTGTTGAGGAAAGGAGATAGGAAAGCAAAAGCCAATGTAGGTCTGGCCATACCTGGCATACATTGTGGAGTTTGTTCATCGATGATTGTCTCCATCTGAGTTTCCACTGTGTCATCCCAGGCAGGCCTGGATTCAAATACATCTTCTATCCCAGATACACCCGGCAACAGATTGCCATCAGAATTGGAGCTGTGTAAGGCTGGGATGTCATATGTGAAGATAACAGAATCTGGACTCTTGTGACTACCACTGCTTATATCATCAGTATCCAGAGAAGAATTAACAGATGTTTCTGTAGTCTCAGAAAGTTGGATTGCTTTCCTTTGAGGAGAGGAGGAGGAGATCGTCTGAGCTAGAGGTTTCTGGTGTGGCATGACAGAAGGTTTGGAAGAGGAAAGGTTAAGTTCATAAGTGGGTTGAAAACTGTTAGAACGACTCCTACAGTCTTCATAAGATGCTTTAGTTGTGTCATTATCCGTCTCAGATCTAGTCCTATGATCCAAAGTTGAGTTTCTTTCTGCATTTCTTTGAACATGACCAATATTAGACATCTCGGAGTCTTTTGTTGTTATATCTTTAATTGATCCGCTAGGTTTTATTGCCAAAGGTGAGGCTGAATCCTGATGATAGGTTTGGGTGCCAGGTTGTGTAGATGAAAGGGACATCTCTATCACTGAGCACTGGTCTTCTTCATCTTCATCCTCCTCCTCATCATCATCATCAGGAGAGGATTCTGAATAATCATGGCTCTGCTTAGAGTACACTGAATGGTCAACTGTGGATGTGTCTGATTGAAGATTAGCTATGGTAGAGTCTAGATAGTCTAGACCAAGGCTTTCAAAACCACCAACCGCACTTTGACTAATAGTTAGTTTCTCCAAATCACTGTGGAAACCAAGCTGAACCTCAATTGAGCAGCCAAAATCAGCTTGAGAAAGTGGCTTCTCATTCATGGATGTGTCACTTGAAAGCTTAATGAGAGTTCTGGGTTTGGGAGTAGGAATTTCCTCATTGGCACCCTGAGTCAGAGATAATTTGGGGATTATTGTATCTGTATCTCTAATAAGATCCATATTCTCTAAAGATAAATACTTTGTTTGCAGTTCCCCGGTCATCTCTGGCACAACGTCATCAACTGGATGTTCCCCTATGTGAAAAAAAGCATATCCCTCCCTTTCTTCATCAAAACTTCTTCTTGTCATATCAATAGCTCCCCCTCTTGTCATTTCAAATAGCTTACCTTCTTGGAACTGAAATGGATTAGGGGTTTTCTCATCACCTGGTGTTCTAACAGGTGTTTCTCTATCCTCTGCAGGACAAATATTCTTCCTTTCCTCAGCCTCAATATGTGCATTGAAAGCGACATTATTATCACCCTCACATCCTAGAAGTTCTTCAGTACAAACCATAGCCTCAGGTTTGCTGTCCTTTAAAATTGTGTCTTTGTTGTCGCCTGGATGGTGCTCATCTGTCAAACAGCTTGGAAAATTTGTGTCAGTGACTGAGGACCTGTCATCTTCTCCATCATCCCTTTTTCTGTTTAAGTGATCTTCTCCTTTGGCTAAGAGTGACCCATATTGCTCACTCTCTAGATCAGGTTCCTCTATGTGAGTTTCAGATACACACAATGAACTGTCAAGTGACTGGGTAGTTTTAAGTTCTGAGTGAATTTCTACATGCTCCTTATGCAAAGTAATATCTGTTGCCTTACTGAGTGTGTGAGTGCTGTCTGTTACATATTTTTCAGAATTTTCTGGGGAAAACTTTACATCTATATCATCATATTTGTGATCACCTGCCTCTGAAAGTGCAGTGACATCTAAAGATTTTTCTCTCTTCATTTTAGCATCGTGTTCCATTTCCTCAAATGTTTTGATCTTTGCAGCCATTTTAAACATCTCATCTTCTGGAGTGAATTGTTTCTTGGTGGCATCATCCTGATTATCATCTGTGTCGAGAGAGTATTCCCTTATGGGCGCGAGACGATTCTCACTGTCACATGTTTTGGTGTCAAAGCACATGTTTTCATCAGTCTCTGTCGTTGCTGAGGAGGAACATTTTCCCTCCTCAATTTCACTCTCCATTTGGAAGATCTCATAGTGGTTTTCTTGCACAGTATGCTCAGTGTCATCCCTGTAAATATTTTCATCATAAGCAAAACATGCTTCTAGCTGGGAGGCATAGTCTTCATAAACAGCTGTCTTGGCTGAAATCTTAAGTTCTATTTCATTTGAATGAGTGGGACTTCCCTCAAGTGAGTCTGGACATGGGGATTCTCTGGTAGGGCTTGGCTCAATTGAATCAGGGGACGTCTTTGAAGATATATCCTCCATGACAGGAGTTGCCTCTAGTGAGTCTTGATCACATACATCTTCCACTGGCTCATCAAAAAGCACTGTTTTTAAGTTCCACAAATTATCCGGTCGTTGTGATGTGTCAGAACTACTTGGTAGTTCCACACAAGTGTGAGTTTTGAGGATTGAATGAGCAGCAATTACATTGAAATCTATATGATCATTACTACAGTCATCTACTGTCACATATGATTTTGTAATTTCCACAGTCCCTTGGGTAGTGTCATTGAAATGTGAGTCTGCACTTGGGGAGATTTTAGTCTCCCCTTCCTCCGATTTTAAAATAGCAGGATCTTTATCTTCATAGGAACATGGCTGCCATCCAATTTCCAAAGCTGTCTTTTTATTGATGTCCACAGTGTCTGAATTTGTATCATCTGTTGACATCATCTCATGTTCAGGGTATAATATAAGAGTTTCTCTTTTAGTGTCTTTTCTCAGAATTACTTCCTTGAAGCTCTCATGGACTACCTCCTTTTCAGGGTGGCATTGTATCAACACTGGCATTTCCTTTAAATGTTGATCTAAGTCAGTACTGAGCAGTGACAACATGCCTGACATATTCCTCTGAGTAGTGGACTTTTGTTGCTGTGTCTGTCTCTCGATGAGAACTTCTTCGTATGGTGCCTCTAATAAAGAGGTTGATGACAATTCTTCAACTCTAACCATCTCAATCTGCATATGTTCATTTTCCGTTAAAACTTTATTATCCTCCAAATGATTACTTGTCAGTTTAACTTCTTTGTAACTTTCATGGATTAGATTCTCTTCTGACTGGCATTGCATTTCAACCGGTTTGTCCTTTAAATATTGATCTAAATCACTATTGAGAAGTGACAGCATGCCTGACATATCCCTCTCAGTTGTACACTCTTGTTGCAGTGTCTTCTTCTCAATGCAAACTTCTTGACATGGTGCCTCCAATACAGAACTTGGTGACAATTCTGAGACTCCAATAACATCGACCTCTATGGGTTTATTTGCCCCTATATCTATCTTATCTTCCAAATTCCTACTTAATATAACTTGTTTGTAGCTTTCATGGATAAGATCCCTTTCTGGGTGGCATTGTAATGTGTCTGGCTTTTCCTTGAGATATTTATCTAAGTCAGTACTGAGAAGTGACAGCATGCCTGACATATTTTTCTCAGTTTTTAACTGTTGTTGCTGTGTCCGTCTCTCAATGCAAACTTCTTGGAATGGTGTCGAATTTGGTTTGAGTTCTTTGTGTTCCACCACACCAGTATGTGTATGTGTCATTCCACTTATCTTATCCTCAACATCAGGACTAGCTACTGTTTGTGTTTTTTCACATATTGTAATTGTGTGCTCCTCTCTAGAGGACTTTCGGATTTTGGTGAGAGTAACTTTTTCAAATTTCTCCTGGATAACATCCTCTTCTGCAAGCATACTTTTCACAGGACTGTCCTTTAGGTATTTATCCAAGTCACTGTTAAGAAGAGATAGCATGCCTGACATCTCCTTTAGTTGTGTAGATGGCTGATATGAAGTATTTTTCTCTAATTGCTCTTCCTTCATTGGGACTTCTTCATTCAAAGTTGTTTGGGAGTCCTTAAATTCACTCGCCACTTCTTCACTTCCCCCTGTGGCTTCATGTTTCATACTAGCAAAATCTGATTCTTGTGTTGTGCTATCCATTTTCACTCTGTTTTCTTCATCAATGAATGACAGGGACATCTTAAACTCCCCCTGTGTGTTATCCATTCCTATTAACCGACCAGGTGCGGTTTGTAGACACTGATCCACATCATTGTTGAGGACTGACAACATCAATGATGTATCTTTTTCTTCTTTAACTTCTTTAAATTCACTCACCGCCTTTTCAACTCCCCATGCAATTGAAAGTTCTTCCGTTGGTGCATCATATTTTTCTTGGGTGGTGCAACCTTCAATTGCTCCTTTATTTTCATCAGCAAAAGTTTTGTGAATTTCTTTATCGCTTGTTAAGATAATTTGTTCACATTTCTCCTGAACAATATCCTGTCCTGCTGTCTGACTTGCTAAAGGCGTAGCTAGCAGACACTGATCCAAGTCGCTGTTCATTATGGACAACATCCCTGACATATCCTTTACTGCAGCAGATGCCTGGCTTGAGGTTTTCCTCTCAATGTGGACTTCTTGAAATTGTGGCTCCTCAATTTTGACCTGTGTTACTTCAATGTCAGTTCCTGTATACGTGTTTTGGCTTCCATGATCAATTATTTCATGTTCTTTTCTTTCATCACAAAGTTTATGTTTCTCTGACAATGTATTTTTTTCTTCTCTTCGATTAGTCAGTGTGAGTCCATCATAATTATTGCTCTCCCCTGAGCTGGACTTATGGGTCCAAATATCAACCCTTGTGTTTGAGGATTTGGCTATATCTTCATGATTGTGACTCTCGGGACATAGATCATCATCTTTCATTTCATTCTCAATAATGCAAACACCATCACAAGAATACGTTTTCATACAGGGACTGGATATGGGTACGGAATGTCCAACAAAATCATCAGCCAAGCTGTCCTTCTCAGGTGCCTCCAGCTGATAGGTTACATCTGCAGCGGTTGATGTCTGCTTGAAAAGCTGGTACTCAGGACTTTCTTCCAGCTCCGCCTTTATGTCAGCACTGAAGTCCTCAGAAGGTCTACGATCAGGGCTAATCTGCATGTCTTCAGATAAACTACGACCAGTGCTTAGGACTGGTTCTTCTAAGTGCATCCTACCTAAGCTCTCCTCTGACAACTCTGGCTCCTCTCTCTTAGGGCTAACTCTACCACCATCAAATTGAATTTTATCAGCAGTTTTTACTGTCTCTCCAAAATAGGCAATATCAGAAATTATATGTGATTCCTCAGATTCATCTTTTCGTAAGCTTACTGTTTGAACTTCTAAATCAGATTTTCCACAAACGTTGACTTCATTTTGTGTATCAAAAATAGTGAAATTCTTCATTTGGGTTTTCAATTGTGGCTCTTGAGTGGGACCGTGGTCAGTCCTCTGTATCTCTTCAGGGCCCACATATTCAGATATCAGTGTTGAAATTGAAGATAAAGCAATGGTTTTGTGTTCAAACAGCCCAGGTTTACTTTCCAAAGGGTCCTGCCCGCTTTGGAATGCTCTCATTAGCTCCTTCACAGACGTTGTCTCTTTTTCTGACAACTGTGCACCTCCATTGTTACATTGAATTGTATCAGCAAATGTTACTGTGTCTCCACCAAAAGAACCATCTGAATCTAAAAACGATTCGTCAGAGGTATCTATGACTAGGCTTACTAGTTGATCCTTTGAGTCTGTTATTTCACATATCTTGACATCTTGAGATTTCAGCTCCGGTGTAGGGCTTTGTTCTGTAATCTGTACCTCATCAGAATCTGCTGATTCAGATATCCATGTTGAAATAGAAGGAGGTGTCGCTGCTCTTTGCTCAAAAAGCACAGCTTTATTTGTTGAAGGGTCATGTCCAGTTTGGAATGTTTTCATCAGCTCCTTCACAGACACAGTCTCATTTTCTGAAATATCTGGTGCATCTCCCTGTGAGCTTATGCTTACATCATCACATTGAACTTCATCAGCAAATTGTACAGTCTTTCTAACGTAAGCACTACCTGAAATTAATAGAGATTCATCAGAGTTATCACTGATTAAGGTTACAGATGGCTCCTTTAAGTTTGTTTTGTCACATAGCTTGACGTCACTCTGTTGGACAAAGATTGGGAGGTTCTGAGTCGGGGTTTGCATTTTCGGCTCTTGAGTAGGACTTTCTTTAGTATTTTCTGTATCTTCAGAATCTCCCAATTCAAATACCAATGTTGAAATGCAAGACTCCTCAACTTTGTGTTCAAAAGTCCCTGGTTGAGTTGTTGAGGGATCATGTCCAGTCTGGAATGTTTTCATGAGCTTCTTCACAGACACAGTATCCTTTCTTGACAACTCGGACGCCTCTCCTTGGGGGTTAATACTCCTGTTGTCCCTTTGAATTGGATCAGCAAATTGTACTGTCTTTCCATCATAGTCACTATCTGAAATTAATTTTGATTCCTCAGAGTTATCTCTGATTAGGCTTAATGGTTGATGTTCTAAGTCTGTTTTATCAAAATTCTTGGCATCACTGTATTGGTGGAAACATGTTCGACTCTGAGCTTTGGTTTGTGGTTTGAGCTCCTGTGCAGGACTTTTTCCACATGTCTGTATCTCTTCAGGGTCTCCTGATTCAGATATAAATGTTGAAATACAAGAAGCAGCTGCTACTTTGTGCTCAAAAAGCCCACTCTTGTTTTTCGAAGGGTCCTGTCCAGTCTGAAATGCTTTCAAGAGCTCCTTCACAGACATAGTCTCCTCTAATCTTTCTGTCTGAGATTTGGGGGATGTAGGGGACCTGGGAACTCTGGGAAGCTCTGGTGTGTGTGCCTCAGCCTCCTCCGTGCCGAGTGAAGATTTTGCCTGGGGAATTAATTCCTGCGTACTCTTTTGCACCTCCTCCTCTTCAACTTTGTTCTGTAAAGCTTTTACTCTGTCCTTTATTGATCCTATAGGTGTTTCAACAACTAAAGGAGAAGCAGGACAATCCATAAATATGGTGGGTTCAAGGGCACTCTCCTTAAGAATAGCATCGCCATCTAAAGACTCTTCAGAGCTCATAATTTCCAGCTCACCTTCAGAACTGCTACATCCAGAACGTTCTCTGTCTCTAAGTTTCTTCCTAATGGGTTTCTTAATATCTGGGGGACGCCGTTTACCATCAGTTTTTAGAATAACTTGTTCAAATCTGTCTTGGAGAAGGTCTTCTTGAGAACAACATGTCACAATAGGTGTCTGTTCCAAGTATTGTTCCATGTCCATGCTGAGATGTGAGACCATGCCTGTGGTGTCTCTGACCTCTGTGGTAGATCTACTTAAAGTCCTCCCCTCTATGCAAATCTCTTGTAAAACTGGTTCTTCGACAGGGGAATACTTAATTTCAACCGTCTTTGTCTCATAGAGTGCACCCCATTTCTCTTCACTAGGATCATCTTGTTGTACTTTGTGTCTACTATTGTTTATGCCATGTCTTTGAATCCCTCCAACCTTTTCCATCCTGTCTTTAAACTGTTCCACAATGGCCAAAGGCTCTTTTTCCTCCGACCCTCTAGCTCCAGATCTCTCTTCATATATTAAATGCTCCATTTGCTCTCCAGTCAGAATAGCAGACAATTTTATGTCTGACATGTCTGAAAGAAGGTCCGGGCTTGCAAGGGTTGCGGGGTCGAGAGGTTGGTTAGTTCTTAGGGAGAATGTCTCAGTGGATTCAGATTCATCATCTTCAATTTTAATAAGTTTCATAACCAAAGAGGGTAAAAAACAGAATGGACAAATGAAGTGGGGAGAGAGACATCAGAAAATTGTGGTCAAGACAATGCCATCAAAAATCCATCTTCAGTTCACAGAGTAAGGAGAGGAATGACAGGGCAGAGGATAAAGGAGTTGAAAAGAAGACCAAAAAGAAGATGACAAAGTGATCCAGAAGAGTTTGGAAGGAAGTACAGCAGCTACAGCGTAAGCAAAGCCAGGAAAAGTAACACAATAGGTAGAATATGGACAAGAATAATATTAATCTAGTTTACTTGATGACATATTCCGAAATGTAACAGAAGAAAAAAGAAAAAAAGGGAACAGAGAAAGCTACATATGGAACAAATGGACAGAAAGGAAGGATAACAGACAAAACCTCTCAAGATTGTTGCTGACATGAAGAGTCATGTCTGCCTACAAATTAAAGTTATAAAACATAGAAAACACAATAAACTTTCAATATAAAAAAGTAAATAAGTAAGTAAGTAGAAAGTGATCAGGTCCTTGTTACTAGATTTTCTGAATCGCGTTTAAAGTTTAAAGAGTAAGTATTTGTGAGCAAATTAAAGTACCCAAGTATTTATCTTAACTTTGTGTGCATTTTCCACAGTATCAAATACTACAGGATTTTTTTGTCGATGTTCATAGAGTGTATAGTAATTTACTCAGTTGTATCTTATAGTTCTATTAGCTCACATACAGAAATAAAGTAGTGATGTAAAAATATATAAAAAATGTAAAATTGCAAATAAGAAATTTGATTTATAGTGCAACTAAAATAATTTATGGAAGAAACTCAGAAAAGAGGGTAAATGAAAAAGAAATAGGTGCTTGAAGTAAAGAAGCAGTATCCCAATTCATACAAAATGTATGAAATTGATTCAAATAAACCAGCAATTCATCTCAACACTGTAACAAAAACAAACAACTTGACTGTGTCTGTCAATGTTTGTACAGCACAGAACTGGCAAAAGTTTTATTGGAGTTTGATCTGAGATAATAATCAGTCAATATGATTACTTCCTATTTAATATGACCACAAAAAATCATTATTCTTAAGATATGATGACATTCTAAAATGAAT
Source organism: Ammodytes marinus (assembly GCF_949987685.1). Classification (NCBI taxonomy): domain Eukaryota; kingdom Metazoa; phylum Chordata; class Actinopteri; order Uranoscopiformes; family Ammodytidae; genus Ammodytes; species Ammodytes marinus. Next base: position 15,478,768 of record NC_137235.1, read on the forward strand.
TGCTTGAAATCAAAGGAATTATGAGAGGCTATACAGAAAAAGTAGTATTGTGAGCTTCTTGTATGATTAATAAAAAAAAAAAAATGTCATAGCAATTACATGAAATTAAAACATATGGGTGGGAGAAAATCAATGTGGTTTGGAGTGAGGGGAATGCAGAGTACGCCAGCCATAGCATAGCTACCAGTATCAAACATGTAACTATATATATATATGTTAGTAGAGCAAAATAATAGTGCAGGGTTAATCCAAATGGAAAGTAGCATTTCAACCAGTGCATTTCTTATAACAAACATGTTCATATTTCAAATATAATACGGCACAACATTGTATAATGTTTCTGTATAATTATATAACAATGATTTTATTTTACCTACAGTACCAACACCCACTAGTGAAAAATTGATTGTAAAATGTCTGCAATGCCTGAATCAATTTCTGAAAAATTTGTGTAAAAAATTTAACTTTAAAATGGCATACAAATATACAAAAACAATAAAGTTCAGCTTACATTTCTTTTCACTCTTCTCACTCTGCAACAAAGAAAGAAAAAAAAACATTTAGCCAAAACGTAATTATGACAAAATCCGTTTACTACTGTATCAAGTAAACTTTACCTCATCATCTGCATCTTGGTCTGAATCAGACTCCTAAAGAGAAGATTAAAATGGAGAGACAGCATACAATGCCGTTACTACAAATGTATTATATACCATAATTATATCAATAGAAACTGAGACATATTCAAACTTACCTTTGAGTATGTTGGGAGAGTGATATTAAGGTTGCAGATAGCATTGTGGGTAAGACTACGGTACGTGCGCGGTTCCTTGGTGAAGGACAAGCGGCCACATGGCTCCTGTGCTGTGTCTCTAATCTGTCCATTAATTAAACAACAATCCCATCAATTAATTATACAAATTTAAATTTAAGTGAAAAGTAAAAGTTTCAGATATTTCTATCCAATGTGAACTCATACTTTGATGAACAGGGCCAATCTGTTCTCTTTGAAGGCAAAGAAGCTGAACACATGGTGCTGTCCGCTCTTGGTAAGAGGCACCAGGTTTCCAAAGCAATCAGCAAATATAGGTTTCCCCTCCAGCACCTGTGTGTGAATATGGGAGCTATTTTCATGATTCAAGCCAAACATTATGGTCTACTTCAATTCTAGGAAAACAATATTGTCAGATGTTTTAAAGACATGCACTGTTTTATTGAGAGCAACTTGGCAGGCTGTTGCTGCACTCACCTCTTACGAAGAGGTAAGGCAGGTGGAATGTGTGTAAGATACACACATTCCACCTGCCTTACCAAATTCACTATTCATTTCTTATACTTTCTCCTTCTCCTGCGTCTATCCTTCTTTACAGTATACCTCTTCAATGTGGCGTCTGTAGCTCAGCATTATTTCTCTGAAATATTGTCCCACCCTCTTTAGATGAAGACACTGTTCCCCCTTTTTTATTTATTCCCCATCATCACACTGTACCTCAACATCTCGGCTACGGGCAACTTCAGTGAAGTTTTCTTGCTGCTCTAGGGTCTTGTCCATTTTGTCGTCTGTCATGCAGAAACAGCGCAGGCGGGCCTCAATTGGGTCGAGCGTCTTAGCAAAAATGACGAACTTGGCCATGTATGGAACACAGATGATCTCTCTGTACAGCTGAGAGGCAAAACTAACAGACTCCTGGATCTGTCTGCAGTCTATTAGCCAGAACCTATGGATATAATGTGAGAATTTCTGTCAAATATTGATAGATATCACCAGGTAGTTGTACAGTACGCAAGTTACTTGCGGTATAATGTTAAATCACCTAAATAAACTAAAGAAATAAAGCGGATCAAAGTTTTAATTTCTATGTGAAGGACTATGGAAGAATTTACCTCGCTGACACATTTGTGGTGAAGGAAACACATTGGTTAACAAACGTGAGAGGTGTGGAGCCGGTGATGTCCTCCCATTGGGCAGGAGTGGTTCCACCTGAAACACAGACCAAGGTTACCCAACCCCTGATGAGTGCACACTGAATATAACTTAGTTACATTTAACAGTGTTTGGGGCTATCTTACAATACCACAAACAGCTGCTAATGAGCTTTGATATTTTTTTTTATTGTTTGCTGTTGATTCTCATGACTTATTATTTCCCATACTTACCCGTAATACTGCAAAGTAGACGTAAGGTGGGGGTATCTCCACTAAACTCTGCGCTTGGCCCGTCATTATTTGAGCTCTTGGGAATAGGGATTGTCATGGTGATCGGTTTGTGGAACTTTCTCCTTCTTGGTTCCAATGTGACAATTGAGCTGAATGTGGCTCGGTTACCAAGAATCTTTCTCACCACTTCAACATCAATAGGCTGAGCCTAAAACAAAGTACCAAAAAGTATCAACATAACTTTATTGATAGTCTCAACTTTGCCTTGTTTAGAGTCTAGCGAAGCACTGTATGTACCTGTAGCCCAACTCTGATCTTCTTGGTGAGGGCTCCTTCTGGGAAGACAGCCTGGACCTGGGGCACAAGAGTGCTACTAAGGACCCCACCCTCTGGTCCAATCAAATTACTGTCCTGCTTTATCCGTGACACCACCGCAAAATACTGTGGGAAGTCTCTTGTGATGATGCGACATATTCTTTTTTTTTCAAGCTCCTCAGGGGAATCAAGTTCTGTGAAAATTCAAAATATTACGTAAAATTACCCTCTAAGCAGTTAATTGTGTATCAATGAAGTGAAGATCCCTTACTTTCATCCATGCCGTTAAGGATCTGGTTCAGTTCCTCTTCAGTGAAGTCACAGTGGTGTTCCCTCCAGTTCTCCCCTGTCTCACTCCTCAAGATCACTAGCTCTCTCTCTGTGCCCCGCAAAGCTGCGAAATGGGGGATCTCCACAATCACAGGCCTAAAAGGGGAGACAAGGTAAGTCAAGCACAAATTGGACTTAAACATGTGCTTGTGGTAACAGTTTGGCAGGGCTAACTATCAGAAATAATATGATGCTCTGGTTGATTTATGCATGACCTTAAAAAAACACACAAAAAAACAACTGGTAAAACAAAATTATCCATGAAAAAGTAACTTGAAAATGTTCAAACTAAAAGAAAAAGCCATTATACAGGAGCAGAATCAAACTAGAAAAACATGTTTAGGGATTGCTACTATACACTTAGGGAAGCACAGGGAGAACTCAACAACATAAGGCTATAGGTCAGGTGGTTTCGGAGGCACTTTTAAAGTACAACAAAATAGAAGGAGTAACAAAATCAAAGTAACTTGTAAATATCCTATCATGGAAAACGAAAAAACATGACATGGTGGAGAAATAGGTGAGTATATGACCGCTCCCGGATCGTAGGGTATTCCCCCACCATGGTCCTACCCGAGGAACTTGGTTCCTGGAGGACCCAGCTGCAGGATGCGACTGACCAGGCTCTCACCCTCATTTAGAGGGGGTGGAGCTGTGGGAAGGTGGAGCTTACTGATCCATGCGCAGCACAAAGGGGAGCGAAGAAGAAAATATGAACACAACAGGCAACAGTGTAAGCAAACTCACACAAGCAACACACACACACACACACACACACACACACACACACACACACACACACACACACACACACACACACACACACACACACACACACACACACACACACACACACACACACACACTTACCCCAGGAACTGGGCTCCAGTAGGTCCCACTTCTATGATGCGACCAGCAAGCCCCTCACCCTCCACCATGGGGGGCATAGAGGCCAGACGATGTCTCTTCACAAGCCTACATGTCACTCGTGTGGGTGCAGAACACTTTCTTGGTGGTACGATAATACGCAGGCCGTTGTGCCGGCAACCACGCATGGCTCCACCCCTGGCATCTACCATGAAGCTGACCAAGAAGCTGAAAAATAAGTTGGGTAAAATATTGTTTTTTAAAGATTCCTTGTTAAAAATGCAGCATTTCTGGTGGAGATGTTAAGTCTATTGACTGTGAACCTCCATGCAGACCAGGCGGCTGAGATTATAGTAAAAAACTATTTAATTTATGATAACATTCAGCACTGAAATAACAACAAGCATATCTTGCAGATGATATTTCATTCCATGTTCACTTTCATTGTTTATTATCCTGTCCAGTTTCATTCCACTCTCACTTATTTGCAAGCAAGGCAAGCAAAGGGGCACATATTTTTTCTAGAGTATCTTTTGTGTCAAGGAGCTAATGGGTATAAAATATTAGATGTCTTCAGGCAATGAAGTGCTTACAGCAATACTTAAGTGTTCTGTGTATGAAATGTTATCAACTTAAAGGCCTACTTCACCGGTGGGAATATGAAGGTGTATTGAATTCTGAGATCCTATGTAGTATAAATGTGCAAAAAAAAAAAAAATCGGTTCATCCTAGCCTGAGAAAAGGCAGAAAGAGTGTTTTTTTTAACCCTATATTAATCTTACTGTGACATCACAGTAAGATAAATATAGGGTTAAAAAAAAAATTACTTTGTAAATATTACTGTGATGTCACAGCAGGAGAAATCACAGTAATATTTACAAAGTAAGGTTTTTTTTTTAACCCTATATTTATCTTACTGTGATGTCACAGTAAGATTAATATAGGGTTAAAAAAACACTCTTTCTGCCTTTTCTCAGGCTAGGATGAACCAATTTCATTTTTTTTTGCACATTTATACTACATAGGATCTCAGAATTCAATACACCTTCATATTCAAACCGGTGAAGTAGGCCTTTAAAGATGTCCTTGGTCAAACTTCAAGACCAGTACTTCACTCCTATTTGAGTTACAGTTGCTGTTCTAGGGAACACTGAGACTGTTTAAGATGAGCGATAATTTGCAAACAGATTTTTTGTCTTCAGTGAAAACAAATGGGCTTGGAGATTCATTCCACAGGCAGGGTAGGGAAGTCGTACAATATTAAGACGTACAACCTAATTGTTTATTATTATTGCTTAAATTGTTACATTGGATTTGTTGACAATAACGAAAACATAGAATAATACTGGTTTTATTATTTAGGATGAACAATTTATGATCCAGCTATGATAAAACATTAAAACCAATTCTCAACAGTTATTGGTGCTGTTATGTTAGAAAATATAAATAGTGCATGGAGTCCAACTATTAGTAGATGGACTCTATGCTCAAGATTAAAGGAGCCTGCATCATGAATAAAGAATTTGTTGGAACATCTCTGGTTAGCGGAAGCTGAACCCTAAAAATGTCAAGTCATGCATTGTGAAGAGAAAAGAGTAGAAAGAGAGTTGGCGAATCAAGAGGATCACCTGCTGTTGTCATGGTCTAGGCACGGAGAGGAACGGCTAGAAGCAGAATACAACGACACACACACACACACAAAAACACACACATACACAATCACAAACAAGACAACAAAGTGCACAAGACGCCAAAAACAAAACAGAAAAATAGAATAAAGAATGAGTAAAAGTGACCAAAACCTGACAAGAGACAGTAAAATACACAGCAGCAAAAGAGAGTATAGGAGAGAAATATGTGGGAGAATAGAAAACAAGGACACCAAGGAGTGAAAATAAATGTAAGGAAAAAATGAATTGATTCCTAGGTGATACAGACCGGAGAGTGACAATAAACAAGTGAAATACCAACATCAGGACACACTGTGAATGTTTGTGTGTGTACCCAGAGTGCAGCAAACTGGAGGACAGCACCACGTTATCAAGGTGCTCAGCACCCCAGCTCAGACGGAACGACTCTTTGTCATGCTCTCTAGACAGTGCTGAGACCTACAACCCAAAAAACATCAGCAGGCCAGTTAGAGTCACAAACGTTAAGATATTCTTAAATATTTTAAACTAAGCTGCAATGTTAACCAAGTATAGTTAACATTGCTAACCCAACAAAATGACAACCACACACTTTCTGTATGGTTTGTTCTTACCTGGTGGCTGGTGAGCAACTCCTCGATGAAGACTCCTTCCTTCTGATGGAAACTTTGATGAATAGGAGTGTGTTGCTGCCTGAAGGAAAAGCAAGTTGAGTGTGTGACTGTCTTTGCACACTGCTGTTGAAGGACATGCATGGGCTGTACATTATTGCTGGTCGGTCAACAGCAGTGGATGAAGGTATGAGTATTACAATGTGACCTACTTTACACACGTGCTGTCATTTAAAAAATGTGTGTATGTGTCTGTTGCTCGGGACCTGTCTAGGTTGTGGCTCATGTAGCTGAAGCCGTCCAGGTAGTGTCCTGGCAAAGAGTCATCTCCCAGCTCTCTCAGATCCTCCGCTCTCAGATACTCTCCTCCATCACCTGTCATAGTGTCTTCACCTGGGAAACAAATCAAGTGCCATTTAAGATCAATAGATTTTTTTTTTTTTTACAAGAAACCAAAGTTGCTGTACATCCAATTGTTCAGGAAGTTCTGTATATTTTATCACTGTACTCATGTCCACAATTCTGCTGCTTCTTTTTCCAATCTCAACTCATTGAATCATGCAGTAAGTGCAGCATAAAAGCTGTGATTTGAAACATGAGTTAATTTTGATGTTTCACTCATCAGAATGCACTGCATACTTACAGCACATGCTAGGGCCTATGAGAGCTCTGTAGTAGAACTGTGCAATAACCTGCAATATGTGATCTTTTGCAAACAATATTTTTTGTTAAACATGACTTTGCCACCATTTGCGCAAATTGCTTTTGTGAAACGGGTCACTGGTTTTGAAGATGTGATGGCATTGTGCAAAATCTATTTTAGCATGTCCGCATTTCTAAATCAGTCTATTCCTAAATCATCTATAATCATCTTAAACGTCACAATCGTATATACAGTCCCACACAGTTCATGCAGTTAGTTTCCAACATTACATGAACACACGATCCACAGAGTTCTGGTTACACCCTATTAATAACAAGGTTGTGGATTGAGCTTTGTTTATGTAAATCAGATTCATTGCACAACAACAAAACTCAGCCACTGCATATACTCTCTATAGGCAGACATTCTGGAAATTGAGGGATTCTCAAATTCATTGTTTTAAACAAAATAAATCAATGCATTTCTGCACACTTCCAATATAATCACAACATTTAGTCGCAAGAACACAGGCGTGGTCCACAACAAGCTGTCAGAGCAGGGCAGTACCTTCTAACTCCACAGACATCTCAGATAATGGCTCGTCGTCCAGCCTCAAAGCTATGGGACATACAGCTTTAGGACCCACAGTTACAAAACCCACAATACAGAGCTCCTTTTGACTAATTTTGAGTTATAGTATATGATGACAGGAGTCGTCTAAACACATTTGTCAATCTATTTTCCTTCATAAGGACCAGAAAACTCACCTTCTTCATCGGACACATCAAGGATCTCAGTCATGGTCTCAGGAACATTGAGCTTGTGTTTCTCTGTGACCGTCTGATGTGACCCCCATTCACATAAAGGAATAAGGCATCCAGAATAAACAAAACAATATTTTGGTTTACTTGGAAATTAAGGACAACATTTCCAGATCTTGAGTCTAAAGGTATCACAAGCTTACCGTTGTGGTAGTGATGATTTCTTCTGTGACGACTTTCAATGTGTCCACTACAGAGATGTAACCCAAGCGTCTTGCAATGGAGAGAGCAGTGTTTCCATTCTAATAGGAAGACAGAAGTTTTGTTCATGTGACTTAAAAGTGAGATGTATCCTTCATGTTTTATACAACATTGCTTATTCATGATGAGAGGGTAAATTATTATTTGTTCTTCTTACCACTGTAGTGGAATTTGGCTTGGCGCCATGTTGTAGCAACATATTAATAATGTGTGTATTCCCTTGCTGTGCTGCCTGGTGAAGGGGTGTGTATCCATTCTATGGAGTGAAAAAAGCAAATGAGATTGTGCTAATTCTTGCTGTTTATATTAAGCAGGATTTCTGTAGTTTTGAATCCTACCTTGGTTTTGGCGTTGACGCTGGCACCTTGCTGTATCAGGAAGTTCACCATCTTGGCATTGCCATAGTGACAGGCCACAATCAGAGGGCTATAACCAAGCTGAAGGGTTGAAAGGATGGGTTGATGATGAAGACAAAAAAGTTATTTTCAACTTTGCCTGATTTGCATTTGCTGTGTATAGCAACACACTGTCATAGAAACAAAACCCTGTGAATGATATAGATGTATGAGGTGGACATTGCCATGCGTCCTACAATCCACTAGATGGCAGATATTCTGACATTTTGTGCATGCGTTTTGCTGGTAAACACTTGACTTAAGAATTTCTAAAAGATCATTGTCCTCAATGAAGTCTCCATGTAAATACATGACTAGTAATTACTTTAGTGTGGTTGGGTGTTCACTCACAGGTATGTGTGAGTGTGTGTGTGTGTGTGTGTGTGTGTGTGTGTGTGTGTGTGTGTGTGTGTGTGTGTGTGTGCGCGTGCGTACCTTTGTTTGCTGATCCAAGTTGGCATCACATTTGGCCAGTTCTTCTGCTGCATTGACCCTTTCTTCTTGGGCTGCGAGATGCAGAGGAGTCAGTCCATTCTGTAACAGACACATTTCACAGTTGTTTTTGTGTCTTCGTAGTGTGTGTCTGTGTGCTACACTACTTAGGTTCACCATTTGATTAGCAAATTTCACATAGGCTACAGTAAAAACTGAAACCTATGACTGGATCTGTGTTGTATATATTTTATGGTTGCAAGAGTAAAGATCATTACTAGATAGCTGAAAATGTGATAACTAATGATTCACCATAAAACATAGAGTTAAAAATAGTGTTTAATCAGTGTCAATAAAAGTTTTTCACAGAAATATTAGAATATGTCTGTGACCTTAGTGGCTGCGTTGACGTGGGCTCCTTTGCTCAGCAGCAGGCTGGCCATCTCAGCATGTCCTTCCTGGGCTGCCAAGTGTAGAGGGCTGACTCCCTGCTTGGTCAGAATGTTGGTCTCTGCTCCGTACTGCAGCAGCGCTAATGCAATGTTTGTCTGGTTCTTTTTGGATGCGATGTGCAGAGGGGTGTAGCCATTCTGTTAACGAGGGGAAGGTGAACAGTTACATGTTGTAACAATCACTCTACATGGATAAAATCAGCCCTTTGAGAGAGTGTCAGAAACAGAAGGCATTCATGATACAATATAAATATCTAAGGTTTGCTAACAACATCTTAGCGTCACTCTCAAGCTCATGTTAGCCGAGGAAAAGGGTTCACATCAATCACAGAATAACTGCAACTGCCAAATGCATCCCATGGAAACCATAGTGTGATAGTGTCTGAATCCTTTGTCTAACCTTTGCAGTTGAATGAGGCGATGCACCATTATCCAGCAGCAGCAGAGATACTTCCTGGTTGTCATAATGAGCAGCTACATGTAACGGAGTAAGGCCATTCTGTAAGAGAAAGCATTTGATTAAGTGATTGATTTTTTAGTAACAAAGCAGTAAACCTTTAGGAATGTTGCTATGTTTTGGCTAGGTGCTTACAACAGTTCTATTATATTCTGTAATGAGTCAATACATTTTAGTAAGATACTAAAAGATGTTGTGCAATTAATAAGTTTGCCCTGTAATAACCTTGTCTTTGAATATGACTCTGCATGCACAAAAACATTTAAGATTTTCAGTTCACCTTGCCAGCATCGTCAGTGAGAGCTTTGCGTTGAAGGAGAAGTTTTGCTACATCTAGGCTTCCATACTTAGCTGCTACGTGTAATGGGGTAAATCCTTTCTGTAGAGGGGAAGAAGAAAAAGCTTGTTTCAAACATTTGTGTCCAAACTGAAACTGTTCAACAGGATTTGTTCAACCCATATAGGATTCTTGATTTTGTTTGTTTGAATAGGTATTTCATTTTCCACCATCTGATCACCTTGGTGGCGCGTGAGTGTGAAGCTCCGGCCTCCAGCAGCACGGCAGCAGTCTCTACCTGGCCCTCTCGGGCTGAAATGTGGAGGGGAGTGTAGCCGTTGGTGGTGGCAGCATCTGGATGTGCCATGTGTTGCAGCAGCAACTGGACAATGTCAGTTTTTCCCAAACGGGACGCAATGTGGAGGGGAGTCTGGTCCTCCTGGGGTTGAGGGGATGAAAAGGTTGGAATGTTTTGAGTTTAGAGGTAATATGGGAGAGAAACAGAAAAGGCAGAGGTTTGAGTAGAGGCAATTGGAGTAGAAGTAATAATACACACACAGTAATGAGGGATGAGGCCGGTGACTTGACCCACCATGGGTATGATTATGTAATGCAGTGGAGAAAATGTGTTTATTTATGCTGAATAGAAGGAAACAGTGATTTACTCCAATGATGCTGACTCACCCTGGCCATGGCATCCACCAACGCTCCATTCCTCAGCAAACAGCGAACCACTTCCATCTGACCTGCTCGCGCTGCCATGTGGAGAGCTGTCTCACCACGCTGATATGCAAGACAGCACATTTATGATCATTATGACGCCATGATGAATGAAATACTCATGGTTTCTGATAATTATCTGCCAGGTGGTAACATAACGTCACATTAGTGCTTGTTACATTTTGAGACTACTCACAATGTTTCGGACATCAGGAGATGCTCCATTCTGTAGCAGAAGCAAAACAATGTTGAGGTGGCCCATGAAGGCAGCTACATGGATGGGCGTCAGGCCAGACTAGAAAAAGAGACCGACAGAGAGAGAGAGAGAGAGAGAGAGAGAGAGAGAGAGAGAGAGAGAGAGAGAGACACACACACACACACACACACAGAAAAGTGAGCAGTTGCACAAAGAAAAGTGTACTGTTTTTACAGATGCTGTTCTGAGACAAGGTGGCTCACCTCAGTAATTGCCTGAATGGAGGCTCCATATTTGACCAATAGTTCCATCACCTTGACCCTGTTCTTCTTACAAGCAATATGGAGAGGAGTGAAACCATTCTGGTAGAGAAGGCGAGAGAAATATAAACAGAAAAGTAGTTTACTCGAGAAGGGAGAGTTATTTTCGAATTTGCTTTTTATCTGACTCTTACAAGTAATTTAGCCCTAAGTTGTCAAATTCTGACTTATTTTCCACTGTTGGCTAAAGGTCTCACAGCTTACTGAAGGGAATGATGCTTCCAATGTTTAAGTACATTTTTAAAGGAATTGAAGTAATCAAAAGTAATCAATCCCAAATTATCTTTTGATAATTCCTTCCTACCAGGGCTCTAATGTTTGGATTGGCCTTCTTGTCCAGCAAAAGCTTGGTGACTCTGTAGTGGCCACAGTGAGCTGCGACATGCAGCGCCGTGAGGTAGTCCAGTGTGACATCATCAACGGGCGCCTTGTGCTGCAGCAGCAGTTTAACACATTCTATGTGGTCTCCCTGGGCCGACATGTGCAGTGGGGACAGTCCGTTCTTTGAGAGGACGAATGGAGAAATGCGAAAGATCCGAAAAAGACAGAAAAAGAAAAAAGAAATAGCAGAGATGAGGAGAAACACAGCTACATTCAATTGTAACAATATTATATATATTATTCGTAAATACTGTACTTGTTATTATTTGTACAGTAACACATTTTTGACCTCTTATTATATTTATGGCGATTATTATTGCTATTTATCACTTTATTCTAGTCTTGCAAAATCATGCAAGCAGTGCTACTTTCATTTGACTGCATATACTGCATGTATATGAGGAATACAATTTTGGAATATCAATTGAGTTCTCTACAAGTACAATATTAAATATTAAAACCTGTAAGTTTTTTGAAATACCGAACTCAAGGTCTATTCAATGGGAACATTGTTGGGGTATGCTAACCCAGTAAAAGGTAAACCCATATACTACCTTGGTTCTGGCTAAGATTGGAGCTTCTCTCTCCAGCAGAATTTCTACTGCTGGGTCATGTCCACTCCTGGCTGCACAATGCAGTGGGGTCAGTCCATCCTGAGGGAAAAAAAATTGGTGATTGAGAGTGGTAAGTGTATTCTATTAAACAGTCAATAGGTGGGAGGTACAGTTTTGTGACAATTTTATAAAAAAAAAAAAAGATTAAATCCGAGACTCACTCTGGTTTTGACGTCTATCTGAGACCCACGGTCCAAAAGCAAGGCCACCATGTTGGTGTTGCCTCTCTTGGAAGCAACGTGGAGAGGTGTTATTCCATTCTGAGAAGACATGGAAGCATACAAAACAATGTATTAATGACTCTGTTTGGGAGCTGATATAATTCAAATCCCAATTTCAATTCCGCATACACAGGAAACCCTAGAATCTGTTTCAGTTACAGTTTGAGTCATTTAAATGTTTCTGTTGAGTTGAGTGCACTTATATACAATCACATGACTAACTACCCAAGTGCATTTAAAATAAATTAAACTAACTTGAACCAGTCTCAAGAAAGCAATGTGGCTGAAAACATGCAAGAACTAATCTACCCTCTGACAGGATAAGGGGAAATGCAGTTTAGAAAGACAAAGAGTGAAATATAGAAAGATAGCATAGTAAACAGTAAACACATCGTTCTGCAAGATTTATACATACAAAACACACATCAAGTTTTAACTGACAGCAGTTCAGAAAGTGTATTGAGTTGCCAAGAAGTGGAAATGGGACTATACCCTGGCTGTGAAGTCCACAGCAGCTCCTCTGTTCAGCAACAGGGTGGAGACATTCACGTTACCATAGTGAGCCGCGATGTGCAGAGGGGTGAACCCACTCTGTTTGAGACAGAAAAGGAGAGGAGGGTAGGAGATAATGAGAGGGAAAGAAAGGGGACACAAAAAAGAAGAACGAGAAAAAGGAGTGTAAATGGGAACTGTTGCAGAAAGAAAGAAAGAGATCAAAATGTTCTGTACTGAAGCACTATTACGATGAGGTGGCATGCTGAAAATGAAACATTGACACATTAAGAAGCATAAATTAATTAGCATATCCCAAAATAGCACGTACAATACATGATGCATGCAAAAGAAATGTTTGAATTCTTCTGCATGCCATACAAATAGAAAGATATTTGGTTTAAACATAAAAGGAAATATAAAACCAGAACTGAAATACACAAAGCAACTATGCACTATATGCTTGGACAAATGGACATTTATGTAAAAGCTATATCTACATAAATATCTACAGTACACATTGTAGGTGGGTGTATTCCTTACCTTCCCATTCTGATAGACATGGTGCAATTTAATTAAAAAACAAGAGTTAACTTAAAGATACAGAACGTGTTTCAGATAAAAAACAATGCTGTCACCGTTCCTAGATGTACACATGCCGTGCTCAGAAAAAAAAACCAATAAATCATGAAGTGATATTTTGTGAAAGAGTGTTTCAGTTAAAAAACCTGCCACGATAATAGTTTTTTTTATAGAATAACGTATCAATTAAAAAAGGAAAAAATAAATTGAAGGTAAAACAAGTCATCTAGAATTAAAATGCAACAAACTAACATTCTCTGGTGCCTACTGATTCAACACAACATCCTTTACTGTCAGCCATGCAGGAGTGTGTGGTACCGCGTAGACAGCTACATGCATTCGTATTAACATATATCATTTGGACATGCTCAAGTCCTCAATAAGGAAAAGATCAGGAGAAAAGAGCTAAAAAAGTTGGACAGAAGTGACAACAAATAATTGAATGAAGAGGTGACAAGTCTGTATACCTCTGTGGTTCTATTGACCATCATCTGGTTAGGACGCATAGAGAGAAAAAGGGGGGAATAGGGTGTAGGGCTGTTAGGGAAAGGGCTTATCACAACATTCAAATGAAACACAGGGTAAGTTTACAAAGTTACATAAAAACAGACAAGGAAGAAAACAACAAAGCATTTCTGAGAGAGGCTCTGTCTATTAATATAATTATATTACTTAATATAATGGACACACAAAAAGAATCAATATGATTATCCATTCAGTCAGATGCATTATCACAGACTTCCGACCAACTCTGGCCTCAAGTTCAACTTCCCGCTCGCTCCACTCCTATCTGGCACTCCACCTCCACCCTTCATCAGTTTATGGCCTGTAGCCCGGCCTCACCTTAGACTGCACGTCAGCATTGTGGTCGTTCTGGAGCAGCAGTGCAGCGGACTTTGTGTCATCTTTGCGAGCTGCGATGTGCAGTGCCGGGAGGCGGACCTTACCCTTGGTGTCATGCTCCAACAGCAGGGAGACCACTGAGTTGTGACCCTGCTGGAGAGCGATGGCCAGTGGCGTGAAGCCATCCTGGATGAGCAGAGAAGAAAAACAAAAAATTCAGAGTGAATGACTACAGCCAATTTAGAAAAAAGGGAAAATAAAGTAGGGATATTGAATATAAAGTGTTTAGCTTCATTATTTGTTTAACCTCTGTTGCAATGCTTTGGTTCCCGTCATTTTCCAACAGGTATCGCACCACCTCCAGGTGACTCTCCTGGGCTGCCATGTAGAGCGGCGTAAAGCCATTCTGTAGAGGCAAATGCATTTAATACCCACTTGCACACACAAATGATGTAAAGTCATATTCACTATTTAGGGTATGATTTAACTGCTTATCTATCATTAGGTTGCTTTTCACCTGTGACTGAGAGTTGACATCCGCTCCTCTCTTCACCAGTAGTTTGACTACTTCTTTTTGTCCGGCCAGTGAGGCGATATGAAGGGCAGAGTTTCCTTTCTGGAGAGGAAAATAATGTTAAGGCCACTTGCCAAGTGTGTGTCCTGCGTGGATATAAACGCCTTAAAAATCATACCTGTTTGAAAGATTATGTAGGTTTTAAAGGTGTGATGGAATCAAACTCCTGATATTAATATCTCCTTCTTGAAAACCAAATTACGCTTAGTCATAGTACACAATCGTTTTGATCTGGCATCTGTTTATATTTCATGGATGTGAACGACTGATAAATATCAAAGGCAGAAATCATGTCAATCAAAGGCCAAAGGCAGCAAGGTGACAGATTCCTTTGCTTGCTGTTAAGTGTTACTAGCTGTCAGAACTGACAGATTAGACATCCACCAGGTCACACTATGAACTGCTTGCCAGGCAGCTAACCTTCCCCTCACTCTCTCATTTCCAGTAATGTAATCTAATCATGATGCAATGTTGGGTCAACTGCATTCTTTCAAAGCTGCAGCCTTAAAGAAACGTACTTTACATTTTTCTATAATGCAATCTTGTAATTAAAGATAATGAATCCAGAAAGGCACATAATACATTTTAGTTGGAATTTGAGACAATGCTTAATGAGACTGTAATTGAGAATATATGAACTTAAAATATTTAATCTTTTCAAACTTTCCAACTATTAAAATCACCATCATGTGCACCACCACCCCTGTGTATTAAGTTTCCTACTTCAAGAGAGAAGCAGTGATTTACATAGTTCTGATAACTGATACCAGTACTTCACTCCTTCTCGTATTTCCCTCTTTCTTTTTCTCTTGTCACTCTGTCAGTGTCCTCCCTTTCTTTTCCCCCACATATCTTACCCCTAAGACTAAAGGTCAAACTGTGATATTCATATCTGGAAAGTTGATGAAGCGTTATAGCCAATGACTAAAACAATATAAATGTGTACCTTGGTGGAGGAGTCAACAGATGCTCCTCTCTCCAAGAGTTCATCCACTAAATCTTTGTGTCCCTCCTTAGCGGCCAGATGTAGCGCATTTAGACCGTTCTGGAGAAAAAACAAAAAGAAAACATTTACATGAGACATCAATTAAACAAATGTGTTCAAGTGGTTATTGCATAAACGCAGTGGTGCTCATGGAATAACATTAAAAACTTGGACATTACAAAATACTGTAGTTGCCTTACAACATAGGAAGAATAATATACAGGGAGTGGACACAATAACATTAACTGAACAATCCAGTGCATTGAAATTCAGTACTCCTGCATTTAAGTCTACGGTATAATGCAAGTTGTTGAGATCTCAATGCTTCGTAATATAGAGTACTGAAGGTGTGTTATGAACATTTTGTGTTATGAACGTTTCTCACTGACAGGCAATCACACATCACATCTGATGAATTTATACAACACACATGCACAAACATATTTCCTCTGAGGCGGAAATATTCAAACACAGCAGAAGAATGATTCACCTCGTCCTCCTCCTCCTCCATTCTGCGCTCTCTTTGAAACCCACCAACTAAGAAAGTATTTTAACTTTGTTCTTATATGCTTAAGTTTCCCTGCGTCTTTCCTCAAAATTGAATGTCAAACTCTCTCCGTCTTCTTCTGCTCCTTTGTAAGGGTTGTCTAACTTTTGGCTTCTTAAATGCTGCTCCAAGCAGGATTCAGAAGTGATAGAGATCCAGCCTTAAATTGCGGTGCTCAACCTGCTTCCACTACATCCCCTGGTTTGGATCCAAGCTTCTTGAGTCTGTCTGTCTTCTTTGCCCTCCCTGCAGGTTCCTTTAGATGGGTGACAGAGAGAAACTGTGTCTCCTGGCACCGATGGAAAGGAGTAGCTGTAATGTTGGTTACACCTCTATGATTGCCCAATTCCTTTCCTCGTGCCCGTAACACACACGCACACGCACATATACAAATAGCAAAATGAATACACACACTCTCCCCTCGCTCTGAGTTGCCAAATGCCAAACGGCAAAAAGGGTGTCATGTTTCTGCACAGTCATAGAGGGTATGTAGGACACACACACTCACACATGCACACACAAATGGATACTCATATATTTATAAGCTACTGCAAAAAAGGGGACATTCCTTGGAGGCCAAAATGATATATGAGTGAAAAACTGTGTGAAAAACACATGTAATTTCCTTAAAAAGGTAAAAATAAGAGCCAAAATCATGTCATAGAATAAAGTGTCACTGATGTCTTCATGCAAGAAGATCCATTATTGATATCAGTGTAGCCTATAAAATGGGGAAACATGTCCATTACTATTTGTCAAAGGTGACCACTCCAAATTGTTTATTTGGTGCAACCAAATAACCGAAACCCATTGACAGCAAGACAGAAATGATTAAAAAGACCCAAATATTTTAGACTGTATAATTATAAATTGATTATTTTCTTTATAATCGAGTTAAAAAATGTGTCAATTATGAACATTGTATGAGAAAAGATTTGATACTACTCAATCGTCCGTTCACACAAAGTTTTTCTTGCATCAAATTCTCCTATCATACAAAACATCAAAGAAAATATGGCATGCATGTTATCATGTACAGGCATACACATACCTGTATATACATACACAGTTGCAATACAAATTATTCAACCCCCATTGCAAATAAGGTTTATTGGCCTAATTTACGAACTTTAAGCTGTTTGCAATAAACAACTTTAACAAGAGCAATTCAAATAGCTCAGCGTAACTAATATCACAAGTAGTTTCTCCAAATCTAACACCAAATGCCACTTTTAATGGCTGCTGCAGCAGGCACTGAGGTTTCAGTTTGCAGAGTAAAATTCATACTAAACGCTGAAGGCCAAAAAAAACACAAGAAAAGTAAGCTTCAATATGCTCAAAATCACATCAATAAGCCACAGAGGTTTTGGGTTTCTGTTCTGTCGGGCGATGAAACAAAACTCGAACTTGGGCCTGTGGATCAGCGGTATGTCTGGAGGATGAAGAATGAAGCATAATGAAAAGAACAACCTGCACACAGTGAAGCATGGCGGGGGATCTGTGATGCTCTGGGGCCGTTTTGCTTCCTCTGGCACTGGCAAACTGCAGCGTGTCGAGGGAAAGATGGATTCTATCAAATATCAGGAAGTCCTTGGAGAAGATGTTATGCCGTCTGTGAGAAAGCTGAAGTTTGGGCGTCATTGGACCTTCAAACAAGACAATGATCCTAAGATAACCTCTAAGTCTACCAAGGCTTGGTTTCTGAAGGAGTCCTGGAAGAACCCATAGTGGTCGTCACAGTCGCCTGACTTGAATCCCATTGAGAATCTTTGGTGGGATTTGAAGATGGTGATTGCAGCATGGAAACCAAAGAATGTACGGGAACTGGAGGCCTTTGAGGAATGGGCTAAGATTACTCAGGAGCGATGCCAGAAGCTGGTGACTGGCTATGCAGCAGGACATTAAAGGAAAAAGGTGCTCTACTAAAACACTTGCCATGAAGGGGTTGACTGCAGAAGTCATTAAAAGTTGCATTTTGTGTTGAATTTGGAGAATTGTGATATTAGTTATGTTGAGCTATTAGAATCATTCTTTTTTATAATTGCAAATAGAAGTTCGTAAATTATGGCAAAAAAAAAAAATCTGCAATGGGGGTTTTGCAAATGTATTTTTATTGCAAATGGACACACATCCTATTGATCCCAGTCCCAGTGTGGTTGCACAGCCATGTGAGAGGGGTTGTATGATCGTAATCCCACAGCCTGTGCAATGGGGATTCCAGTTTTAGCCAACTAGTCGACACTCACACAGCAAGAATCATGTAATCTTATTCGTGCATTTCCATCCCATTTCAACCAATATATATTTCAGGAGAGACACAAAAAAAACATAGGGACTCACACATACACACAATCTGCCACAACAACTGATCTAAATCTCCCTTTCATCTGACCTGTAAGTGAGACCTTCATTTAACTAATGGACGTTCAGCTCAACAATGTGATTCCTGGCAGTTTATGTAGCCTCCTGGCAGGAGAAACACTGCTGAGTTCTGGCCATCGCAGATTAATATTTTCGCCCCAATGGCCGCTGACCTTTGTTATAGACACAAGTGACACTATGGTCAGGCCTGAGTTCCAGAGGGGATAAACGTTGGTGGAAAACGAAAAAAAAAAATTAAATGCGTGCAGATTAAAGAGTAATATCACTCACCAAGGATTAACATTTGGGTAGATTAGAGGGGGAATCTGGATTTTAATTGTGAGGACATGGAAACGAAACTGCTCACATTCACAAAAGATACACTATTATGGAACAAACTGTCTCTTTCTCTCCATGCACGCACACATGCACGCATGCACACATTCACACACACATACAAGAAAGAGCCAATGTCTTGAAAATAATTCCAAAATGAACAGATCTTATATTATAAACATACAAAAAACCAAGAGATAAAACTATCTTTCTGAAAGGTGTTTTTCATCCATCTCATTCATAAAGTCAGTCCTAGTTTGACTGTGGCTTTGGCATACAAGTGGTGTATCTCTTTCTGGCACCCTTAATATACTTAGACAGACTTCAGACATTGGTGCCAGACTAAGGTTCTCACAACCATGTTCCTGCTTTCTAGGATCTTACTTTTCAGTTATTAAAAAACAAACCACCAATGCAGCACTCTTCATATTCCAAATGTACAGTATAACTTGAGTTAAGAAACCACTGACAATATTACATCTCCCACATCTCCCATTATTCATTTTAGGATATAGCCTACATTTCCTGGATCCTGTATGATAACAAGACAGAAAATAGCAATTTATATTGTGTACTGTATATTGTAACACAGTCTATACAAATGTGGAAATAGGATGTTATTCCCCCATTATTACTAACAGTGTTAATCTCATCCAAGTGATAACAATCAGATCAATTTTGTACTTAACCCTTTAAACCCAGAGTACAATCAACTCGTTTTATCTTTTTACTTGAAATAAAATATATAAGAATACATTTTTTCAACCTGAAACTCCATGGCCTTAGCTAATTTTCTATGAATAATGTTCTAAAGGGAAAAAAATCATAGAGCATACATGCTATATTACCACTACACATGTGTGTCCCTCATGAGGATATACATGTCAAATACACACACAGACACACAGAAACATACATGCATAGACAAAGGTACACACACAAACACAAACACACACTCACTCACATAACCCAGACAACCAACACCAGAACCACAAATTGTTCCCAAAGGTATGCCACAAAGTCTCAATTATAGTGTATTTTGTTAGACATATCATAACTTTATCACAACAAAATGAATGGCACTTCCATCGTTAAATGTGATCTAGCAAAGATTAATTGCAAATATTAATCACAAATTTTATATTTTATGTTTGGAATTGATATAAAAGTCATATATGTGAAGGAATTTTATGTTTTTTATTTTATTTATGTAATGATTTTAAGACTCCAATAATGTCCCGGGTCAATTTGACCCGAGCAGTAGAGGGTCTAAAAAGTGAACAAATTTGGCCATTGACAAGAAGAATAACAAGACATATGTTTGTCTTCAAATGTTATACTCAACATCCATTCACTACGGCAGTGTATGTTTCTGTCTCTGTCTGTCTGTCTGTCTGTCTGTCTGTCTGTCTGTCTGTCTGTCTGTCTGTCTGTCTGTCTGTCTGTCTGTCTGTCTGTCTGTCTGTCTGTCTGTCTGTCTGTCTGTCTGTTCCATGTTATCAGTTCTCTAATACAAAGTAAAAAAAGCTAAAATTAACTGCTTAAGGACAAGGTTCATAACTGAGTTGGCATTTGTCTCTCGTGACTCCCTCCCTATCATAATTACATCGTCTGCATTACTGTTTATTTCCCTCACTGTCTAAGAAACACGCACACACACAAATGCACAAACACAAACACATGCACAAAGTGAGAGCATCACTGGGATATATATGAAAATGTCACTTGCACTTTTGGTCAACTGACAACGGCTCAAATTTGATCACCCGACCTCTGACAGATACTATGAAGGGCAAGGCTCTCCTGTTGCAGGGAGGGAGCAGTGTGTGTGTGTGTGTGTGTGTGTGTGTGTGTGTGTGTGTGTGTGTGTGAGTCTGTGTGAAGGAGGGAGGGAGGGAGGGAAGGAGGGAGGGAGAATGTGTGTCTAGAATCCAAGTCCCTGAATAGTCATGCCTCCCCCTTGGTGCACAGAAACAAAAAGCAATGACAACAAATAGTAGCGCTATGGGTGGGCAGTTGTTGCTTCCTGTGTGCCAACCAATTACAGCACAGTGTATAATGTACATAGCTGGGATTAAACTGCTGGAAATTTACAAAAAGCTCCAGCAAGGAGAGAGCATAAAAAATACGAGTAGCTGACAATATGCACGCACACACTGCATGCTGCTTTAAGCTACCTTGTGACTACTGTAAATCATATTGGGGGAGGGAGGGGGGGGGGGTGCAGAGCTCTAGGGGGAAGTATTTTGCACCCTCCCAAATCCCTCCTCCTCAATGGAATGTGTGTAAGGGTGGGTACGGCCCGGGGGTTTTGAGGACAGTTGTCAGAGCGACACAAACCAGTAAAATCTAGCTGAGATTGGAGGGGGTGAGGTGGAGGGGAGAGGAGACGAGGGGAGTAATAGTAGATGTGAGGGTGCTTATGATCTTGTGACTGGGGCGTGGCAGGTTAAGGTATCCGCCGACCTGGCTCACTTGTGCGATGCCAGCGTGACACAGCAGGGTGAAGATTAGGCAGGTTTGACGGACAGACCAGTTATCAGCTTTGACCTACTGCTGACAGTGACATGTAGTGTAGTGTATGTACAGTATCATCATCATCTTTATTGGCAGACTCATGGTCCATATACAACACACACAATAAATAAAGACATAAACACAAGAATATATATAAAAAAAGAGACATCACAACAGAGATTTGTACCAGAACTTCCATAAGGAAGACTGGTATCGCACACAACTACATGCAGGATTCACCAGCATCTGCACAAGACTGTTCTTGCAATCGTTTAGGGCGGAGAATAAATCTGTACATTATGTGTCTCAAGAGAGCTTCAAAGGTGTAAACATTAATACTGCAGAACAATTGACTGGCACTAGTAGATCTGGGCTTTTTTAACAGGATCCTCATGGCATCGTTATAGGCCACTCGAAGTTTCTGTAAACTTGCTCTCTTGTACTTACACCACAATGAAGCGGTATACAAGGGAGTACAATAGGTTTTAAACAGTTTGATTTTAACAACATCAGAGCACATATGAAATTTTCTAGCCAGAGTATTTGCTTGGGCATAAAGCATGCGACGCTGGCGATAAATATCATCATCATCCCTCAGCTGATCTGTGATAAAATGCCCCAGTATGTGATGTTTGTTACTATAATCATGAACCATTAAACGGCAGGTTACAGAAAACATTTCTGAGGTGCCAATTCTGAGTTTCTGTTAAAATCAGAATCCCTCCAAACTGTGAAAAAGAAAAACAGAACTAGATAAAATAACTAATGGGATTGTCATATGCTGACCAACAACATTAAATCATGCAGTTTTGAACAGTCTTGCTTAACTCCATTAAGGCCAATGTGATGCTGTAGGACTTGATCATATCAGAGCTTTGCAGCAAATATAATAATCTGAATCAATACCCCAGGTATCCTAAAACAGCTGTTTTACATCATAAGTGATGTGTCACTTCTTAATCTCTCCTGTCTTGGAACAGTCAGCAACACAGTGTTGAGATTTGGTACGGGTAGCAATGTGATATGAATCCAACAATAACAGGACTTCATGTTACATTAACAGTTCATGGTGAAGAAAAATGCATGTGAAACTTAAAAGCTGCACATACCAGAAAAGGCACTGTGACATCTATATGTAGCTATTCTAGTGTGGTGGTCCATTTGCAAAGATACAACAGGAAAAACAATGAACCTAATCATAATCAGCAGCAGAAACAGAAATATCGTCAGGCAACAAGCTATCAAGTTTCCTTACCTGGTTACAGGTGCTGATGTCTATTCCATTTTTCAGGAAGTCGAGGACTTTGTCGATGTTCCCCGCTCTGGCAGCCCGCAGGAAACTGGTGTTACTGTCAGACTAGACAGATCAAGACAGCAAGGAGGCTAATATTAGTACAGTTTTCAAAAATGTTGGTTTCATTAGGTTTCATATTGACTTTAGGTATTTCTGGTTGATTTTGAATATGTATCAAGGTAGCAGTACAGCTTATATCAGATTGGACTTATAACAATAGTTTAGAACATGTTGAGTGTTCCAACTATTTGAATACAAGCCTTTAGTCTTATTATGTGCAAGTGATGTTTTTAACCTCTTGTTTTAGTCTTAGTTCTGTTAATTTTCCCATTAAAACAATCAAGTCAATAAAGAAAGATGGATGGAGCTGGTTATTGCTGTGCATGATGGGAGTTTATTTGATAAACAAAGCTATTATAGAGGATTCAGAAAGGGTTTTATGGATTTATGGAAGTCAGACTTCCTGCTTGTATCAATAGTTTGTATGTATGAGCAGGCTATTCTAAATTTAACCGCCAGACATCAAGGCTGCAAAGCAGCTGCAACACACACACACACACACGCACACACACGCACACACACACACACACACACACACACACACACACACACACACACACACACACACACACACACACACACACACACACACACACACACACACACACACACACACACACACACACACACACACACACACACACACACACACACACACACACACACACACACACACACACACTTTTGACAACAAGTACTCAGGGAGGACGTTTTACACACACATTTAACCATTTAGTGTTCAAATGAAAAACAAAAAACATAAAGGTTGAATTAGGAAAAATATTTAATTATGTAGAATTCTAAATACTGATGCATTACAATTTTCAAATGTTCATGTCTGCCGACATACTGTATGTACAATAATACCAACACAACTGTGGTGAGCCAATGTTAGCCAATAACATCATTCTGATATATATTAAGGGCTGCAAAATGGATTATCAATTAATATTTTCTGGGCGTTATTTGTTTGTTTATTTAATCATTCAAAACCTCCTTAAAATTAAGTTCACTATCACATTCAGTATGACCAAGATCATCATCAAATCCTCATCTGACAAACTGAGAGTAGGGAATGTTTTTTTTGCTAGAATGTTAATCAATACTTTTCGGTTTATCAACTAATCAACTCATATTGAACTTGTACTGAAGATATTACTTCACATATGATAGGAGCCTCCATATTGTGCTACAGGAATTCCACAGTAATTCGCGAAGGCAAACTTGCTTCATGATTCGAGAGAGTGTTAAGGTTTTAGCCCTTTTTTCCCCTTTTTTTAAGATTATTTTCTGGAATTTTAACTTTATAAGACAGATTTGGATAGACAGAGTTGAAATTTGGCAAAGAGGGGAGGACTTGCAGAGAACCAAACACAGGTTGGATTTGAAACGGGTCTGCTGCAGGAGGACTGAGGGGGGGGGACGCTCTAAGCAATACACACCGAGCGCCCCCAGGTTTTAGCCCAGTATTTAGTGGCGTTAAGACAGTAACATGTCAATCACCACTGGTTGTTAACCTGCGGGGTCAGCACAATCAAACTCCCTGTTGCATGTCTGAGATGAGACCACACCCTATGTTGGATCAAGGGTTAAATCTCTCGTGTATGATGTCACCACACACACACACACACACACACACACACACACACACACACACACACACACACACACACACACACACACACACACACACACACACACACACACACACACACACACACACACACACACACACACACACACACACACACACACACACACACACACACACACACACACACACACACACACACACACACACACTAGCAGAACAATTAGATCATCAGAATAACTTCCTCAGTGAAACACATTTAGCAGAAAACTCAAACGATGATGAATCATTCTTCTCTCCACCTCTTACCAGTGAATCATCAAGTTCAGATCCAGAGTCAGCAGCTTCGTAGTAGTAAGTGAAATCGTTATCACTCCGAGCGGTCTTTAACGCTGTACCGGATCCACAGGCCTTACATGTTGCTGCATTACCCATGGTCACCATGCAAATCTGTACCAGCTAAAACAGTGGCCTCTCTTCACTAACTCTATGGGGGTCCACCCAAATCCAATCCTTGAGGATTCTCACTTTGCTTCCGTAGGTAAAAGCCTCTCCAGACCACTTTTCAGACGTTTGGCTGCATCAATCAATTTTATAATCCATTAAATCTCTCTATCTCCTCTGTCCAAATGTCACTTACTCCACTAATACCACCACTATGTTCCCTCTCCACTTTTGAGCTCTTCAGTCTTAGATTTGTCTGCCTTCGTCTTGGTGTTTGAGCTGAGTCTAGCCAAGAAGAACCAGTCTCTTCTGTCTCTATAGGACAACAAGCACAGTCTTTAACACAGATTTAACCCTTGCGGTCTCTCCCGCCTTGGCTATTTTTACATTACAGCCATACAGACCCTCTCTCAACATTGACAACCATAACCCTCTGCCGTGTGCATCCAGGGTGTGGTGCACGGCAGCTGGGTTTGAGTCTGGCCTGACGACTGCATGGCCTGCTCTGCTCTGCTCTGCTCTCCAGGAATGCAAAGGGTCATGATGGAGGGATAGAAGTCGAGCCTGAACACAGTCTACCTAGATCAAATTGCAGTAACCTACAACCCATTGTACCACATTGTGGGAATGAAGAAAATGTGTGCCTGTATCACTGGGGGCTGGGGGTTTCATTGCCAAGCTTAACACACACTCCAACACAGATTGGATTGATTGAGAACCAGTGGTAATCTCTGCATCTATACAGGATTTGACCTGCATGCAGTCATTTAATGGTGGACACTGGATTATGCACTGTACAGTGTCCAAGTCGAAACTATACTCAGTATCATAAATCAAATTATAAATATTTCATCAGGAGCTGAATCAATGTGACGTTAACACAATGTAAGAGGGGGGCACAATTCAATATTGTATATCAGAAAACCTCAAATGTTCCATTCAACAGTTAAATCATCATTCAACATCAGTGCCTGGGATTAAAGTCCAAGCAATCACATCAACAAAACTCATTCTTAAGTGTACATCTCGACTTGAACAAAAAAGGGTCTTTGAAACGCCTCTTTTGTAGACACGCTGTCCCTTAACCATGGGTTCACACCAAGAATCACGAAAAATATCTTTAAAATATTTTTTTCCCTTGGTAAATGTTCATGGAATAAGATCAACAGTGTTCCAATACCATATAATAATGGATTAAGCTAGGCCTTTTTTTATACCATACCCACTTATTTTTTTATTTCTATTAGCACTGAACGGATGCTGCATACAAGGTCTGATACTATCAGCATGTGACCTCCCTCTGAGCTTGAGCCTTCCTCACATCTGTCATCTATTCAGACACCGTCCATCTCCCTCACACTGTATAATACATCATCTAAAAGTACAGTAATACAGCTATACCAGCACACTGTTAAGCCAACCACATCCAAAAAAAAAATATTCTCACACACAACGTCCTAGAACTAAGGCTTACTGTTCACTTTTAAGGATGTTTTTTAAATAAAGATGGCAATAAGCATGATATATGACACAAACTTGTAAGGCTTATGTGGGTTTTACCTGGCGCTTTCGCTCTGCTCTTTCACGGTGCCGTCTCCTCCTCTCCCTGGCTTTCTGAATAGCTTGGTACTCTGGTAGTTGCTCAAGCTCTCGAGCTTTCTTCAGGTGGGCTGCAGCATGGGCCATGGCTTCACCTTTTTACCTCTTTCTGTCTCTAAACAATTGTTTAAGTACTGCCAAAGTTTCCCTTTCGAAAATTTCATGCGTCCTTAACTAAAATTAAGTCCAATATTTATACACTAAACCTTTGCCAATTAGTGTACACCTAGATTATTCACTTGAAAATGAAATTTTAAAAAAATCCGTGGATTCACTCCAAAAATTATCCTGTCCTTTAGACTGACACTGTTTCCCATCTCTCAGGAGAAGATGAGGAGGAGAATCAGACTTGGATCCTGCACATCAACTCGAGGAACAGCTACTCAATTTTCACATTCTCACAGAAATAACTCTGATGGTCCACGCTTCAATATGTGCCAATTGAACCATTCTCAAACATGACAGACAGAGACAGTGACTGAAAAGGTTGATGAATGATGAAAGTAAAGCCCAGCCGCTTACTCATTACACACACACACACACACACACACACACACACACACACACACACACACACACACACGTTCACACACACAGGGAGTGACCCAGTCCAGGGCTCACATGAAGCTCAGATGTGAACAGATGTGGCTACAAAATGTGTTTGTGTTTGTGTGTGTGTGTGTGCATGTGCATGTGTATGCATGTGAGTGTGACTGTGTGTATGTGAGCTCCATTCAAAGTAAGGCAATTTGTTTGTGTGAGGCATTCCGGTTCTGGTGCCACCCAGTGGTAGTTTCAAAGCTATGTAGCCCCCGATGGATCTGACCCAGGGACATAAATGGTGAAAAACTAATTTCTTTGTTTATTTATTTTCTAAGGCATATATTTAATCACAAACGATTTGACAAATATTTTATCACATACAAAATCTGACTCACTGGTGCTTTAAGAAATCAGCAAAACATAAATGAAATAATTTTTCATAATATTCTTAACATCTTCTCATCCTGTTAACAATGTCACAGCAACATTACTGACAATTTAGCTAAACATTCATCCGAAATGTTTACTTTCTTAAACATTGCTTTATATCTTCCTTTGCTTTTTGTCCAGATAAAAGGATAAGATGATGTTCTACTGCACAGACAGAAGATATATACAACAAGTTACAGGGTTTCCCCTCTCTCTCTCTCTCTCTCTCTCTCTCTCTCTCTCTCTCTCTCTCTCTCTCTCTCTCTCTCTCTCTCTCTCTCTCTGAGGTTATTGGGATTCAGCATCAGGAACAGGTACCTCTACTACACATCTATTTCTGTTCACACATTTTTCCTCATGTGTTTTCACAGGCCCACTGTACAGCAACATCATCAGCTCAAGAATGGGACAGAAGATCTACAGAATTACTCCACACTGTAATGCTGTCTAAAGGAGTTCTACACTGCAAAAACGGCCCGAGAGGTTAATTCAGCTCAGGCTTGATCCTTCTATTGGAATATTTCTGTGGCTGTGTTCTGCACCTCTAGCGCTCTCTGCTGGCAAAACAGCCATTCTTTTTTTCAGGCAACATTTATGGATCAGCATAAATGGAGTAGAACATATTTTTATAAACTACTCTCTAAGATTTTTTAAAATCATTATTCTGTGTTACTGACAAATATTTATCTAACTTTTTATATATTAATGAGGTTTGTATATGATTCTACATTAAGTAATCCAACAGTTGTTGTGGCTTTGTTAGCCTTAAAACATTTTACCAACACTGCTTCGCGGGGCAATAAGTGGCTGTGCTAAATCTTGACTATAACAGAATCTTGAAAATGTATTAGGTCTTATTGTAAAGCAGTAAATTGGAAAATCAAAAGTAAATCACAAAGAAAATCTTTCTTTCAAAATACAGTATACTGTACTATGATGATAATCTGCTATTTTACCGGGCTTGAGTTTCAGACAAAATTTATTTTTGATGTTTATTTTTCATATGCACAACAATGCACAAGAGCCTTAAATAGTGTTTAGTCTTACTGTAATATTGCTATACAGTTGTGTGTGTGTGGTACACAATATGTCTTTATTAATACAAATCAACAAAATTCATCTTCAGTGTCTATGCATCAGCAAAGACTGATCAATAACCTGTACTGACACCTACGATCACTCATGCCAGATAATGGAAAACACTATACACTTAATAAGTGTGTGTGAGAGAGAGAGAGAGAGAGAGAGAGAGAGAGAGGTAAGTGCGTGTTTGTGTTTGTGTGTGTGTGTGTGTGTTGTGTGTGCGTGCGTGTGTGTGTGTGTGTGTGTGTGTGTGCGTGTGCGTGCGTGTGTGTGTGTGAGAGAGAATGAGTGTGTCCTTTTAGGAGTCAGATTACATAGAAGTGGAGGGCCTGATGTGAGCTCTTGTTTCTCTGGTCTAGCGGACCTCGTGCATGGGGAGGGGTTAATGGTCTGCTTTTCATTTTATAGATCCAAAGGCTTTTATTTGGCCCATTAGGCGATAGACTGATATGGAGACGCAGAGACTAGCACTCGTATACCTGCACGTGCCTGATCATGTACTTCAAATTGTGAAGCGATGGATGTGGGTGTACTTCATCACATACACAAACACACGTTTACACGTATTGATATGTAAACAAAAGCTTGCAGCCTTTTTAATGAGATAAATAACCAATGACTACGTTTTAAACAGTGTTTGTGTTTAACCTAAGTCTTTGTGTATGATTTTCCGACAACAAATACTGAAGTTCAAGTAAATCTTCTATTCATGGCTTGGACTCATCTCCATTATCAAGCAAAAAAAAAGACTTTGACAATACATCATTTAACAAATGTTCACTGTCATGGATTGCCAATGCACAACTTGCTTGTCTCTGCAAGAGTATTGTCATCAAACTGATAGGAACTAAGATTAACCAGTGGCTGCCTGGGAAGGAGGAGAAATACATTAAAATACTTAATGTTTAGCCTGTGCTTTTTAGCTGTAATGTAAAGTAAATATGTGAGGTACATTATCTTGTATATGACCCCTATACTTAAAGTGGCTACAAGGAACTTTGGCGACTGGCGGCCCCTTTGGAAAAAAGCGGTAGTATTTTTACGACACCAGCTGTCGTAAAGCTGTTTTCTAGCGCGAAAGTGTGAGGGCATGGAATCTGTGAGAGTGGTTAGTGTCACTAACCACTCTCACAGAGCTGAAAGATTCCGTGCCCTCACAGTAAGCGAATGAACGAGAGACGGCAGTATGGATCACGATGAGGTTATGTGTTTATGTTGTTGTAAATAATCACTATTTCAGATGAATAATCATCTGATGATAATGAAGCAAAGCCAATTTTGTTTTAGTACCGTTCATTCATGTAGGAGTAAACCCTGCAGGACTAGTTCACTCCCGTTAAATTGTTTACACGTTGCTTGGCAACGCCCTCCTCCCGCCCGTCTATGACTCTCCCTTTTAGCTTTTAGTTGTTCTTCATTGAATTTTTTTTTCCTTTGATGGTTCTGCCCCGTTATCAGCCATTATGACGACAAATAACTGTCTCAAACAAGGCTCTCCTTCCCTTACATGGAGGGATAGGCTACTCAAATCGCGTTGCTGCGCTATACTGAAATCTGCGACCAATACGAATATGTGACCATAGAGCCAGCATGTGCAAGCCGAAAATCGGACTGGGTGTGCGACCAGACCAAAGGCATTAATAAAAATATATAAAAACTGCTTTCTTTGCACTGATGGTCTCGTTTG
The DNA here is from genome assembly GCF_949987685.1 of Ammodytes marinus. Taxonomy (NCBI): domain Eukaryota; kingdom Metazoa; phylum Chordata; class Actinopteri; order Uranoscopiformes; family Ammodytidae; genus Ammodytes; species Ammodytes marinus. The sequence continues at coordinate 15,508,794 of NC_137235.1, forward strand.
CTGTTAAAGGTAATTTATGATTATCAGAGGAAAAATTAGGCTGTTTTAAGATATTTAAAAGTTCCTCGTAGCCACTTTAAGCTCACCTCTCTGCTCCTTGGAGTCAGAATCTTTTCATTGCATTTATATCCATGGTTGTTTTGGATGTTGTTGTTGTTGTTGTTGTTTTTGTTAATGATTTGTTGTTGTGGGCATGCTAATGGAGCTCCTGTGCTGACTAGTGGAATTATGCCAGTGAGTGTCTGGTAGCACATAATGCATCTGAGATTTAATAGAGGGAGGATTTTTTTCTGTTTAAGATGGCTCATGTAGACTTCTAGAAGCCAATACATTTTTCATGATGGCAATTTTCAACCCCCTCCCAACTGCTCCTCACTGAGAACTGCTAGTTCTCAATAGTGCTTACTGTATGTCTGTTTGGTTTAAGTGATGCATTAGGGTTAAGGTAACATGGTAAGTGAGCGTGTGATTGACTGAAAAGTCTTGGCACTAAAACAGCCGGACTACTAACAGACTGATACACATTTTTTCAGGGTGGACTGGAAGGTGAAATCAATTAGGCCCAACTGCTATACAGGTTTTAATGCAGTTTAAGCAGTTACTAGAAGATAATTTGGGCTTAAATGGCAGTGAAAAAGACATCACACTCTAAACAATAAGACTGCAGTAACTTCACAAGTTTTTTTATCAGCTTCACTACAGGAATGACGAATGTGATAACCTTGTGGGCTTCATTAATCAACCAACGATCCCTACAAACATAAGCAAGAAATGATTTTTGCACGTTAAATGTAGGTAGGCTAATTCAAATATGGGTAAAGGTTATATTGCTCAGCAATAAATTATTTTGCCTTCCTGTAAACACATAACAGAGTGAACAAAATAAAGAACAGCGACAGTAATGGATTGGTTCAAAGATATCTTTTAAATGTCAAGTCATCTTGCGGCCTCTTTTACTGCTTAAGAAAGGTCAGTGTCATAAAGTACACAACGCACACAGACTCCGGCTCCCACCCTCTCTCTCCCTCTTTCTCTCTCTCTCCGTTTCCCACTTAACCAAATCACGCAGACTCAAATTTAATAGCAAGTGGGCAACGCAGGCCGTCAAGAATCCAGATCGGCCACACCCAAATACAGAGAGCAATGGCACAGAGACATAGGTGGGAGGGGGGCTGAAACGAGAAGAGAGGCAAATATGTATATGTGCTGTAGATGGGCTATATGCCCAGAGAGAAAGATGACTGGAGGGACAAGGACAAGAGGACCACACCCTGCTGTTATTGAAGCAGTGACACGTCCACACACCGACATGTGGACAGACACAAATGGATATATCTGATGTGCAAAGTAGTTGCGTAGATGTCTTGCCCAATTCGTCTTTTATCAAGCATACAAGCCTACAGTAGCGCTACATTAACTGATTGCTTGCAGCTTTTGTTGTGTTGCTACAATACATACAACAACCTTTTTCCAAAGCAAACCACGAGGAGTCTAAAAAGATCTAGATGGTAAGAAATGCAGAGTAGGCGGCTGATTATGTCTGTAAATTCAATATCCACTTCCCGCATGCTGACGCCAGGTTTATGAGGTGTTTTATCTTAAAGCTATCAGTAAAATGCAATGCCTGCAACAGCAACCACTATACCCTGCTTCTCTGTGGGTTGGTATGAAGCCTTGAAAATGGCCGTCATACAGATTTACGGCTTTCCCTTTTTTCCCCTTTGATGTGCTGCCTAAGTCCTTTGGGAACACATGACGTCGGTTTGCCCATCCTGTTAATGAGATGAGAGGCCACTGGAAATGTAACCACCTTATTCCAGTCAAACTGCCCATCAACTGCAGATGCTATTAATGCAAAATGCAAAGTAATATCAGTATCCTGGTATCAGGATGTTATAGACGATATAAGGAAGTGTGTGAAGAAACCTGTAATGTACGGAGACATAGGCTAGAAAATCAGTAATTGTGAACATAAGGAAATCATCCAATTGTTAATTTTTTGTACGAGTTAAACCTTGAAATTTGACTCCTCTTCATCTCTAGACCACACACTGAGGGGCCACAGCAGTCGAATGTTGCATGCTTTTGCAGTACACACAGAGAAGCCCTGTTTTTGTTTTGACCACACTGATCATGTGCCAGCATTGCTAAAATGCTGGCAGAAGGTATTTTCATCTGATGGCATCTGATGGCTCATGCAGCGTCAGTCGACGAAGGGTATTCAGGCAAAAACTGATTTCACCTCCAAGTTGAATTGTGTAATGAATAATGAAGCGTGTGACCTAAAATTTGCAGCAGCACATAGTTATACCAGGAATGCTGAGTGATGCTGTCACATGCAGAGAGAGAGAGACAGAGAGAGAGACAGACAGACAGAGAGAGAGACAGACAGAGAGAGAGAGAGAGATATCCGAGCAGACAATAAGTCAAACAGATATAATATAGTAATAGTGTGTGAGAGAGACAAAATTATTCAGACTAAAGAAAAATATGCAATTAAGTATAAACATTGAATTGGCAACCACACTTTTCATGTTTTCTTTTGAGCTTAAACCAAACATGATGAGTTTGAGTTGGTGCAGAGAAAGCAATTTCAAGTAAGACAAAACATTTAAAAAAGGTAAAGGTGTGTAAACAGGTAAACTGCACTTTTCTAAACATCAATCTGGTGTAGGTTTTTCTCTGTCTGTGTTCAGTGCTATGAACCATGCTATTCTCAACAACACGGCAAAAAAGCTTTGATGTTTCATGAGCGGGGGGGGGGGGGGGGGGGGGGGGTAGCAGCCAACGAGAGGGAGAGAGAGAAAGAGAGCCCATCTACATGAAGGTGTTTGAGTCGAGCTTCTGAGAAGTGTATTGATCACCAACCACGCCCTCCTCTCTGTCCCTCTTCATGACGGGAACCAGAGTTATAAGGCCATAATTAATAATTGACATCTAAATGCATCCCACATCCCCCAGTCCAAAAACACCTGCCCTCTAAATAAGCAAAGAATGCATCTGAAGACAACATCTTTCTACATCCTTCCCTGCTTGAGGATGCATTAGAGCAGTCCATCTTGTATTTCTTATATCCTGCAGCTGTGGTCAGTTAATGTAGTCATCTCTCTGTATGAGGTACTCTCACTGTCTCTACTCCTTTTGTTTTGTTGACTTTGTCTGTGCTTGTTTGATAAACAGCCTTCATTATAATCATTTACGAAGTATGACTCATCAAGTGATGACATCTCTGCCCTTCAAGCTTTTAGTAGGGTAATTTATGCCAGTGGGAGATGGTGTAAGCTATCCTAAGACACCCCAACTAGTTATGAGGTATCATGACAGCCAAGGACGGCTCAGGACGCAGGAGTGTCGGGACACCGTTTGTACCCTAATATAGACACGCTGACGACCTCTATGGATTTTGGATTTGGGACAGAAATACCAATGCTTTTCTTACTACCCTATTACTATTACAGAGAATGAAAACTAATACCAAACCCATAGATAACATCACATGACTGTTGCTTGTATATTGCATCAGAGTTGGTCGCTAAAGTGGCTCCTTGGTGGTTAAAGGTGTACCATGCCAAATATGGTCACTATGAGAATGGGATGCAAGTATTTCATTTAGGTTATTAAGGGAAGAAAGTAGAACATTTAGGCATTAGTATTATTGAACCCAATGTGATGTATTCCAATTGCCTGTTATGCTCACCCAAAACAGAAATAATTACGTCCACTACAATAAGTACTTTTTCGGACATTATGGCATGAAATCAACTCATAATCAAGTATTCCTGATTACGTTGATGGTATACAGAAAGTGAAAGTGTACATGACATATATTGCTAATACACACAACAATGTAGTTGTACCTTTTTCACAGTAAACAATTCTTAATGGGTTTTGCTATCCATCAAGTAAAGGTACTGGAGTTGTTGACTTGCGGTCATTTACAGGTCTCTGTGCAAGCACTTCTAACCAAGCGTGTGCTCTAACAGCTCTTGTAAATACAGCTAATGCAGAGTGTGTTTTGGCTTATGTACGCACATACATACACCTCATAAAACTGCACCCACAGAGACCCCAACTGTCTATTGGACATCACAGATTGGAAGACCGCTATGGCTATATGTGGGTGTGTTTTCGTGGATGAAGCTCATCAGAGATAATGTAATGAAGGCCATGGCTCCATTAGAACTCCCTTCCTGCATCATACCACTCCCAGTGGAGAAAGACAGACGGATAGGCAGGCAGACACAGAGAGGCAGAGGAGACACAGACAGATAGGCGGAGAAAAGAGAGAGGAAAATGTCAAAGGCTGCGATGAAACCAGACCTGCTCCTCCTGGCCCCTCAGGAGGTTAGTGTAGGGACCAGTGGGTGGGGATGGAGTGTGGGCCAGACAGGGTAAAGGGGAGGGAGGTATTTTGGAGGGAAATGAGAGATGAACAGGATTGACAGCCAAAAAGAAAGGGAGAGAAGTAGGGTTAAGAGTCAAACCTGCATTTTAAAGTAGTGAGATGAAGTGAAGCTCATGAGGTAAGGTGGATGGCAAGCTAAGAAAAAAAAGTGAGTAAGGAACGTGGTGCAGGAGGAGCTGTAAAATGAAGGGAAAGTCATGAAGATACATTACGTTCACCCGAAAAAGGATATTCCCCCACAAAGTGAGAAAGAAATAGGTCAAATTGTCTCATCCCAAACATAAGGCATCTTTAGATTTAGGAAAGAACATTTAAAATTAAGACGTTTGTGTTTTGTGATAAAAAGATTCCCTAATAGATCATTTTTTATTCTGCAGGATTCACATTTAACTCTGAGAGCTTATATTACAAAGTCGTCGTTCATGTGTAAACTGAAGCCTGGAGGTTCTAAATATTCAATTATCAATATCAGAATGAAGCGGACATAAAATCTAGTCCTGAATTGATCTCTGCAAACTGAGCTTTTAAGCATTCGAAGGGAAGCCGACTGGCACAAGCATATGGTTGACACATTATGAAGCAGTCACTGTATTGCTCAGATCGAGGAGAAAGCAGAATGCGGAAAGCAATCGCTCAACACCAGCCCAGATTGGCGAGTAAATGCCTAGTGGCACAGGGACATGAAAATACAGTGCCTTGGCTAAGGAGAAGCTATTTTCCCCAGGACAATCACAGAAGAGACAGTATTTTTAGACCTGCAAGTAAGAGCCTCACATCACATAATGTCCTTTTGTCGTTTTCTCTTTTCGTCTCACACACGTAGATCTTTTATTTCTGTTTCCAGCTCTTTCTGAACATTACCTCATAAGTGATATTCCATTGTTAGTTGCCCTTACCGGTCAATTCATGTTTTGCAGGAACTACACTTTTTCACTATTACAGAGCCCAAACCTGCTTAAAGTGTCGGTTCCCACGAATCACAGAAAACATAGCTTTCCACTTAACCACTATTGGTATCACTACTGTAAATACTGTTGTTATGTGCAGATATTTTGCTATATTAAATGAAAATTTTGAAAAAGTCAACAGCAATGTGTCTCCCTAAAATTAATATCATGTTTACTCAGGGATGTAAGTTGTCTGTCAAAAAGGAAGGAGTAAAAGAAAAACATATCCAAAGCAAGGTTTGTAAATGTTGTTCAAATGCATCCTAACCTATTGAGGAGGAACAACTTTCACTATTTTCATTCTTATTCAATCCTACAGTGTCTTCACTGTGCAATGATACATTGAGTTTGGTGACCTCAATTCTACCAGAGTGCTACCTCTATCATGTTTTGATATTTTCGTATTTCTGCTTTCCGAATTCCAACTTGCAGTTAAGTAATTTCTCATTTCTGTCAAAGGTGTAGACAAAAGAAACCCCCACAGACAGACAGACAGACAGACAGACCAACCACTAGGAATAACTACACTGCGACAAGTATATGATCAGTCATCAAAACTGTCACTTGTGAATTATCAAAGAGGCCATGTTAGAGGCACTGCTGCTGAGTGTAACGGGAAATACAGTTTTTTGTGATCTGGATGAAGTGATCATTTAGCACTAAACAGCACACATTGTATTTCAACAGTCAAAATGTCCTTCTGTTGAGGGTGAAAAAAAAACATAAAAGAGGCTTTTTAAGCTGTGAATAAGATGACTTAAAGAGCAAGGACAACTGTGCATCCATTTCAAAAGTGGCGGAAGACAAGATTCTAACCGAGGAGATGTGCTTATCCAAGTTCAGCTGACATAGACCTACTGATAAATGAACTTAGGAGATACAGTATATCTGCATGCATGTGGATACAGATCTCAGAAAATGGCGAAATAAATAGGCTTTAAGTCTTCTACGTGACTTATTTTACCTGTATAGCCTCCAAAAAAGCCTTCACACTTTACGGAAACACTACACGTTTGGTATGCGGGTAATATGTGCTTTCAATGTAGGGCAAAGAAAGGTAAACAGACACACATGTTGAGCACATGTTAGAGACCTATGATTAATCTTAACTTCTTTCTGTGTATAAAGAACACACAATATAATACTGCTCTTCGGTTTCACTTGGCATAGTGATAATCATAAAAATGTGCTCACATTTTTCAATGCTGACCATACAAAACTCCTTTGATCGTTCAAGTATGTGAGCTCAGTGGCCACACCCTTTAAGAAGAGACTTGTGTGTGTGTGTGTGTGTGTGTGTGTGTGTGTGTGTGTGTGTGTGTGTGTGTGTGTGTGTGTGTGTGTGTGTGTGTTGCACTAGAGTCCATTACTGAAATCACATTAGCCTGATAGAGTGCACCGAGACAGGAAACAGCCATCTACCATCTCCTAACACACTTTCACTAAATACACAAACACACACATTACATCAACACATTTAGATGGTAACACTTTGCACTCATGTCCAAATTCATACATTCATACATTTACGAAAACAGACTCATAGACATAAATTAAATGAATAAATAGATGTATAGATGTATAGATTAATTGAAATCTTCAGGTCTCTGCAATAGATGTAGCCTATTGTATGTGATTCAAGTTGTCTTGTGGAGAAGAGGAGAGAGAAAGATTTACTCGCAACCCATCCTAGCCCAGGAGTAGCATGAGAGAGCAAATGTACTGTATAGCTACCCACTGGGCTCACACACTCTTAACCCAGCAATGCATTATGCTGAAACCGAACAACAGGCAAAAAGACACTGCGGATATGTGTCTCTGACAGAAGACTATGAAACAAACCATAGCCTATTAAAATAAATACGAGCCCAGTAGGCAACTGAGAACTAAATAGACTTGGCAAAATGTCACGTTTTTTCTTAAGAAAGGTGAATGAGACACGCCAGAAGTCAAAATCAGGGATGCTCACATTAAAGCAAACTATGGTCCATGTAAACAATACACCTCTGTAGGCCAGCGTTAGGTTGTAAACATTCCTCGCCGCTGCCTTAGACGGTTCAAGTGGAGTATAACGTTCTGGTGGTGTTTATTTGACTTTCAAAACAACTGCCACAATTGGCCTAGGCTATTTATTTAGACATCCTATTACCGGTATAACGTTCTTTTAAGTGATATGCACTCTACAACAAGTTTTTCATTAAACCATTTGTATTTTCTTTTCAGAGTGTTGCACCTGTCAGTAGCCAATTTGAACAACATTTATTGCAACATATTTAATAAGAAAACCTGTCACATCACCAGCGCCGATGTGCTGAAACAAGGCAACGCCTTTGACTGATCTTCCTAACCGCACAGCAGCAGCAGCGGTAGGCTCTGGCTTTGCAGAGAGCGGACGGACACCCACCTGCCGTAGACGGTTCTGGTGCAGCGGTGGTCGAGGTTCACCCTCGGGGGTTGTGTTGCTTGAAGAGGCCATTTTCAAGTCACAGTCGGAGCCGCCGCCCCTGGAGCGACTTTCTTCGGGGGTACTTGACATCTTGTCTCGGGCTGGCTGCTGCTGTAGGATGCGATGCGGTCAGTGAGGGTCCTTCTTACCGGTGCAAGGTGGATTTCTGCGCGGGCCTCAGAATCCAGAAGGCTCGGCAGGGCCCGGGACCATTTTGCGGCGTCAGAAACAATCAGTTATCAGACGTGACAAATGTTAATAACAGGCAGCATACAATGTTTCTTCCAGATTGAAAAGGGAGCACTCCCTCAGTTCAAGGATGCTCACGGTGTGTTTCTGTGTGCCTGCGTGTGTATGTGTGTGGAAATGTGAACGCGCATGTGATGCGCTTCCCCGAAACTCCGCAGGATCAATGCTGCATTCAGGGACAGTCGTAAACTTGTTTATGATCAATCTGTAAAGTTGTTAATTTCTTATACCACTCTCTTAATAAGCCTACGATTTGTAGGGAGCGAAGACCAATAGTAAAATGAGATAAAATATGTTATGACTGGTTTATAGCGTAGGCTAGGCTGCTCTAAAGCGAGTAGAGTAGGCCTAGGCTAATAGCGTGCCCATTTTTTACTCGTTGCCTGTGCTTAATCGTGACATAATTTAACATAGCCTACGACACCACTTAATACAGTAGGTCTAGACTACGTACACAACCGCAGCAGGTTTAGGCTACTTGTGTTTATGACCAATGAGGAAAGTAGCTCAGCTCTAGGCCTACTCCATCCCTATAATAATAAAAACAGACATAGCAAATCTGTGACTAGACCAATCTCAACCAAAAGCACGCGAATGCAACACCAAGAGGTAGTGCGTTCCTGTTTTGCTTAATGTTGCCCCCACCCCTCGGCTCCTCTGCAGCAGCAGCCTAGTTAACAGCGTGAACCATGATGTCCCATGATTCAGGGGAAACTGTAGGACTAGGCTACTCACACAAAAAATAACTACTCACGAAATCATTGCAACTCAGGCACAATGGATTGGGATTATAAAATGTAATCTCGCTCATATATTTCTATAGTCGTATGTATAGTGTTCTTCAGGCCCCACCTTGGTCTGTTTGTCTTCCCTGGACCCTGAGCTACACATTTAATGGAGGTTGACAGGGCTAAATAAAGAATTAAAATATACTAAGTCTTGTTGTAGACATTTTAAAGCTAGGCAGGACTCATGCCTAGTTTGCAGGACTCCAGACGGGCAAAGTCGAGAAGGAGGTGTGATAAATCTAGTTAAACAGTTCATGTTTTAAATCAGATATTTCAATTGACCTTTTCTTTTAATGGCAGATTGAATAGTGACAATATGGGAAAGCAAGCTCCTTCAGATGCAGCAAAAGTTTAACTGCAGAATAATGTGCTTTTGATTTTAACAAAATGTAACAGGTGTAACAGTACCCTAATGACTATGCTGTTATTGCTACAGAAAATGTTAGATAAAGTAGGGCTGTGCTAAAATATCAATACAACAATATATTGTGATATTTATTTTCATGATATCTGTATCGTATGATCAGCTCCAGTTTCGATATTTTAGAGAAAAAAATGCAGGTTTTAAACTGTTTTTTTGTTGTTGTTGCAGTAGGCTATAGCTAGTTGTCTCAAATTGTCAAAACAGTTTTCTCTCAATTACCAATATAATTTCATGTATTAAGACCACCCAGATCTTACAGAGCAACTTGTATTTCAGCTCTTTTTACAATTTTGTTGAACTATGTGGAATATCTCCAATATGCATTGTATCTCAATGTATCATAATATATCATATTGTGAAGTCCTTGCCAATACACAGCCCTAAAACAAAGGCAGTTTCAATGAGTGATGGCCACTTTGAGCTTCAACAACTGTAATGGTTAGATTTTGGACTTGTAGGTCTGGTGTGAGATTGCTCAATCCCAGAACAAATACAGCCTTTTCCATAATTTGTTATCTGACGATAAAAAGCTAGTTTATATCGTACCATCAAATTTGAGATGGAAAGCCCAAATCATGATTAATGTAAAATGTCAAGACAGACATTTTGATAACCAGATGCTTTTTGTTGTGGTTGTTTTAACTGTCAGAGAAGAAGAGCACGTTTGATGATTTTGCTAAAATCAGCATACACGAAAAGTGTTGCAACTAATTGTGTAATTGATAATTTTTTGCTTATTTCATCCAGTCATTGGTAAATGATTGCTTTCTCAACTATAGGATATGATGACTCACGGGTATGGAAGGGATATGTTTTTCACAAACAAGTTATGATGCTCTTTATACAGGCAATACTGCCCTCAATTTCAACTGCATGGTATCACAAGCAAAACACAATACTGTTCTATCCGATAAGCCATCAAAAATCGACAAAAGATAGAGTGTAATCTATGCGTAAACTCCATACATAAATTATTCTGTGAGATCACCTTGGATACAAAAATTGGACATATAAATATATAAAAATACTTTATTAGACAGCTACCCTTTACAAACAAGATATCATTGAACTGGTTCCAGATCATAACAGCAGCACCAAAACCACCAAGAAACATTAACAATGACAAACAACAGGAGGCAAAGACAAATGGTGGGAAAAGCTTCTTAAGAGCTATAACTGAAGTGTACTTTTGGTTCTTTTTTTTTTATTGTCCGGAGAGTTGGTCCAGGTCGTCATGGCTGCGGCTGGAGAGGTGGGCCTCCAGAATATCCCCAAATAAATTCATTTTCAGCAAACTGTAAGCCATGGGCAGAAGTTGCTTGACAACCTTGTGGAAATACTGGGGATAGTGAGGAAACCAAATATTAAAAAATGCATGTCTTTCAACTACAATCTTAGTAGTTTTGCAACACTTTGGCCTTTAAATCACTAAGTCAAACCTAGTTTGAGAACCGACAGTTAAACTGCTTTTTTGACAAGGGGTTTTAACTGTATTAAATAAAACTTCAATAAGCACCTGCAAACCCACGAGACGCTAATGCAATGTTTATAAGACACTGATGAACCAATGTGCAAAACTGAAAATGCTAAAAGCAATCTGTGTAGAGATGGGCAACAACCATTTCTCAATGTCTGAATAATTAGTTTTCAAACAGTTTAAGAGAATGGTCAGGAAGCAGAAAGACAGTGGTTTGAAAGCTAAAGGGCTTTTTTGCACCATTTCATGAAACTCACATGGGATCCGTAACAGAAGAGGTCTATACCGAGCTCATAACCCATGCCGTAGTCACACTCATCGTTGGCAAACTGAACGAATGTGATCATCTCCTGGAGAGGTCCAAAGGCTTTGACGCGCTCTTCATCATTTCCGGCTTCAGCAATTGCCTTGAAGATCTTCTTGAGGTCGGCTGTATACAGAGAACATACATATCAAGTCACTCATAGCAGGTAATTTTTTCAGGAATTAAATACATATATTTAGTCTTGATGATCAAACCATGCTGATCTAATACAGTTTGTGTATTACTCAAGTCTAAAATATCTTTAGGATTTGAGTGACTTCATTAGCTAACATCCACAAAAAACACAATCAGGGGGAAGGAGACAAATGATAAAAAAAGTGTATAAGACACAAACTTTATTACTATATATAAAGTGTATAAGCTCACCGTCTGTTTCTGGCAGTTCTCTGTATCCAACGTCATTCTTGTCTATTGGTACAATGATGCCGGCACCGTGAAACGTTTTGGTGACCACCTATGGGGTAACAAAAGGTTCTTATCTTATTTCTTACTCCACTCCCCATAACAGAATCCCAAAACCTTGGTGGCTTATTTGTGTGGTCATGAGCATATTGAAGGAATTTACTTTTCTTGTGTTTTTTGGTTAATAGTGGTGGTGTACGTCTTGAATGGAGACCTTCAGCGTTTAGTTTGCATCTTACTGTGCAAACTGAAACCTAGGTGCCTGCTGCCACCAATTTTTGACGCAGGTCTTTTGCGGTAACTCGAGGGTTTTTGACCAGCTACCTCTTCAGGAATCTGGGGGCAACCCTTGAAAGCTTCCCCTTTCTGCCTCGTCCAGGTAGTGTAGGCACTGTTCCTTTACATTTGAACTCGCAAACTATGCTTCCAACTAGGGCTGCCCCTGACTTGAATCATTTCGTTTGCAACTGTATCTTAATGTGGCTGTACCAAGACATACCTTGAAACCAATATAGACTCCATTCCAAATGATTAGGATTACCTTGTATGTTACCCTTTAGTTACTTACTTAAATCAACCGGTAAAACAAAAACTGTACATAGTATTGAACTTATACACTGCAAGGGTATATATTTGCAGTCCTAGGGGCCAAGCAGCATATGAGGTAGAAATTAGGAGCTGGAAGCCAGTTTCTTAAACAATAGACTGTAGTAGATTATACCACTACTTTCTCCTTTGTATAAGTTACCTTCTTGTCCCTCTGCTTCATGCCTTTGGACTTCTGCTCCAGATTCAAGCCCAGCATCTCTGCCCTGTCTCTCAGCTGTGCTTCCAAGTTTTCCAAAGCTTCTTCTTTTGTTTTCTTGCTGCCCCTCTCTTTCCTCCTCTTCAACAGATACAGGCTGATGGAGGAGAGAACGAGGGGGTGAGCACTAGGTAAGGCACATAATGGAAGACCAAAGACAGTGTAGGAAAAAAAGCCTTGAGCAAAAATGTAAAGGTGGTGGGAATGTTTTTTTTCTAATGTATGCGTGTGTTGTCTATTTTTTGTATTGTATGTCCTTTGAATGGACCTTGAGTATAATGATAAAAGTTAATGATGATGATAAAGGCAAAGGAAGATTATCATAATATCTAGGAATGCTAGTAAGTGCAGTATTGTGTACTCAACAGCACTCATGTTGTTGTACTGTGATCATGTGCTACAAAATTGGAAAATCACAGTCAATATCAGATTAATTAAATACCCCAATGTTTTTTTTTCCATTTTGCAATTTCAAATTTCATTCGTAACCAGGCATCTAAAACTGATCAAAAGTATAGAAAAGATGTGGTGGTTAGTACTCACAGGACAGCAGCAAACACATTGTCCCCCATCTGTTTAATTGTGTAACCTTTCTTGGCTTCATTTTCACCAACAAACGAAGGAAGGGAGTCTGGAGTATCTCTGGTGGATTTGGGAACAATACCATTTTGTAAGAATGAATCAGAAGTACTCATGTTCATGTAGAAGTAGTAACCACTTTCTCAATATTATGAACTCCTCAGTCCTCCACACAAGCAAGCTTGGTATAGTAATTGTTGGTAGTGCAGACAGAAAAGTAAAGGGCTCTATATTAGCAGCTACAGCACTGTAATAAAAGTAATTTGACTGACTCCATTGAGAAACACATCAATGAATGTTAGATGGTAAAGATTGTGCGTGTTCTATACCTGTAGTAGCCAATGTGTTGCTGACTGTCCTCACTGCCCAAAAGAATGGTCTGAAACTCCGGTGGGTCGTAAAAATACCTCCAGTGAAGGTGGAAGTTGGGCTGAGGATTCTTGCAGTTTTTGTGAGCTCCTGCCAGAATGTCAAAAGGACCAACCAGCTGCAAACCCAATGTGTCTTTCAGTGCATCTGTGGAGATGATATAAATACATTGAAACAGAGATCAATTGAAATACAGACATCAGTCAAATGATTGAGAACACTTGCTGCAAATTGTGCTGTTAGGGATCATTTTGATAGAAATAGTATACACTGTTTCTGATTCGACATTTTGTGAAAATACTTCAAAAGAAAAACAAGACAATATTCAAAAAAGAGAAGGCTCAAGAAATGTCAGAGAAACCAAATTGGTCCAATAACTTACTGTGACCTTCATGATAAGTTGAATAAAGTATTGAAATATCACATCATTCAGAAAAACTTGCAATGAGGTATTTATTTGTATTTTTTTAAAACTCTTATTGACTGGCCTCTGTGCTTATAACCAAAAAACTTGACCGTGAAACTGCTTCTCAACAAAGCTGGTTAGCAGCTTTCCTCAAATGTTGGGATGGTATTTTTTTTAACAAGTAGTCTCATATGGCATTTGTGCATCTTGCCCATTCATCCAGAATTTCTAATTTTTCTATGTTTAACCGACAGAAAAAGTTGATTAAACTTGAGTAATATTATTGTAACAAGACACCATTAGTGTGCAGGGCATACCACGGGGATTGTCAGTACAAAGCTCCTTGCAGAAGTCCCAGAAGTGGTACAGATCTTCTGGCATTTGAAGCTTGTACAGTTGCACCATCTCAGCTCGTTGCTCTGGATCCACCTCTGACAATGGCACAGCTTTGGATTCATCAGTACGAACTTTCTTTAACTCCCCATTGCCTGTACCCGACTCCTAAATGAATGAATTGTAAGAGAAACAACAGTATAACCGAGTTGGGAATACCTGGGTGCTTTTGTAACTGCAAACACCTTCAAATGTGACCAGTAAAGCTATAACAAAATTATAATGCAAATCGAATTAGGTAAAACATTGCCTCAATCCCTTATTTTGTACAATAAAGAAAATCAGTGGACATTTATTCCAGGTTGCTTGTGTTTAGGGATGGGGCCGATCCGATCCAGTATCGGTATCGGGTCCGATATGGCCGAAATCTGCGTATCGGATATCGGACTGACAGCTCCGATATTAAAATCCGATTTTTTTTTTTTTTTTTTTTTTTGCTATGTAAGAGCGAACATGCGCCGACGTTCGGTGGAGGGAGAGAGGACATCACTTTATAATTTGACATACAGTACATATCAGTTAGTTAGCCAGTGAGCTAACCAAAGCTAATCCAAGTCAAGGAAGTGGAGAGGCTTCAAATTCTACTATGTAAAATACAGCCAGAGAGAGAAAGACTGTTTAGACAAACAGACCACCACATATTCTAGTGGGGCAGAAGTGATCATTGAGAAGGATTTCTGCCTTTAAGATAAACCTATATGCATTTGTGTATATTTATTGCTCTTTTAAATTAGAATTGCTTAAGCCTTCCTAGCCTAATACATAACATCACCACCAACGAAAAAATGTATAACAATTATGATATCGTATCGGTCAGTATCGGTATCGGCCGATATTCAAACCCCAGGTATCGGAATCGGATCGGAACTAAAAAAAGTGGATCGTCCCATCCCTACTTGTGTTATTTAAGTCCTTAACAATTGTTGTGACTCCATCTCTAGACACATTTATAGTTGGAAATGAAAAGGACTGACCTACAGAAGCCGAGAGCGGCCATGCCTGTATTATTATTTTTGTCCGTTTTCCCGTGATGTTGAGGTAAATACCATGTGAGCATGGGACAACAAAGAGGGTTTTCCCGAGTTATCACGGGCGACTGTGGCTGAGGTGGTTAAGCGGGTTGGCCAACGATCCAAGGGTTGGCGGTTCGATCCCCGCCCGGCCACCTGTGTCATGGTTGTTGTATCCTTGGGCAAGACACTTCACCCACCTTGCCTTGTGTGAATGTGTATGCTGTATGTTTGAGATGGTGGTCGGAGGGGCCGTTGGCGCTGAATGGCAGCCACGCTTCCGTCAGTCTGCCCCAGGGCAGCTGTGGCTACTCTCGTAGTTTACCACCACCGGTATGACTGTGTGTGAACGAATTGAACCAGGAACCCTGTAAAGCGTCTTTGAGTGCCTAGGCAATAAAGCGCTATATAAAACCTATCAATTATTATTATTATCATGGGAAAACAAAACTCGTTTCCACTCATTGCTTATAATTTTCTGTGCCGTTATCTCAAGATCACGAGTTATCCTCATCTTGTTCTCACAAACAAACAATAATTTTGAATTACAGAAGTTGTGTTCGATACTCAAAATACCAGGCTATCCCACTCGTAGCCATAGTGACCACCACAGCTCCACATACACCGTGTGCACAATTATAAGGAAAGTGAGGATTTTGGCCATATCATAATTTGTATGCATATTTTCCAACTTCAAGCTGTATAAACTTAAGTGCTTATTGGATTCAAGCATACCAGGTGATGTGTATTTGCATAATGAGTGAGGGTGTGGCCTAAGGAGATCAACACTCTATATCAAGGTGTGCATAATTATTAGGCAGCTTCTATTCCTCAGGCAAAATGGGCCAAAAAAGAGACTTAACAGACTCTGAAAAGTCTAAAATCTGGTAAGAAGTCTTTCAGAGGGATGCAGCACTCAGATATTGGGGCGTGACCACAGAACCATGAAACGTTTTGTTGCAAATAGCCAACAGGGTCGCAAGAAACGTATTGAGGAAAAAAAGACGCAAATTAAAGCTACAACGAGTAAGTCCGCACGTTGGCGACACCTTTGAACAAAAGCGGTAGTATTTTTACGACGCCAGCTGTCGTGAAGCTCGTGCAGGGGGTGCAAGATTCAAATAATCAGGAAGCAATATAGTGCGTGTCCGTGTGTTGAAAGTGTGAGGGCACCGGACTCTTTTCGGCTCGGTGAGAGTGGTTAGTGACACAGCATCAACTACACCTGATTGCAATGAGTTGATCCATTGTCACCTCTCACGGAGCTGAACGAGTATGTGTCCCCACACAAAGCAAATGAACGAGAGACGGCAGTTAGTTATGGATCACGATGAGGTAATGTGTTTATGTTGTTGTAAATAATGACTATTTCAGATGAATAATGGTCATCTGATGATGCTGGTGAGGCAAAGTAAACTTTGTTTTAGTAGGCTACCGCTCATTCATTTAGGAGTAAACTGCAGTCTAGGTTCACTCTGTGAAATTGTGTATACGTTGCTTGGCAACGCCCTCCCGCCCGCCTATCACTCTCCCTATTAGCTTTTCTTCATTGCATTTTCTTTTTTTTCTTTGATGGTTCAGCCCATGGTTCAGCCCCGTTAGTCATTATGACGACAAATAACTGTCTCAAACAAGGCTCCCGCGGGACAACGTCTCAATTTGTGGGACGTGTGAAAAGTAATGGAAATGCGATCTGGTCACCCTAGAAGTTAGAAGCATTGTTATTGAAAGTGAGCCCCCCTTTTTAAATGCGTGTTTTATAATCTGGCATTTATCCGATAGCTGTGAGGAGACAGCAGTCTCCGTTTGTCTGTGTGTGTGTATTGGTCTGTGTGTGTGTATCGGGCTGCTGGGCTCAGTGGCTCTGTGAAGGTGCTGCCTGCAGTGCTTCAGCGTTTGTCTTCCTGTTACTTCAAAATAAAAGCCAACTCACGTTTGTCAAGTGAAATGCTAATGTGAAGCCAGTGAAATGCTTTTAATGTGAAGCCGCAGCCTTAATGCTCTATTTGTTTAACAGTAGCTAACTTAACTGCTGCGCGCTGATCTAAAGATAGTGTTTTTTTAATATAGAAAGCCGTGTCTCTGGCATTACCGGTGGTGACACGAGTTTATTTTGCTAAAAAAACGGCACTTTGTCCCGCATTGTCCCGCACAAACGTAGTCTTTGTCCCACATCTGGTGAATTGGGATCTGGTCTCCCTATCCCCTTCCCTCACCTGGAGTGATAGGCTTCTCAAATCACGTTCCTGCGCCACACTGAAATCTGCGACCAATACGGATATGTGACCATAGAGCATGCACGCGTGAACCGAAAATCGGACTGGGTGTACGACCAGATCAAATGCAGTAATAAAAACTATATAAAAACGTCTTTCTTTGCACTGATGGTCTCGTTTGCTGTTAAAGGTAATTTATGATTATGAGAGGAAACATGAGGCTGTTTAAAAGATATTTAAATGTTACTCGTTGCCGCTTTAACTGCCAAAGATTTGAGAAGAATCAAACGTGAAGCTACCACGAACCCATTATCCTCCAGTGCTGCCATATTCCAGAACTGCAACCTATCTGGAGTGCTCAGAAGGACAAGGTGTTCAGTGCTTAGAGACATGGCAAGGTAAGGAAGGCTGAAACCCGACCACCAATGAACAAAACACACAAGTTGAAACGTCAAGACTGGGCCAAGAAATATCTGAAGACAGATTTTTTCAAAGGTTTTATGGACTGATGAGATGAGAGTGACTCTTGATGGACCAGACGGATGGGCCTGTGGCTGGATCAGTAACGGACACAGAGCTCCACTTCGACTCAGACGCCAGCAACGTGGAGGTGGGGTACTGGTA
Source organism: Ammodytes marinus (assembly GCF_949987685.1). Lineage (NCBI taxonomy): Eukaryota > Metazoa > Chordata > Actinopteri > Uranoscopiformes > Ammodytidae > Ammodytes > Ammodytes marinus. Next base: position 15,526,659 of record NC_137235.1, read on the forward strand.
TGGGCTGGTATTATTAAAGATGAACTAGATGGACCTTTTCGGGTTGAAGATGGCCTCAAAATCAACTCACAAACCTACTGCCAGTTTTTAGAAAACACTTTCTTCAAGCAGTGGTACAGGAAAAAGTCTGCATCTTTCAAGAAGACCATGATTTGTATGCAGGACAATGCTCCATCACATGCATCGAAGTACTCGACTGCATGGCTAGCCAGTAAAGGCCTTAAGGATGAAAAAATAATGACATGGCCCCCTTCCTCACCTGATTTAAACCCTATTGAGAACCTGTGGGCCCTCCTTAAACGGGATATTTACAGTGAAGGAAATCAGTACACCTCTCGGAACAGTGTCTGGGAGGCTGTGGTGGCTGCTGCACAAAAAGTTGATCATCAACAGATAAAAAAACTGACAGACTCCATGAATGGAAGGCTTGTGAAAGTTATTGAAAAGAAGGGTGGCTAGATTGGTCACTGATTTTTTATTTATTTTTTTACATGTCAGACATTTTTATTAGTAAATCTTTTGTTGTTTTATTATTCTCACTTTAACAGCTGAAAATAAACAAGTGAGATGGGAACATTTTAGTTTTTTCATTTAGTTGCATAATAATTCTGCACACTAATAGTTGCCTAATAATTGTGCACATATATATTTTCTCTTAAGAAAGACAAAACCTCACTTTTACTTCCTTAAACATTCAGGTTTAGGTTCATTAACATTTTGGATTGACCGAGAGCACTGTAGTTGTTCAATAATAAAATGAATCCTCAAAAATACAACTTGCCTAATAATTGTGCACACAGTGAAATAGTCAATCAGCTGTTGAGTGATAATCCCAGGCTTTTTCCCATGATAGAGTGATATCTCGGGTAAACCAGCTTTGTTATCCCCTAAAAAGGAGATGAATAACTTGTGATCTCGGGAAAACAAGCTCCGTTATAACGGAATTAAAACAATATACGGGCATGACCGATTCCTTGGCTTCTGTACTGACCAACTGTGGGGGATAAAGGTTTAAAACATGGTCACATGCAATTCTGGCTACAATTGATCAATTAATAGATAGGTGTTTGCTTACAGAAACTGAAAAAGATGGGTATTTGCTAGTTACAAAATCAACCGTCCCACAATCAAGCAATGGGCTCCAACAAGTGTATATAAAGGAAAGCGTGACAGCAAGTTTAAAAGGGTCATCTCTCCCACTAAAACTCTGGGATGGTATTACTTTAACTACATTTGGTTAACCAGCAGACTGCAATGCTAGCATATACAGTATGTGCAGGTGCATGCATGTACAATACCTGCAAGCACCCTTAAGAGTTTTATCAGGGTACTAACACTTTCCTGTTTGTTATTCTTAATACCTTTTCATAAACAATGTTATCTGCAATGTAATATAATTTCACCAAGAGTCTTGTTTTCAGGGAATGTTCTTGCTGAAAGATGGTACTTTTTTAACCCTCTTATTAATAAATAACGGTACGTTTTGAGAAACAGCACATTTGAGTGAAGAACAATCAAACTCAACATAAGCAAAAACTACAGCCTACAAATTGTTGTAAATCGAAATTGCAAAAATATCCAACTACTGATCATAACCCTCATGAAGGTTGAATGTTTTGCAAGGATGTTGTATCAGTTAAGTTTTAAACAATTGGCAACTGCATTGCATAAAAGCCCATTCGCACTTATAAGTATGGCTGAGTGCAGTGCTCTGTATTTTGTACCAGACGACGTGAAAGGAGTAGGACCGAGAGCAACTCCTCGGCTGAGCCTCTTGCACAATGTCAGGGTACACAATCAGTCTGCGTGACCCTTTAGGTAAATAATGGTTGCGCTCATGATGCTGGATTATGTCTTTTGTGGGATCAAAGCATGAATCAAGCAAAGACACATCCGTTTCCCTGCAGCAGCTGCAGCAGATTGCCTCCTACTAACGTGTTACCCAGTATTCACAGTTCACACTCCACGACACAGCACGGCTGCCTTGCGTAATGCTACCAACACTGAAAAGTTATTGTAAAAAAGGACGTCTAGTTGTGAGCGTAACTGTACAAGCAGCTTTGAGGCACCAGTCAGCAGCGGTGCTGCCATGTTGTCGTCTGACCGCTGCTGCTCAGACACAACGTGCTAAACACTCATGCCCATCGCGTAACAGAAGATGCTTTTTCACCCTCATAACCACATTCAGAATGGCTCCTTGCTTAATAAAACCGTCTCTTAAGCGGACATTTCTTCGGCCCAGCATAGGGTGTCCATACATTGCAAAATTACCTGAGTAGATTTGGGTTTTCTTTTTGCGCGCCCTGTCATTTTCTTCCTCTTGTCTCTCTCCGTCTGCGTCTTCTTCTGCGGGTCAGAAACGGCAGCTACTGAGCCGCGTTAAAGTGCACCACTGCCCTCCAGTGGCCGAGGTTGCAAACTACAGAACCGCCAAGCAAATGGTAGTACCAATGTAAAACATGTCTGCATCTTTCTTTATAGGTCCATGGTCTACTCTTGCCTGGTTCTACCAGACCATCGTACTTCATTTCGTTTAGTACAGAAGGTCTGGAATCGCTCAATTGACAAACGTTAACTCACTTGAAAGCGGGTGTCTGTTGAAGTTTAAAACTATTGGATCTGCCCAGTGCCACTCGGGATCTGCCAACCAACCATGTCATGCGCCGGCTTCTGAGCCACTCCTTCTGTTCGCTGATTGGACCGGCAGAAATCTGTCCGGAGAAAACCTAAGGATATACCGCACACCCAGACTGACAACTGAAGGGAAATGAAAATTGAGCGGAAGTAGTAGGCGGGCGGTGCCAGGCTAGGTCTACTCTGCACACATACTGAATCTGACATTGACATCCCGTGTTTTCATCATTATAAAATTATACTGATCGATCCATGTATACTTTAAAAAACATATTTAAGTTGTGTGAAAATATTTTTGAGAAAAAATAGTAGTCTAATTGGCTGTCAGTCTTGCGTTTTTCACATTTATTCATTAGGCTATAGTTCCACAATTTTAATGGTTTCGTTCAATGTTATAATTAAAAATAACTAACTTTAGCAATAATATAATTCCTTATGTGTTATTACTTTATTTTACACAAATATTTGAATAGAAAATGGTGTCAGTTTATTTAAAACCTTCCATGTGACATAAGCCAAATAATTTTAATCGCCAAAAAAAGTTTAACATGAGAAACACCTCTTCATATTGGTTTTGAGTGCTTGTACTATTTCATATGAAGACGTGTCTCCTATTTAGGGAGTGCAGGTATGAATAACACACAACCACATCGAGTGTGCTTTGACAAATTTAATATAGTTTTTCACTAATAATCTATAGGAGTTAGCACAAAGGTATTTGGAAAAAGACATCACTATTGTGTGTAATTTCAGCAGTAATTCATTGATGGTTAAGTGCCAGGGCATGGAGTTGAGCTAACTGTCTGAGAAACGTGAGTACAGGAGGATGCGACTGGATCCATGAATGTCAGTCAATCCAACTGAAAATGTACTTAACCACATGTGTTTTTACCTTACATTTACTTATCCTTCAAATATCAGTGCAGGCCTGTGCCTCAACTTACAACAGTAGCCTAGTTGTTTGGACTGTGACTGCTGACTGCATGGTTTATAAAATACAATAGATCAATTATGATTATTTAAATATACATATTTTTAAAATACATACATTAGTAGGTTACATCTCAGTATAATTGTTATCTGTGACTATCAAAAGGTGGACAACAATAAATCATACATGTGCTGGTTTGATAGAATGTGGAGACATGGAAACTCAGTGACATCATATCTACATTTTTGAGGATCTGGATTTGCACTCACTTACACATCTTTACACATGTCAACATACATGCAGTGATTAAACTTATTAAAGACTGAAAATAGCACATGTAGAATGGGTATCTTTCCTAAGCTTGTGCAGCTTTGTTTAAAAAAAATACAGAAATAGATACGTTTTGCCTATGTGAGACCTGACACTGCTGAAGGCGGGTTTCAAACTGGACTAGCCTCAGCATATGCTGTTACAGTTGTTTTTGACATAAGTGCAGCATTGCTAATCTTATTGTATAATATTATTGTATATCCCATTAGCACAGTTTGTACTCAAAGTTCTGATGTGTGGGCACCAGGCCAATATTTAGTCAAGATGTGATCCACAACAGGCAGTTCATATTCCTTTTAAATTCCAAAGCAATGTCTTCATTTTCCAGTCGGTCCTTTATTCTGTCTTTTCTGTCTGTGTCACTTCTTCGTTGTTTCTATCTGTTTCCAGGGATACACTGTTTTCATTGTTTTCTTCATTCGCTTCATCAACAAGATGCAGCCAGTGTACTCTGTTCTTCTTACAACCATTCAGCAGTGGTGAGCAGGTGCCAAACAGTCTTGATACAGCCTGAGGTAGACAGAGACATAAAGCGTGATGATCGGAAAGATGGGAAAAACCAATGCACACATATGCGTGCATGCCATACACCCACACACATACAACAGAAATAACACACCTTGTAGAGAGGATAGCAGATTTCATCAATGTATTCAACTTGCATGTCTGGCAGTCGGGTGCTGTTTTCTCGGTTCATCATGCCCTGGTGAGAGGTAAGAAGAGTGTCAACTGGTTGTTAGAGTCGGGCTATTTCATAGGAGGCCAGACGATTTGCAGTTGATCTAGTCAAACAAAGCATAATCTGGTGTCTTCAAAGTGCAGTTTAAGAGGCATCACCAATAAAATACTTTGTGCAGTCTGAAGAGTGACCCTGAAGGGTTAAATAAGCTATCACCTGAACGAATTTGGACCATGGTGCAAAAAAATGGATAGAAATCATTTGATCACGTTGTTACCAATATAAAATATAAACAAAGAGACAAATCCTGCTACCAAGACTTACAATGGGTTTGATTTTGAACTCTTTTTCCTCTTTGTCCCCTTGTGCAAAGAACTCCATGGCAACCAGTTTGGCAATCTATTTGGGAGGAGGAGGAAAAAGGTTAAAGTTGTTGTGAACTCAAAATGATTGAGCAATTTAAGCTTGAGGTGTTTGAGTAAAACTTATTTTGTGAGACCTACCTTTTTTTGTTCAGGCCAAGGCTTTGTGATAGCGGAGAGGTCACTAGCTGTCATTAACATCGACCTGTGGGGCGAATAAACATCTTAAAGGAACAGCCCTTTCCCCCACTTCATCACAGAAATCATTAAAGTGTGTCACTGGTTGTAATTAATTTAACTCTCACCTCAGTAGATCCCTTTGTTTCTCACTCTTCCAGCATACTCTGCTTTTCTTAGCGAGAGAAAAGAACTCCTTTCTCCTCCTAAAAAGCAAAGCACAGAAATAACAAGTGTACAAGAGGAATAACAAGATGTTCACAATGCTTGACCTACAACTGCTTTGACATTTTATTATTCAACATACTCCATGTAGACGGAGAGATCAGTGGCGAGGATTGCCCTTTTGATCAACTGTAGTACAGCTCTGTGGTCCTCGGGCGAGAGACCACTGAGAATCTGACTCCCCTAGGAGAGGAAGAGAGAGACAGCGACCGAGTGAGATGGAGAAGCAAAGGGAAGACCTCAACTCAGCGACCAACAGTTACAGTATATGCAGGGACAGCCAGGCAAAAAACAATGTTAAGAGAAGAACGAACGGAGACTCTGGTGGCGTAGTGGATAGAGCGCATACCATATTGTCTCAGGCCTCGTTGCCAGAGCCGGCCCAAGCCTTCATGGGGCCCTAAGCGGAATATGATCAGGGGGCACCTCTCCAATCGTAGCGCTGCCCAAATTATTGCCCATTGTTAAATGTTATCCCCACACCCAGTGTTTTATGCTAGTGCATCCAATGTCCAGATGGGTGAAAATATATGACAGCTGAGATCCCGACCCTCCTAGGGGGGGTCCGGGGGTATGCCCCCCCGGGAGATTTTTTTTTAAGTTTTTAAAGTGAAATGCATGAATCTGGTGCACTCTGAGAGAAAAATTAAGAGGCAAAATCTGAGAAATTTTGTGTGAACAAATAATTTGGAGACAGTGGGTTGGATGAATTAGAAGCTATTGAAGAAAGGCACATGGGTTTTCCATAAAAATATTAATTCAAAATAAAATATTATGAAGGGTCCTCTGGGATGGGCTTGGAGTTGTTTTTCTTTTACTGGACATATTTCTCTGTAATATAATGAATGCATTTAAATGCAGTGAGAGGAACGAAGCAGAAGCATTCTGTTGTCCAGCTTTCTTTTTTTCACAGATGAGGCTGAAATAGGCCATAGACTATCCACAGTGCATGGGCAACTGAGAGCAGTCCCATTTCCAAATGTTTTTAAATAAACTCAATACACGCTGTGCATGGATGTGAACGTGACATGATCAGTTAATTTCGGATTACCTCCCAGATAAACTGATTCAATTATTAGGCTATTAATTATCTAGACCAAAACATTTTATTGTTTTTTTGTATGATAACTTACATTTTTATAATATGATGTCAATATCAAACACACAAACTAAAAAAAAAAAAAAAAAAAAAATATATATATAGGCTATATATATTATTATTATTTTTTTTGGAGGGGGCCCCAAGCAACCGCTTAGTTCGCTAATGCCTCGGGCCGGCTCTGCTTGTTGCAGTGGTCGTGGGTTCAAATACGACCCGTGGAACTTTACTGTATGTCATCCCCCCTCTCTCTCTGTCTCCCCATTTCAAGTCTGTACTTTCAAATACAGCTTGAAAATGCCAAAAAATAATCTTAAAAAAAAAAGAAAAAAAGAGAAGAAAGACCACTTTGACTTAACCCATTGATGACTATGGCAATCTAGGATGCATGTCCTTAATGCCTGAGGGTTTTCTGAAAAAATAGTACGAATTGTCAAGTCTACCAAAACCTTAATATCTAAGCCTGTGTAGCACATAGAAACATGAAATAAAATACATTTAAAAGTTAAGGTTCACATGTTTTATTTAAATATGCTCCCTTAGCGCTTACAAACCAACAAATATTTCTAAAAATCGTCAAAATTAGATGAATTAAAAAATTATTAAATATTGTTAATAAATAGATGCAATGTGTTGTGTGATTTTCGTCAGTAGTCTATAGTAGACCTTGATTCTGCGCACCAAACGCCACTAACTGTTCTGTCGCCGACATAGCTGGCGTATTTTTTTTATTATTTTTTTAATTTTTAATTTTTTTGATTGACATGATTTTCGGCAAACCACACAACTTTTGGGTGGTCACGTGGTCTTAAAAAAATCAACAAAACCCACCTCATGTGTATTTGAACCAATGACAGTGCATTCAATGCTGGGAATGCCATGAAAATTAGATAAAGTAATAATGCTGCACGATGCAGCATCAGGCAGGAGAGCCAATGTGGCATCGCGCAGCAACCGTCATCAATGGGTTAACTTAAAAAAAAATTGGAAAACTTTCTGCATAGTAGGCCACTTTTTAAAAGCACAAACATAATATATTTTCTTCAGCACATACTGATTATATTTCTGAAATGTATATCCATAACAACAACATCAAACTATATATGATAATTCATAAAATGTATATCAATCACCTTTAGTATGTTTGTATAATGTATGTAATGTATGTTTATGTATATAAAATATTTGTTACTACAACATTTTTGACCATGTGTCAAACAGAGTCCAATAAAGTGTAATGATTAGAGAGAAACACTGGAGTACATAATGGTTAACTAGTGGTTGGATTAGATGTAACAGGTAGCAGAAACACACTGTCACACTCTTATGCTGTTGAGAAAAACAAAGCTGGGTTAAAATGGATGAAAGGATGTCCTACATTGTTGTTTAGGATGAAGACGCACAGGGTGTAGTGGTGGTTCTCAAGAGAAGAGTGTCCATACAGCTGAGCTAAAGGCTGCTGACTCCTGAGACACACACATAGAGAGAGAGAGAGAGAGAGAGAGAGAGAGAGAGAGAGAGAGAGAGAGAGAGAGAGAGAGAGTTGGAGAAAGAGAAACAAATTATGTTGGGAAGGCGGTCACTGTCAATTGATAGAATAACCAGCATCATACATTCACATCAAATAAAACACAAAAGAAGGGGAAGCAATGTTTACCTTGCAATGTAAGAGTTACTGACTCCTCTGTGGTCAACATCATGATTCAAAGTGGCTATCATCAATGCCAAGATCTCCAGAGGGGAAAATATTGTCTGAAATATAAACAAAAAGAGACGGACAGAGAAAGAAAACATTTGATAAATGTTTACATTTTTTATATTGAAATCAGTCAGGGAGAGAAGCGACACTTTCAAATTGTGTGTATGTTCAAGGGTCTTGAATGAAGGACAAAAAAACACTTCACAGAAGTCAGTGGAGTTACCTAATGTATATTTATGATGCACCTTTTGAGGATTAACAAAAACATTTAAAATACATTCCTAAAATACAGGAAATTAAGATAATGTCTGATTTTGAACATTTTGTACTTTACTGATTTGTTTTGACATGTCAAGATTTTTTTATTTATATTTAAGATATTTTTGGTGCTGATAAGTGTTATCAATGTTTCATGTGCTAATCAAAGGTTACACTAAATATCTTACACCCTGTCAATACAGCGCTAAATTCAAATTGGGAAAATACTGATGCATGGAATGTAACCTACTGGTATATTCTAAAGAACATTAAAATGTACTGAAGCTCATTCTCTAGTGAGAAAGCAAAAATCGGTGCTGTGTTAATAAAAAAAAAATAAAAAATGTGTTCAGCAGGACAATGACATATCACATCTGATTGTTTGAGCTAAAGAATCCAGGGATCTGGCCAAACTCATCAATGTGACAGCTTGAATATCTATAAATCCAATAAATGACAAAACATTAGAAAACAAAGTGTACTGTAAACCTATTGTCATACCAATGACTTAACTACAACAACAACCCACTCTGCAAAATGCTGACAAATCAAACAGTATGAGGTGATTAGTTTCACAGCACTATAACACACACTCACAATTGAGGACTTAAACAGAGAGACAGAGAAACTAAAATAGGGGAGCCGCAGGGTTCATTTAAGTAGAGTCTGGTTTGTGATCCCCATGGAGAGCGATGTTGGGTACGTCTAAAATTACTCCTCTTTCAAATAATTAATCATGACATGAACCACAGAATGCCTGAAGTCCTTGAATGACTCTTATATAGCTGGATTAAGCACTTGAACTGGGATTATGATTTTAAGAATTGAACACATAAAATCAACATGATGCCAATTTTAACATATGACCAATAATTATGCAAGAAAAATGTGTTTCCCATGTTGTATAATGGGAAGCTTACATTTAGCATCTGCCTGTATTTAAATTGGACTTGGAAAATACCTAAATTCATGCAACTTTTAAACATGTTGTCAATACTGGCTAATATTGATTATGATATAATGTGGGCAATCAGTACATAATGAGCTAATATGCCACTGCAGGACTGCTGCTAAAACCATGTAGTTGAATAATTGACAGGGCAGTAATAGATTGTTAGCTTCTTTTTTAGTTTAAAATATGTAAACCTTGAATGTATATATCACTTAATCCACTCTCTTTCTGGTCATCAAATATTGATATTGTCATGTGATGAAATAAATAAAGTCAGCCTGCAAAGGTTGAATGAGTTTGCAAAGGATCGGAGCATGAATACTTAAAAGGGACCTACTAAGGCATGCTAGTTTGGCACACTCAACATAGTTATTATATTATTAATTTAGCATATTTGAGTTTTGGTAGTGATGGCTAATGTACATGCTCATGTGCAAGAATACACATAGACCCATGCATGCACTTACCTGGAGCTGATCTGTGGCCATGAGCATGGCAAACATGCTCTGGGCAGTGCTCAGTGCATGGTTCCAGTTGTGATAAGGCACACTGTTCCTGTAACCACGTCTCACAGTCAGGACCCACTGGCACAGGCTCTGTAGGAAAGGAAAATGTACACGTGGTTATCTGCTGCAGAGTGGTCCAAGTCTTTAGGAATACATAGTGGTCTGACTTAATAAAATATAAAATGTTCATCTTTTTACTTAATCTTGCTTAATAATTCTAATGAGCCAAAGGATTAACAACCAAAAAATAAGCATGGAAGTGCCGTGTTTCATTTGCGTGTATGTACATTAGGGAATATTCAAAAATCCAGCGCAAATCCCCTATGCAAATAAGCCTTGTTGCAAATACCATCTAATTCTCAAAGACCAGCGCTTATTACCACAGCCTTTTATACTGGTGCAATTTACCGCCACTGAGAGCCTTGTGCTACAACAGCGCTATTTCTCTCTCTCTCTTTATCTCTTTCTCTTGCTTTATTACAAACAATGTCACCGTATGAACCTGTGATATGTGTGTAAAGCAGATTATAGAACATTCATCACCATCAAATCCTGGACAATCATCTTAATGAACCATCCAGTGGCACAGTGCATAAAAGCGCAAAGTACCGACTGAAACTGACCACTTGAAACTGTGCCGCCTGGGAAGAGATCTGCTTACTCACTGAAATGCGAAACATGGGCAAACTACAGCCAGCTGTCAAACTTTGTGGCGGTGTTAGCACCGGCATATAATTAATGCAAATTATTTTGTGGATACGGTGCTAAAACGGGGCAGATTGTAGGTGCTTCCGCAAATAATGGAGCTATTAGCACACAATCCGTTCTTAGTGGAACTGGCCCTTAGTGTGCACATACAAAACGATTCAAAGTAACTCTTGCACATTGCACAATTGCACATACATAAAACAAATTGTATTGTTCAGTTTCAAATACTTCGATAAAGTAATTCAAATCAATTTATTTTCCATATCCAAGGGTTATCATTTCTAAATAATAATGATTCTACTCTTTGCCCTGAAGCCTGATAATTTGAAGGCCACTTACCTTATAATCAATGTTAAAAGTCTGCACCAAATTGAGGTCCAGGAACATACGCATGGTGGCTTGAATGGTCTGGTCTTCTTCTAGAGCAAAACCAGAGAAATTGAGGTCTCGAATTTGCAGTGATTCAGCTGATGGAATTGTGGTCTCCTAAATAACAGTACAGAAGACAGACATTATAATATAAACCTACAGGCACAGAACATTCATATAACCACAAACAGAACTGAAAAGATGTGATTTATTTTTCTTCCTCTGGCCCAGCACGGAGCATGAAAATCCTCTTGGGTTAACAGAGGTGAGAAGGTCATCAAAGGCTTTATAAGAGCTTGGATTTGCCAGTGCGTTAATTGTAAAAGTTTGCATTAAGGCCAGTTTATCTGACCTTCAGAAATAATCCGAGTGGTGCTTCCAGTACTACCGACTGAAGGGAAGAAGATAAGTGAGTGTTCTAATTTCGTGTAAAAGATTGTGTATTACGTAAATGCTATTCAAGGTGAAGCACAGAGATCCATAACGAGGCTAGACTGGACTAAGATAAAGTGCTCAAATTAACCAAAGGAAGATCGATACTACTTGCTGTAGTTTGGTCTGGCTTTGCGAGACTAAAGGAAGTTAGGAAACACCTGCAATGCCTGGACTTCCTGCTCTGCTGCGGTGATGTGGTAGGCGAGAACCTGTGCGAAGAGAAGACATACAGACAGTCAACATTTAAAGTTGCAAACATCTGAATAGTTTCACTTGGCTCTTAGCTAACGACGGCAGATACCCACTTCCTGTGTGACCTCTATACTGGCCCTCCGCTCCTCTGTGATCTGCACAGCCTGAACATATTGCATAGCCAGGCCGCAGTACACCGCCAGGTCTTCTAGTAGGCGCTCATCATATCTGTTAAAGGGCTCCACCTCCTCCAAGTCTCTGCTCCTTTTGTTCATTAGCTGGCACACCGCTATGTGACAAAGAAACATATAGAGAGAAATTTCTGAGGAATGTCCTTTATTTATTCAGTTTCTCAACTAACTTTATTTATAGTAGGTCTAGAATCCAAGTCTAGTTTGGGTGGTTATATTGAAGATACCTGTAACTTCAAGTATCTTCTGTTCATCCAGTGCTGATCTATGGCAGTTTTCAATGGTTTAATCAAGCCTTTTACCTAATTTATCTTAATCAAATTTCTAGTAAACAGCTGATTTCACCTTCCAGAAATTGAACAACAACCGAGATGTTGTGTTTTGCCAAGCACAAATGACTGCTCGTATTTTAGAGACATCTATAGGAAGAGTTTATGAAGTCACATTCGGAGGCCTACAGTTTGTCATATACACCGTGAGTATCATGACTTACCAATAACATCTTCAGATCTCTCATTTCTGACAGGGCTGCAGATCAGACTATTTATTGATCCCTCAGAACTCTCCGACATGTTAATTGTTTTCATTTCAACCAGAGTTCGAAGGGCACATGTTGTGTCTATATCACTGATGTCGCGCTCCCTGAAAAACAATATGTAACCATTTAGACCATGTCTGATTTTGGATTAAGAAAATATCATATGGTTGATGTATATAAGCAAGAATTTTGAAATGTTAACAAAACGGTTATCGGTAGAAATATGTCAGTAATCATTCTTTGTCTTTATCGATCAAGCAAAATGCGCACAGAACCTTCTGTAGACCTGGCAGGTTGATCCGAGCTCCTCACATTCCAGGTGGATCACTCTGCGGAACGAAACCTGAAAGCAAACCAGAAGAACATAACTATACTGTACATTTAGTGCAAAGATCTGATTCGATGTATACATTTCTAAAGAAACAACCAAAAACAAAAAAGGAGTCAAATAGAGTAAGGCACCTTGTTTTCCCTGACTGAGGTTTGCTCACAGGGGATGAAGATGGTGCAGTACTGAGCGTATGTGAATGGCATGATGGTGGCAGCCATCTTACTCAGCAGAGTTTCAAAGGAATTGTGCTCCTTTGACAATACCCGTGCCATCTCTATCAAGGCCTGACCACACACACACACACACACACACACACACACACACACACACACACACACACACACACACACGCACACACACACACACACACACACACACAAACACACACACACACACACACACATACATGGTTAATTTCATATGCGTATGTACATAGAAATAAATAGATTTCATTTTGCTCTCTGGTGGTGTTACCTGACTGCGCTTGGCCTCCTGTCTTGAGCTTTCATACAGCTGAACATTATCCAGGACCATCCCCAACACATCCATATGATTGGACAGGACCTTGCCAATAAAATTCAACTCACACTTAACTCAAATGTATTGCTAGCAGACGATCTACGTACATATTTATATATTTGTGTATATATATATATATATACTGTATACATATATTGTATATATACTATAGATATACACAGCTCTGGAAAAAATTAAGAGGCCATTCCAAATATTCAGTGTATCTCGTTTTACTATTTATAGGTAGCCTATATGTTTGTGTAAGATTAACATTTTGGTTTTATTTTATAAACTATTGACAACATTTCTACCAAATTCCCCCCAACATATTTTCATTTAGAGCATTTCCATTAAGTAATGTAGAGATGAAGATTTAAGAAAAATCAAGAATGCTGTATATACAGTATATATCGATACAGTATATATCCATATCTATCTATTTATATACATACATATTCCTCACCTTTTGATCCATGCTGGTAAAAACAGAAGACGATCCATCGTAGACATTGATCTTGTTGATCATTAACACTACACCTACCACCTGTACACAAAAACAAGACATGTTTTTCATTGTGTTATTACAGTACGTAGGTCCCCTACGATATACTGACATTAACACTAATCCCAATGAAAGTTCCGTATGAGTATCTATATGTACCCTCATTAATCTGTCTATTTTATCAATCGAAAAGGGGTGATTCATTTCTACAGTCTATCCTATCCATGTGAAGCAAGTCAGCAAGAGGAATATGCAAAAACACATATAAAAAGCTTGAATTAAATGAGAAGAAAGTTAAGATTGTTACCTCTCCCCCGTGGATCTTGATGGGAACACTCAAAACAGTCCTGATCTTTGATGATATCTCGTCATCTAGGTCGAATCTGGGGTCCTTAGGATATGAACAAAGTACATAAGTACACAACACTGTAGACAGTTGCAGTGTGTGTGTGTGTGTGTGTGTTTCTGTTTGTGTAAGTCATGTGTTCGGCAACTTTGTGTTCATTAAGATATGTAAGTAATTGTTATGCGTTCCCCCTTTTTCCACCTGTCTGTCGTGTTTTTGTAATAAGTTAGAGGGTTTGGGTATTTTAGGTTTGGAGGAGGAAGTCCTGGATCTGACGGTCCAATGCGCGGCTGGTCCAGGCTTCCTGCACCTTTTGTTTTGTCAAACAGTCCTCCAGTCGTTTTGAATTTGGGGATTAGTTTAATGAATTGTTATTATTATTTAAACTTTAATTCTGGTTTGGTGTTCTTCCTTTCATGTTACTGGCCGATGAATGACCCATGTAATAAAGGGTGGCCTTAGCACTAATGTTACAGCAACAGACTTTGACACCCAAGCTTAACTCTAATCATAAGTCCCGAAAATACCAAGTCAGTATTGCCAAACAGCTTTAGCCACATCCTGCCAGGTTACTAGGTACAACCCATTTACACCAACCCTGACTGGAGATTAGCTGGTGCATATCTCTGCCAGGGGTTGGGTCTGGTTCCTAATCTCATTGATGTTGAAGAGGAGGAGGGGTAGAGTGGCCACGTCCCATAAGCCCTTAAAGTGAACTGCACTGTCCCCAAAGATAAAATGTATTTTACGTTTCTCCAAATTGTACTATGCAGAACAAATATTGAAACAGTTCTTTTGAATGCAATCTTTGTTTCTCAGGCTCTATCTAACAATGCTTAAGAAACATACAAAGAAAATCACACACATGGAAAGAAAGTAATGCCCTGTGTGTGTGTGTGTGTGTGTATGTGTGTGTGTGTGTTTGTAATGTGTGTATTTGAGAATGTCACTGCCCAAAATAGTCAGAGATTAATCATTCAAGGAATCCCTTAAAGGATAAGAAGCAGGTTCGTCATCTGGGATTCCCTTTAACACCTCCACAAGCACCGCAAAATAACCATGTCATCTCAGGTTATCAGGAAGTGGGAGAGCAGTTAGTGTATGTGTGGGTGTGTGTATTTGAGAACATCACCGTCCCATTTATCAGAGACTAATCGTACAATAATTCCCTTAAACTAAAGGATAAGAAGCAGGTGCGTCATCTGGGATTCCCTTTAACACCCCCACACCACAAAATAACCACGTAATTCTCTAAAGACAGCTTATCAGGAAGTAGATGTGTCATTCAAGGTAACTCCTTCCTCATTAAAATACCTGTGCCCTAAAACCAGGGGAACAAAGCTTTCTGAAAAAAATGCAAATTCATGACAATGACAGTTAATGTGTCAGTTGGAAGGTTTACCTCTGATATGTCTCTCAGGTTCATGGGAGACCCCGTGGACAGTACACATCCCATGATACCCTTCACCAGCTCCAGCTGTGAATCGCTGCAAAGGTTGCCTTTGCCCAAGCTACCCAATGCTGAAGGGGGAATAACCTCCTCCAAGGTGTTCCTTCCACCACAGTCTTTCTTTATCAGGGAGAGGGAGCAAGCCTCAGCTGCCAGCAGCTCCCCAGTGTGCAGGACAGCCCTATTGCAGAGCTCTGATATGGAGCCCATCCAGCTTAGACCTCCCCTCAAGAGCTCACTCATCCAGGGGCAGCACTCACCCTGGCCACATGCTGCAGTCTTTGAACCGAAGGGACGTTGAGGGTAAGGAGAGTGGGATCTATCAGGGGTGCCAGGGCAGATAGGAGAAAGAGGAGGGCACGGAGAAAAGCGTGAAGAGCGAGGAGAGCGTGGAGAAGGAGGTAGACTGTGCATCATATCTGGTGTGCAGGTGCGATCGTTCCACTCAGGGGCACTGAGATTGATAGCAAGGGGTCTGAGCCTGTCGGTTAAGGAGGAGATGTTCAAGTGTGTGCTGTACATTGGAGAGGAAGGTCTGCGAGGGTTGCCCCTCATGAGCAGGTCAGAGTGGTCAGAGCTGCTCCTGGGAACCCTCGGAGGCACTGGAGACATATCTCCCTGTAGATTATTGACCCTGAAGTGACATACAAGACAGATGTATTCAATAACTGATAGACTGGGAAAGAAAAGCACACATAAGAACATGACGAATATTTTTTTATGGGAAAATATATGCATTGCCTTAAAATGTCCTTAAGACAATTTATAAGGCCAATTGTTCTTGGCTTACAATCATCAACATACAGTAGAGTATACCATAAGCCACATTTATCACTTTTTAAATAAACAGATTGACAGATTCATCTATCAATTGATAAATAGTTATAGTGCAAAATATCTTACCCAGAAGATCTGCGTAAAAAGTACGCCCTCGTAAAGTCGGAGTGGTCATCCAGCCATGCCTCCACTTGGTTGCTTTTTATCCCGTCTCCAAACCTAGTCTTTGAGCGGGGGCTCCACACCGGGGCGAAGAACCAACCCATGCCCTTTTCAATAGGCCGCTCTGTCACTGCTCCCCTGCGGAAAGACTCCTCTGTGCCATCGTCAGGAGATGCGTCGGAGCGACTCGCCCTGCCAGAATCCATTACATCAGACACTTCAGAGTGAAGGCCGGGCATTCCCTCGCTCACGTAAAGCGAGAAAATGTCTACTAAACTCAGTTTGAGTTTATGCGAGCTATCTGAGAGAAAAGATCTACAATGTGGAGGTAAGGAGGGAGACCGAAGTGCCGAGAGAGCGGTGGCTTGTGAAGGTAATCCCTCGACCTTTTAATAGCCGTTCAGGCGTCACGGGTTTATTCTTTAGAGGGAACCGATTTAAACTTCGTTATATAATTAAGGGATTTGGTCCTATCAATCCAATTTGGTATGAATTGGCCCATGTTAATCCTCCTCATATTTTGCTAAATGAAATAGGCTACAGGAAGAAAGCTAGTTTACTATCAATTAGGCTGCTGCATATTTGCGACCTATTCATTGAATTTAAGTGACCTTAAAGGCCTACTTCACCGGTTTGAATATGAAGGTGTATTGAATTCTGAGATCCTATGTAGTATAAATGTGCAAAAAAAATTGAAATTGGTTCATCCTAGCCTGAGAAAAGGCAGAAAGAGCGTTTTTTTAACCCTATATTAATCTTACTGTGACATCACAGTAAGATAAATATAGGGTTAAAAAAAAAACCTTACTTTGTAAATATTACTGTGATTTCTCCTACTGTGACATCACAGTAATATTTACAAAGTAATTTTTTTTTAACCCTATATTTATCTTACTGTGATGTCACAGTAAGATTAATATAGGGTTAAAAAAAACACTCTTTCTGCCTTTTCTCAGGCTAGGATGAACCAATTTCAATTTTTTTTGCACATTTATACTACATAGGATCTCAGAATTCAATACACCTTCATATTCCCACCGGTGAAGTAGGTCTTTAACAATCATCCTATTTTAATCTCCCTTGTCACTCACATGACATAAATAAATAATTATTGAGCATTCTACCGGGCCCAGGGGCCTCAGGGGGCCCTAAGCCAGAGATACTCATAGTAACTTTTCATGTCGCATTGTCAAAGAGCTCAGTCACTCATGTCAATAACAGGGTCCAAAAAGGAATAAGCCTTAATATAATGCAATAAATCATCATGTACCTCAACTAGTAAGGGAGAAATACAAAAGCAAAAGAAAACAGCATTAGTAGCTCTGTATAAGGGGCTTCATGATGAGCCTTTAGGGCCCCCACACATACAGGAATAAGATTTATTTATTATTATTTATTTTTTTAAGATATTTTTTTTATGCTTTTATTGACAGTGCAGAGAGGGGAGTGACGTGCAGAGGACGACCGCAGATGTGAATGGAACCCGGGTCTGCTGCTGGGAGGGGGACGCCTTACCAACTGAGCTAAAGGCGCCCCCAGGAATAAGATTTCTATGTGTAAATTCTATACTGTTCATAAAAAGCAGCTAACCACCCTTTATCTGTTGAAATGAGTCTCTCCATCATATAACACGAGTCTGCAGACCAATCTACTGTGGGAGACGAGACAACTAGCAAACAAAATTGAGTCACACGGAGGAAGATTGAGAGATACTGTTTTGAACCTATATTGTTGCACCACTAAATCAATAATGCACAGACACTGCGGAAAATAAAGTAAGATGTCTTCCTACCTTCATGCTTATTTTCCCGAAGCATCCCATAAACCGTCCATAGAGCCC
Source organism: Ammodytes marinus (assembly GCF_949987685.1). Lineage (NCBI taxonomy): Eukaryota > Metazoa > Chordata > Actinopteri > Uranoscopiformes > Ammodytidae > Ammodytes > Ammodytes marinus. Next base: position 15,544,871 of record NC_137235.1, read on the forward strand.
TCGGCCCGCCCTTTCCTCTGCTTCTCTCTTTACTTTTCTCCCTTTCACCCGTGCGGGCTGTGTATGCAAGCTACAGGTGCAGGCTGCAGCTCGGTGCAGCTCACCGAGCTGCGCACCACTTTTGCACCGGGTCAAAGGGCATTATAGAAGTGCGATTAATCTGCGTTAATTTTTTTAATCGCATTAATTTTTCTGTGATTAATTAATCTAAATTAATGCGTTAATTTGACAGCCCTAGTTTTTACCATTAATTGTATATGTCCGGAAATGTAGAAGTGGGGGGACCCTTTAAGAGTCTGCTCCCAGTGGCCCATCATCTCATGAACCGTCTTTCTTAAAAAAAATAAGAAAATATATATTTTTTAAATTTTATTAAGAAAATAAAAAAAATTGGGGGGCCCCACACTAGGTCTTGAAACGGGCCCCCAGATCGTTAAGGCTGCCACTGAAAACAATATTAATAATAGTTAACAGGATTTTATGCTACTGGAATAAATAATTGCTTGATACATGTTATTGTATCAGCATTTGTTGTTCACTTCAACAAGATGCACTGAGTATCTTTATATGCAAAACATTGTAGGGTAGCAAATTGGACGTTTGCCATTACTGTGTCACGTTTATTGCAATTTGTAACAATTAAAAAGTATAAATTATCAAATGCATAAAGTTAATAAATCAAATTCTATTTTATTTAAAACAACTTCAAAACATGCACATACCCACAATAGACTGAGTGTCATGACAGTATTGAGTCATATTGAAGACATACTATAGTAGTACAGTGTTAGTACTGTAATTTGGAAGAAATGAGTGTTAACCTCACTTGGTACATGCAGCAATGGAAAGCTTCTGTAAAAATATGTCAAAATGTGTTTTATTCTCGTAGATAACCACGTAAGGGCAACGTGACACATTTGATGTTCTCCATGTTAAGGGGAGGAACAGAGGCCAACAATGTCACAATGTCAGACCAAAGTATTTGTATTTTTAGGGAAACAGCTGTTGGTGACAATATTTCACTCCACTGACATTGCCAGATAACACTATTAAGTGTGGAGAGAAATAATACCTACATCTCTGACCAGAACCTAGTCTTGCAAAGCCAGACCAAACTACACCAGAACCTAACCTCACACTTCTCTGTGTCTAACTGCTCCCCCTGCTGGCCTCTTTCTCCTTCATCATCTGCAGTGGGCGGGTCTACCAGTGACAGCTTTGTCATGATTGGTTGCTCCAGGAGGAGGCTGCCATGACACAGTGGATGCTGCACAGAATCAGTTCCACAGCATCAGCAGGCAGCACACCTCCAGTCTCCTCGTTATCCCTCTCTCCTTCTCTTTTTTCTCCCTGTCTTCCTCTCACCACCTCCCTTGCGCTCTCTTCTCTCTCCCTCCTCCTCTCCATTCCGACAGACAGGCAGGAGTATAAGCAGCAGCACCGGCAGCAGCAGCAGCAGCAGGCGGACTAGTAGGTGTGCTGAGGCCTATCTCCCTCCTGCAGCAGAGGCAAGACATCGCGTTCTCCTCTGATCTCCGTCAAGGACTATCTATTTGAGAGGTGCCGCGTGTGTGTGTGTGAGAGAGCAGGCATCTGGAAAGTAGGCAGGGAGGAATACCACACCTCGGGAGCATTCACACTCTCTCTACCGGAGCCACACAGGGTGAATGTTGCAGTTGATCTTTTCATAACCACTTCCTCTTCATCCTCTGCTTGTTTCTGTGTGCAAGCTGATGTATATTCTCTGTGCGTCTGCTTGAGTCGTTTGTTGTTTTTTTCCTCCACTCTACAGCTCTGGGATTTGCTCCGGCGAGGGCAAGGCCTTGTGTGACTGCACACTTGTGCCTTTGCTAATGAGAGTGTTGAATATTTAACAAAGGTCACACCATTTTGGCACGTGTGTGGTGCATTTCTCAGCCTGCCTAATGGCAACCCCTCCTCTTTTCTCTCCAAAACTTCATCACCAGCCTTTCCTCCCTGCCTTACATCTTCTACCTGGCCCCCATTTTCCTCTTGTCTATCCTCCTGCATCTTCTTTCCCCTCTCACTCCTTCCTTAAAACCCTCTCTCTCCTCCCTTTCCATTCTCGTGTCCATCTCCTCCTCACGCCTCGTCGCTTTCCGGCCGTCTGGTTTCCCAGGATGCCTTGTTCCTGGCTGCTCCGCTAGGCCCCATCAGCATGGGCGGAGCCTGGGTGGGGAGAGAGACCACGGATTGGACCCTTCCCCTCAGGGCGGGCGCGCTGGCGGGTCACCCTCCCTCAGCTTCAGATGGGCGAGGACACTGAGAGCTCCAAAATCAACCACACCTTCCTGCGAGACTACGTCACTGAAGGTAGAACAGACGGTGTGTCATTGCTGGCTCTGTGGTGTCAGATAACGTGCTGCTATGATTGAACAGATTCATTTCAGCTTCATGGGTGCATTAACCCCGCAATGCTGAGTAAAAAAGAATAGAGGTTGACATAAATCATTCCATGATTTACCCAAAGCTCACTTTGAGACACTGCATTGCTGGGTTTGTTACAAAGACATTAAAGACATTGTATTCTCCAAGGACAGATACATGTTAGATGTATGGTTTGGAGTCTAAGCAGAAAATATATCTGTCACCTTCCTGTCCAACTACGAAATTGTCCATATCAACATGAGCAAGAATTATTTTGGTTTTATTGATCAGAATACTTTTCATTGATCCAGTATTTTTTATTCGATTCCTCCTTCTGCATTTCTCTCTATCTCTGTCTCTGCTCATTTTGCCTACATTATTACTTTTCTGATTTACCATCTATTTATCTTTTCCCCCTTTACTCCTCCTTCTTTTATCGTAACCATGACTCTTCTTGATCACCTCACATTTTCCCTGTGATCCTTCCAGCTGATGTCATCTCTACAGTGGAGTTTAACCAGACAGGGGACCTGCTGGCCACCGGGGACAAAGGTGGCCGTGTGGTCATCTTCCAGAGAGAGACTGAGGTAAGTTTAACACGTTTCTTCACCCCATTCTCTACTAAGCATATTCACTAATACTCCAGCCTTCTGTGCGCCGCTTTGTCCTAAAGGAATCTTCTCACAAGTTTACAAATATGTGTTCACTTAGAGCATGTGTTTTCTTCTCTACTTGCCCTGGACAGTCTAAAGGGGAGTCAGAGGAGGTGGGGGAGACGGGGGACAATGGGGAGTACAATGTCTACAGCACGTTCCAGAGCCACGAGCCGGACTTCGACTACCTGAAGAGTCTGGAGATTGAAGAGAAAATCAACAAGATCAGATGGCTGCCACAGCAGAATGCAGCACATTTCCTCCTCTCCACCAATGGTGAGCAAACCAGTGATTACAGGAGATCAGACATATTTCTATTTCCCCAGTTAGGATGAAGAAAAACTAGTACACTGTGTACAGTTTGCACTATGAGGTTTCAAACGTGAATATGCAGGGTTTTTGATTATTATAAGAAATGACATCATGGACTGAGATGCAAACTTGAGTACAGCCTACCTTCAATGTACAACATTATGCTAGTCTGGCATCATCTTCTTTTATGTAGATGGGATAATATAACATCAAGACAGTCATTGGAGTCACATTTGTGGGTACAGCAGTGGCACCAACCTGCTAGTTTGAAAATCATAAAATCTAATCTTTGCCATCTGCTTACACGACTCAATTACCCTCAAATCAGTGAGTGCCACAGGTATTTTGGAGAAATGTCTTTGCAACATAGTTGTATTGTATAAAATTGTCAGCTGCACTCAAAGCTCATCTGGATTGCCTTGTAAACCGGCCGTATGAAGAAGAAGGCAAGGCTAGGCTACTTTAATGGTATATAGCACATTTCATACATAAATGGCAACTCAAAGTGCTCCACAATAAAAAAATCAATCAAACAACAATTGAACAACAAAGTATACAGTTGAATGAAACTAAACAAAAACTATTTTAAAAGCTAGATTACAGGGTGGAAGAGGCAATATTAAAAAAGGAAAGTTTTAAGCTTTGACTTAAAAAAATCATTATCAGGTTTCTTCTTTGCTTATTGCTTACTTGAGGCGTGTTAAAGTTGAATGTAGCTTGTATTGTTAGCTTTTGCTGAATTGATGTGCACATCTTTCTACCTGTCACAGATAAGACCATTAAACTGTGGAAGGTCAGTGAGAGAGACAAGAGACCAGAGGGATACAACTTGAAAGATGAGGAGGGACGGCTCAAGGACACCTCTACCATCACCTCTCTGCAGGTGCGCGCACACACACACACACACACACACACACACACACACACACACACACACACACACACACACACACACACACACACACACACACACACACACACACACACACAAGCCTACAAATGCACAGTTGTGGTCTGTCAAATATAAATGTATCAGGTTGACCTTTGATTGGCAAGCACAGCGTCCGATGTTTATCCCTTTGCTTGACCCCTAATATGACCCCTGACTCCTATGTCCTCTAATTCTCATTCTTGTCCGCCTTGTTGTCTTTCTATCGCCCTATTTCTTTTCCCCTCTCTTGTTTTCCTTTCCTCTTCTATGAATCTATCCTTTCTACGCATGTTTCAAAGGTGCCGGTGTTGAAGCCTACAGATCTGATGGTAGAGGTACGTCCCAGACGAGTGTTCTCCAACGGACATACCTACCATATTAACTCAATCTCAGTCAACAGCGACGGGGAGACCTACCTGTCTGCTGATGACCTCCGGATCAATATGTGGCATCTGGGCATCACAGACCGCAGCTTCAGTATCCTTCCTAATTTGTTGTGTTCATCATAGACATTACCTTTTTTTTATTCCACTGTGCTCATAAACACAATTCATCGTTTTTCTTTATTTCTGTATTGCTCTGGCTGTTCACAAAATTGGACAGGGTAGATTATTGTGGGCAATCTTCTTCACTGTTGTGAAAGTATTGTGTGGAAATTAAACCAGGTTCATTTAAGTTAAGATCAAAATGAAGATTGAAAGTGTAATATAGCGGAAAAACCCCATCTCACGTGCATGTCACAGAGCCTTTTAATAAAATTAAAGTACTGTATTTAATCATGTCAATACTTTTTTTGGATTCACTTCTCATCCATTTATATAAGCCTAAAAGGAAGGCGTGTCACGTTGCTTATTGGAGCAGATTTTCTGTCAGTGAATCTTTGTATTAAGGTATGGGCTACTTTTAAAACACGGGCACACAAAATGATATGTAGTTTAGTGAGCATGGTTTGATCACAAGTGTGCACCACATGCAAGTGTGTCAAAATGACTATACTTGCTTTTGATGCTCACTGACCAGATTCACACGGTAAATAAATATCTACATTTAAAATCTATTATGCAAAGTTAGTTTTACCATTTAGTTCCATCTATCACTTTAAACAGCAACACCATATTTTTAAATCCATGCCTCAATTCTACATATCACACGCACCAGCACTTGAAATATACATACTGTTGAAATACACTTGACATTACTGAATCCATCTTGGATCTATATTTAATGTAAACAGCTCATGACTATGTTTGGATTTGTGTTTCGATAAGTGTGCCGCGTTCCGCCTCGGAGTGTGCATTCAGTGCGGGCTGTAGCGTGTTGGATGGGGTGTATTCAGTGGTCTCACATTCAAATGTAAGCTGACCTAGAAAATCATAGAGGCATCTATGGGAGAAGTGTTTAAATAATTCAGTCAGCAGTACACTTTCTACTGAACCACACAGGACTACCACAAATAGAACACAGAGAGGAGCAGAGCTTGGGTTGAGACAATGTTTATACTGAAAAGTGAAACATTAATCTAAAACTGGAATGCAACTCAAATGGATGTTGGGTGAATGTCCCATGATTCAGTCTGCCCTTTTGTGTATCTGATTCCAGGGTATCCTTCCTTATTCTTCTCATTATCATTCCCTGCAAAAACATTATAACATACATATCATACCATGTGCATGGTCATCGTACTTTGTCATCATGCTTTCCTCTGTTTGCCACATCTCAGGAATGTGGCGCCATCTTTGCGGTTGTTTGATCCCTAACAGACCTTGTTCTCAGATATTGTTGACATCAAACCAGCCAACATGGAGGATCTGACGGAGGTAATAACAGCGGCAGAGTTCCACCCTCACCACTGCCACATGTTTGTCTACAGCAGCAGCAAGGGCACCCTGCGCCTCTGTGACATGAGAGCTTCTGCACTGTGTGACAAACACACCAAACGTGAGCATGTCATCGTGTGGTTGAGATTGCAGATCCTTTTTGCATTGATAACATTCCTCAACATAATAATCGAGCACAAGGCTATTCTATTTGGAAATAAATAATTGAATCAAATACATCATACCGCTCTGTCATTGGTCAGTGTTTGAGGAACCTGAAGACCCAGGGTGCCGGTCCTTCTTCTCAGAGATCATTTCCTCTGTGTCGGACGTCAAGTTCAGCCACAGTGGACGCTACCTGCTGACCAGAGACTACCTCACCGCCAAGGTGTGGGACCTGAACATGGACAAAGGCCCTGTGGAGACGTACCAGGTGGGAAAGCACATCTGGGGGCCTGATCTGACTCTCCTCCATTTTGTGGAATGTTTGTAGTTGTGTCCGCTTTAGTCTTGGCCACTTAGAGTTGTGATGATAGCTGATTGATTATTTAGTTGATTACTTGACTGACAGATGAATTGATTATTCCAAAAAAAATATGAATCTACAGGTATGTGATGAATCAAAATACACGGGAGGGTTTACTGTTTCTCCCAGTTTCACATGGGGTATTTTAATGTTTTCTGACATTTTGAATATGAAAGGATTAGTCTTTCAAAAGTCAGACATGCAACATGTGTTGCATGTACCCAGAAGCATTGTATGTTATGTACAAGAGGAGAGTAGGAGGAAGGAAATATGTTATCAGAAAACCAGACAGAACCAGATAAGAAATTGAACACATGCAGTTTGTTGTAGATTTTTGGTTGATCCCATGGGAACCTGTGTATAATTCTGAGTGTTCAAGAGCAACAAAGGTTGACTGTCTTCATGATCCCCAGGTCCACGAATACCTAAGGAGCAAGCTGTGTTCCCTCTATGAAAACGACTGCATCTTCGACAAGTTTGAGTGTGTTTGGAACAGCTCAGACAGGTAAGTGCCAGAGATACCAGAAATAAAAGGTGGAAAAGGGATAGTTAGTTACAGTATATTTAGGTCCATTTGAAAGCAAACGAGGAGGAGTGTCTCACTGGGTTTTTTGCTTACAGTGATTCCCTAAAAGCTCTGCCTCTGCCATTATCCGGCATTTAAATCAATTCCTGAGACAAGCTTTGCAGTCAAATCAATCCCTTTGACTTACTTTTTGTTGTCCTTATCTTCCACGTATTCACTCTCTCCCAAACCCTATACTTTTACTCTCTTCATCCTTTGCATTGTATTGCCTTGCCCTGTTCAATATGACATCATCTCATTATGTCCGTTTCCTCTCTCTCTCCTTAGTGTGATCATGACAGGGGCGTACAACAGCTTCTTCCGGATGTTTGACAGGGAGACGGGGCGAGGCGTATCCCTGGAGGCCTGGAGAGAAAGCAGCAAGCCTCGGGCTGTGCTGCGGACCCGGCGTGTGTACACTGGTGGTAAGCGTCGGCGTGGAGATGTGGGCGTTGATAGCCTGGACTTCACCAAGAAAATTCTGCACATGGCTTGGCATCCATCTGAGAATATCATTGCCATAGCAGCCACAAACAACCTGTATATCTTCCAGGATCGCGTCAACCCGGAGACGCAGGGACAGTGACAGAGAGCCCGACATGCTACCTAATTTGGAGGATTAGGAGAAGGCATGGGGAGTGGACAGCCTTTATGTGAAGTCAAAGCCAACTTGTTTTAAAACATCCTGGGATGCAACTTATTTTTATGTTGGTAACAGATTGGATAAATTATAAAGTGACAAGACTGTTAATTTGTTTGATCCCCAAGGAAGGTGTATTATATGGTTTGTCTCAACACTGAGGGGAACTGATGTCTCCAGGACCCATCAGGACATGTTTTGGTCCCACTGCTCCCACTTTCTGGACATGTTTGTGTGACTGTTCCACTATAGGGGCAGTAAACGAGGTGCGGGGACACCTCTCTGTCTGCAATTGCTAAATGCTGTTGACCACACAATGTTACACTCCTCACTGATGTTCTCTGGTACTTTTTTGACACAAAATTGAGGATCTGTGTTGGGTAGCAACAGAGAAGGAATGATGTTACTGAACAAAGTTCTTGATATGATTTGATTGCGGATTCCCAATAACTTTGCCAGAAAGTGCATCTAAATTTATAGCATTAATTCACCAATGTGAACAATTAGGATTGGTGTTACTTTACAGCTCTTGACATCAACATCCTGAACCATTTTTTCCAGCTGCTGGGTGACAGCAGCTGAAGCTCTCCTTTAGAGCAGTGCTCTTGGAGATTGCACGTATAAATGACCCATAATCTTTGCCCTATTCACTTTGCAATAACAGCACTAAGAAAAACACAGTGCAGCTGTATTCCTGCTTTAATATATGAGCTCTTCTTCTTATCTACAAGTATACACTCGTTTGACTGTCAGCTGTAGATATTCTGTTTTCTTTTTCTTCCTTTTTTTTACGTCACTCACTACACATTTTGGTTCCAGAGATCTTAAAGGGAAAAAAGAGAAAAGAAAGGTTGCGTTATTGCACTATTCCAGGTGTCGATCTAGGGGATTTTTCTTAAGCATTGCTAGCTGTAGAGATGGAGGGGTGAGCTGTGCACACTCCAACACTTAAGCCTACTGTTTTTTTGTTGTTAGGTCAGTATTGTTTTTTGTCATTTGTATCCTGACGTCTGAAGTCTTCATACATGGTGAACTACTAAATTCAAGAGTACGTTCATTTTTAGCTGTCCCGCATAGGCTGATTTGTGATTAAACTTAACATGGACTAAAGTGTGAGACTAATTTTAAAAAGAGTGCATTCTAACAAATATCTTACAATCAAGAAAAGGATAAAAATCTAAGCACATTTATCTTAAATGAAGCCACTAATTCATCTTATGAAAAGTTAGATGAGAACGTTTGTGTCCAGCATATTTGAAGGATCAGCAGTTATCATCAGTCCTGTAGCTCATTATGTACATTGCTGAAATGTTTTTTAACATAAAAACCATAATGTTGTGCAAATGTATCATATCACACGTTCTAAATGCCATTACAGTATATACTGTATTTCACAGTGCCACTGGCTACTTTGGAGTGCAACACTGAAAGCCTAGGATATATAGCATCAGGTGATAGCTGTGTCGGACTTAATTGTACGACTTGGTTTAGATTTGATTGTTTACAGTGAAGTGCTTTGTTTTTAAGTGACCTTGGCTCCGGGTCTGGATGTACTATACAAGGTGGAGTAATGGAATCAGTGCAAAGAGGAGGAAAGTATCAAGTCCCTTTGCACTTTTATACATCTGACAAGTACTCTGTTTGATGGATCAACAACTGTTTCACTGTGTAAACCTTAAAAAAAGAGGAACATTGTTAATATACATGTTCCACTTGTCTGCTCTCTCCTCACTGTTCACCTCCTTTGGTTTCGAAATCACTTTTCTTAGACATTTATGTTACTGCATGTGGGCTAGGGGTTCCCTTATGGGAACAAGTGTACAACACAGCATATTAAACAAGGATGAAGACTTACTAGAACATCTTTAACATTGTGACTGGCCGCCTAAAGCATTATATGAGTTCCAGGGCTCAGTCCTCCAATGATGAGCTGTAGTTGAGAGCAGGTCAGTCAGGTCAATCGCATCATAACCACCACCACATACCACCAGGGAGAGGATTTGTGTTCAGGAGCACTGCAGCAGCAGCATGTTGCCATTATTCAATGCTACTAGCGTGTATATCTATCATACTTTAAAAAAGAATGACAAATCTAACATAGAAAAAACATAACTAAAATGAGGTGAATGAAAGGAATGTGCATTAATAAAATAATGTGAAATCTCTCAAAAAATGTGTTGAATCATGAATGTCTTTGTGTCTAAGTGTAATCTCCAAATTACATTTTTCAAAATACTTTCAGAGTAAGCATCTGAATAAAACCATCAAAATGAGTTTTGTTTAAAAGATAAGCCTTTTAATAGTCATTGCACACTCCCACCAAATCAATCACTAAAAAACTAAGGCACTCTTTCACAGTGTACTGGCTCGACAACATCAATGATTGTCATTCACAGGTAAGAATAAGTTACAGATTGTGTTCATATATGGCTTTTCATGCACTGCAAGTGTTAAATGCTGATTATCTTTTCAGCACTTATAATGCAGTTTAACAATATGTGGTTTTCCCGTGAAAACCATGTGTCTACAAAACAAACAAAACACACGTTCTATCTTTTTTTACTGTAATTTTTTGATATTGGGATCAAACATTCAGCTTTTTGAGCTGTTTATTTCACTCAAAAAGTAGGATAATTTCCAAAACCCATCAAGAAACATGTAATTATTCAGTTTCTGGAAAAATAATTGAATACTAATAAATAAATAACTTACTGAAAATCAGATACACTGTTTAACTAAATAATGACAGTTAAAAACGTTGACATTTATTCTGTAATGATAAATGTGACTTGAATTCTATACTGTGAACAAAAACAAATAATTTAAAATATTTTGCCACTATTGACATTATGGAATGAACACTGTCCAATGTTGTGTTGCCTACAGTCACAGATACCACTTTTTTCATTTTATGCTTGTTTCCCAGAGGAACACTCAAAGTAGACTGTAAAGACTAATGAAGTTTATATTAAACAGAATAAAAACATTCAATCACAACCGATTGGTTAAAGTGAATTGCTGCACAGGTGCTTTGGCCATAAATAGTAAGACTCATTCATCATTGGTTATGACATCTTTAGTGTGGGCAGTGTGTAATACAAACCATGAAACTGAGACAACAGCTGCAAGGGTTACTAATTTAGGGCTTGCAATGTACAGCCTCACTGCTTACAGAAAAAATGGATCAGTGTTTGACGTTGGTTTTGCAAATGCAATTTCATGAGCATTGAAGGTTAAGGCACAATGAGCATTATTAAAAACATGATTAAGACCACAATGTTTTAAGACCACATGGCATCAAACTATTTGCAAACAGAGCCAGAACATTTACATTCAGCCTAATCTGTTGTACACCTATAAATAAATGGGTAGATGTACAAAAAGAAAATGCACTAATCTATTCAATACACACACAATGCAGTACATGCAAACATATCCCCCACACGCAAAAAATTCCTTTATACAAAAGTAGCAGCAACATTGCTTTATCAAAGATACATTTCTATCAGATATTTTTTAATTTTAACCAATGTACAGTATTTCTAGGCATTCAGAGGTGAAGTGAAGCGTACGTCAGCTTCTCTGCATATAATCTGAAACCATCCAATTAGAGGCTTTTTTGTCCAGTTCATTAGAATATTACTGCAAATATAAAATATTACTTTTTGAAAGCATGACCTGGACACAGAAAACGAATATCTTTTGACACTTGCAAACAGTACAATGACTCTCAAGCCAAAGTTGGTATCTGACCAATCTTGAACTGCTGCAGAGGTACATGAACTAAGACTAAGTCTCGTTTTTGTAAACTCATGCATGATCCATGTTAGATCAATATGTAAACAATACCTTTAGTTACATCGGTAACATCACATCACAAGAGAAAAGACAGCATGGCTTTCCTGAAGAGATTCAAGTGAGTCATTATTGCTCCAACTCCACCATCTTGCTGTCTTTCTTCTCAGACAGAGATTTTTGCTGACAGGAAGGGAGAGAAGAAGAAATCAAATGCAAACTTCAGGCATCTCATTGTGGTGCGTCTCCAGTCTCTCTCCATCTTCACCTGCCTGCCTCCAGTCAGCAGTGAAGGAGCACAGTCAAGACAGTTGATAGCCATCAACTCAAAGGCCGGAGCTCTGGCTCCTAGACGGCCGTCCAGCTTGGTGCTGAACTCCACCATATTACCAGGATTCAGGTTGAGCAGAACTTGTTTGAACTCATGGCTGGCTATCAGGATGATATCCCTGGCTGGGTCCTCCACACTTCCTTCCCTGATCATCCCTACTGTCACCTCAAAGAGGTGGCTGTCATATCGCATGATATGGCAGGTTTGTTTTGCAAGAGCCTTGATATGACACAATTCTTCTTCTTCTTGCATTTGGAACAGTGAAGTGGTAGCCGATGCAGAACTGGCTGTAGCATTCTTTGGTTCACACTTTGGATACTTCTGTCCATACAGACAGCGTAGCCAGCTTCCCATGAACGCTGGCAACATGTTGATGACTGACTGCGCCCCATTCTCTGTGTCCGCCACACGGACAAGCTTGAAACGTCCAGTCCAGGTCACTCTGTGTCCATGCAGGTGGCTACAGAAGAGCTGTGTCTGGGCCATGCCTTTAGTTTCCCAGGCAGGGGGCCCACACACATGGCTGTACTGGTTCCAAGACAGGGATGAATTGTATACCTTCTGTCCCTCTGCATGGTACACATAGATAGAGAAAAACAGGACCACCATGGAGATATAGAGTAAGATGAGTTTGACTGGGCCACGGTCAGTCAGTGATCGGAATACATCCAGAATGGACATGCTGAACCGTGTCCACAGACGCAGGGTGACAGGGATTGCACAAACTACTAGGGTCACAATCATCTTAGTCAGTTCCTGCTCAAGGAACCACTTGAAGACCTGAATGAAGAGCATGGCAGCAAGGCCGAAGGCCAGAACAGGCAGGGCAAACAGGAAGAGAAAGTAGGCCACACAGGTGCGGATTAGACCCACAGCAGAGGAACTTGTGAGGAGCACCACTGAGAACTCCCACCACATGAAGCACACAAGGTATGGAACCAGGAAGCAGTAAGTCCCCCTAAAACCACGCATCCTGGCCATGCTGAAGATATAAATGGAGGGAAAGAATAGGAGAGAGAATTAATCATTCTCGAGGGCAACAATTTATTCAAAATATATGCCCATTATTAGAAATGTTGGATTTATCCGATCCAATAGGCCAAATGCTGCTGCTCACCTGAAGAAGAGATAGAACAGGTAGACATACAGCAGGCAAGGGAGACTGAGCTTCAGCACCACAGACTCCCCTAGTGGCAGTGTGGTGAAGGTGCGCCCCAGGAAACGAAGCACGTTCATCTTCTCTGGCAGTAACTGGGTCAGGCCACACAGAGATGATGTTACCTGGATTAAAAAAAGGACATAGATAAACTTTGAGTAGTGCTATATTTTCATATTAAAATCATTAAAATTAACAATCAAACGAGTCGGGTGTTACAATTCTATGCCAGTGTTGTGTGCCCCTAGCCTGGAAATCCTGACCCTGATATCTTGAACGATAGAGGGTCTGGCGACGATCAATAGTAATTTCCAACTCTAGGGGCGGCTCCTACTCGTGCATTTCAAATGCCACTGCACGCAGTTGGATAGCACTACAACCAATCAGAGCGATGCACAAGTGACGTAAGCCCCGTTCGTTTAGCGAACAGCTGTTAAACTGTTCAATTAAACGTTTGCCGTTGTCGGTCGGCAAAACAGAACATTCCACTTACTTGCTAGTGAAAGCTATGAGTCCCGTCTTCCAATTCGTTAAGGGTCGAGGCCAAAGCAGTCTCAAACTCACACAACATATCCGCAGCCATCTTTGATGTTTACTATCACAGCTTCGACGTCGCATGCACGTCACTGTCGTCATCCGGTTACGTCCTCCCCAGAGCACCATATAAAGGGCTCTGGCGCGCCCATATTAGATAGAACCAATTGAAACGTTATACCAGATTTCTGGTAGTCTTGATAAGCTTCAACGGAGCGTCTCCAGACCAACACGCGCAGCAAATTTAATTTGCCAGCGCCTAGTGGCAGGTCTGGGAATGCCAGGCTAGTGTGCCCCCTCACCTCTATGACCATTGCTTGCCGTGCATACGTTTCAGCCGTGGGGCTGAGGCTGTTGTAGCTGACAGCAGTGAAGAAGATGGCCACAGTGGAGAGCTCAGAACAGGGGATCCAGCCCTTGTCAGCTACAGGAAAGGAGAAAATTATGAAAAAAACAGACACGATAAAATGGAGGTAAGGTTCTAGGTTATTCCAGCCGAAGTTGGTCTCTGCCTGCTCCACATCCAGGCCAGGTTCGAAACGTGTCAGCAGAGATGTCAGGGCTCGGAAGTTTTCCCAAGACTGTGAAAATAAAAGGGAAAGAAAGAGGTTAAAGTATTAGTAGAAGTTAAGTATTTGTAGGTAAACTAAAGGAAGATATTGCTGAGAGTTAACTAAGAAAACTACATCTTCACTTGACGGAGCTGACAAACATGCAGCAACTACGTTATGCTTTGAAGAGCAAGAAATATGAATAAAACAGAATTGACAACTATTCACCTTGTTGCTCTGGAAAACACGCAGTGTGCATATGATCATGGAGATGAAGGAGAGGTAGAAAACAAGCAGAGGGATGAGGAAGGCAAACAAGTCAACTGTCAGGTTGCTGATGATGAAGAAGAAAATGAGTGCGTTGACGTGCTGCGTGGGGATGACTGTGCTCAACCACTGGACACCAGCCCGCGACGCCCAGTCAACCAGGTTTTCTTTCATCTCAATGATGGAACGCAGCGGGTACTGCAGAATCTGAAGTGAAGAGGGACGGACATAAAGAAAGAGTGGAGAAATGAACATGCAAAAACCAGGATTGAAATTGAAGAATTGAATACAGCAGTACATTTAGTTCATTTGACAGATATTTATGTAGGATATTTAAAATGTAGAATTAATCCTCATAATGGATATAATTAAGCTACCATTAGGCGTGACTTTATGTCCATGGCTTTTTGCATGGCACCATGCTGCTTAGATTGCAGCATCATCCGGCTCCGGCCTATACTCCAAGAAGTTCTATTGGTCTTTCTGTCTCCTGATGGAACAAGCTCAGCCTTGTGCTTTAAAACAAAATCACATGCACACCAATGAGTCTGAATGGTAATAATTAAGAATTGTGACAATTTATATTTTTATTTATTGGCGTTGATTTTACCTCCCTACCACTGTCATGAGGTGCAGGGCTTTCAGTCTTGGCTGTGACCTGGCTACCATTTTGGGGAGCAGAGGGGACAATACCTTGGGCATATCTTTGAGTCATCTCAACAAAGTCATCCAGGTCCACTAGCTGTGTAGCTGAGATGAGACAGACACGCAAGAGGACACATGATTATTATCTGTTTCTTTCTCTCTCTCTCTCTTTTTTTTTCTTTCTCTTTCTCTTTCTCTTTCTCTTTCTCTTTCTCTTTCTCTTTCTCTTTCTCTTTCTCTTTCTCTTTCTCTCTCTCTCTCTCTCTCTCTCTCTCTCTCTCTCTCTCTCTCTCTCTCTCTCTCTCTCTCTCTCTCTCTCTCTCTCTCTCTCTCTCTCTCTCTGTCAGGATACTTACACTCATTGCTGACCATGCTCGCCAATACTTTATGGGTCTGGCCTGAGGTTGGGCCTGGAATCCTGTTTGCAGTGCCACCTATTGGCGAGGATTGACCACAACATCAGTTAGTTACAAACATATCCCTGCAGATCTGTATGTACTGTGATATTCTTCACCATGACAGCTGCAACTACCTAAATTACAAATGGAAATATATGATATACATATCAGCAATGGGACCCATCATACAAAAACATGCTAGATCATTTTGGGCCATCTGTTGTAAATCAGGCAGGTTTTTTGTCACAAAAAATTTTTTTTATATGGTGTTGCAGGTGTCTGTGACTGCGTGCGTTCATCCTACCTGGATTGACCTGGCCGACATTTTCCAGCATCTCAGCCATAGCCACCTTCTTCTTCTTGTCTGGGTTTAGTTTCCAGTACATCATCATGGCTGCTTTACGCACTGCCAGCTCAAACTTACTCTCTGAAGACAACTTGCGCACGTCTGCCTCATTCTCTGGAGTGATTCCTGGTAGAGGATGACCAACAAAGAACAGTTAAGGAACAACACACAAACATGCACATGTGTGTAGTGAATCGTGCAACATTAACCTTTATTCTGGATCCAACAGCGCTGCAGTGCCCTTGCTGCACCCTTTCTGCCCTGTTTAGCGGCTTGAATCAGCCAATTAACAGCGAGACGATTATTTGTCTCCATGTCCTTCTCTCCAGCAAGAATCAGGAAGTGCTGACCTAGCTGAAACACATAAGAGAGGTAGAAGAGGGGAGATTAATTCTGTTTGTGTGGCCTTTGTCTTACTACTTAGTATCATAAAATTCATTTAGATAATTTCTCTATATTTTATTAGCTTATTAATACCTTAACAGTGTAAAGCATAAATATATTTAATACATTATATTGATTAATAATTCCTACTGTATGATATGCTGTTATAATCTATATATGTTTACCTCCATAATAAAATCTATCTTATGTTTATACCTCCAACCCAATGGAAATACTGTGTGTTTGTGGTGTCACAGGTATTTCCAGAAACAGTCCTCATCAGTTAAATATTCCTCAAGGAAAAGTGGTTTTGTAGAGAGTATTTCTTTGGTGGAAAGTATAGTTATATTTAAAACAGTTCACAGTGAAGTTTATGGATGACAGCCCTGTCCCTGCTGCCATCAGGGTTTCTTACCAGGGGTAGCAGAGGCCCCAATGGCATATCAAGTGACTGTTTTCTAATCTTAACCGTAACATCTTACCTCATAGTTATAATCAAATGCATCTATGTGTAGGGCGATGAGGTGTGCTTTGATTTGAGAAGGCGCTGAATTTTTATGTTCCTGTTCGTTTCCTCCCTGCAAATGGATCCAACCACTGTCCACTTAGAAGCACCTGCTGTGGTTATTTAGGGTCACCTTTGCATGGATATATGACATATTGCCACTGGGAGCTCAAGCCATGTAACCAGCCTCTTAGGAATTTACCCTTTCAGAGCTAGAGGGTCTGGGCTCATCTTCCACCTATTCTGCCAACACCTCCATTTACATTTGTACTTTCTGGTAGAGAATAAGGGGTAGAGAGGAATGTGAATATTTGAGTATCATTTGTAGAAAAATGCAGTGCAGTGCTGCAATACACAGTTCCAAATTATTTTTATGGTGACAATATCTTGTATAATTTTGAAAGCCTGGGTTCATCTTCCAAGCGGTCAAAAATAGACACTCACAACCAGACTGGAGGCTACCAGCAGGACTGACCACAATGTCAAGGGCCAGTCTGTGTGCATGTCTTTCACTCACCCGGGTCTGAGCTCTGGCATCCCCGTCTTTGGCTTTCTCCTCCATCTGCTCCACGGTCAAATCTTCCTCTGGTGTTTCATCTGAAGGAGACGAGAGGAGATGCCTTACATGTACACTGTGGGGGAAATTTTAATACCCTTGAGAAAATAACAAATACATCATTCATCATAAAACAAGTCAATTACATGACACATTGTCATTATATACACACAGCCATCAATTAAAAAAACACTCTCAAGAAGGAGTAATGTGACTCAGTGCTTTGATTTGATTTTTACAAATCAAAGCCATCTTGTAACATGAGAGTATCCAGAAGTCAAAGGTGGACTACATTTAAGAGTGTGTGCATTTTAAACATATCTGTGTGTCTGTCTATACCAGATATCCTGTGACAACACCACAGAGCTCAGTCAACCCCATGCGCTTATATCACACTGATACTTGTCGAATCGCATCAAGTTTCATCACTGTTACTGTCTTCCAATCTCCTTCAAGCAAAGGAGTTCAGCGTCTTTGCCTGTGGCCCTATTTTAAATGCCACCGTCTTTTATTTAAAGCAGATCTCTGACTGACGCAAGACGTTTTTGGATTCTCTCATGGCAGCTCTGAAATATAATGAAAGTAAAATACAACAGTGCTTCAATTAATATCAGTTGCTTTAAATAATCTATCGAAAATTACCATATGGGTATAACAGTAATTGTAAAAATGTAAATAAGGGGTAATAAATTGTTGACAAATTGTAAAAAATGTATTACTATGTAGCAACATAGGGGCTAGACATGGCAGTGCTTTGAGTTGTATGCTGACTTCAGCATGCTAACCTGCTCACAGATCTTGCAGGGGTGCATGATCTGGTCCACAGGGGTGGTAGGATGGCCACCCTAGAGGAAAGGTGGCCGACCCCCGGCACCGGACAGGAGGGTGTTAGTTGTAAAACTAGTAGTGGCTGGTACTATGTCTACAGTGCCCACCATCTCTACCATTGTGTCCTTGAGCAAGACACTTAACCCCAAAATTGCACCAGGGGTGCTGTACTTCGTCTGACCGTGTGCTCTGACCCCTTCCGAAGTGTGGTAACTTGAGAGGGGATATGCGAAAAGACAAATTTCAATTTAACCATTGACTAATTAAGTAACTTAACTTCACTTAACTTAAATGATTACCATGTTCACCACCTTAGTTTGGCATGTTAGCAAGCTAACTCCTCAACACAGAGTACAGAGAGGGATTGGAATATGATGAAGTTTTGCACGTATCAATAATAAAACAAAGTATTGAAAAAATAAATTAATCGACTGGATGATGATGCTAAATGAAAAGTTGGGTTTACAACGAGACAACAATCATAACAATTCATCCTGAGGGGGCCATGCTGTACCAAAATCCAAAGGAATTTTTAACAAAACCATGAATGTGAACCTCGTGGTTGCACTATGGTAAGGAATCAGAGTCTGGGTACCATTTTTTCACACAGAGTTTAATGGCAATCCAATCAACTGCTGTCTATATATTTCAGTTTGAGTCAAAGTGGTGACTGACTGACCATCAGAATGACGTATCTAACCCTGGGGCCTCACCGCTAGTATGACGAAAATTGTTTACCATGGTATGTGTTGTATGCCTGTCAAAAGGAAAGGTTAAGTAACTGCAAAACTATTTCCTAGCTTGTTCACACCTCTTAAAGCATGGTAATTCATGCGCAGGACTTTCTCTCCTTTTCTGTGGAATTTCTTCACACACAAAGCAGCAACTGAGCAATATTAATATCTACAAGCAGGAAAAATTTAAAAATTAAAATCAAAGTGAACCATGGATAATGCAGTGAAAACCTTATTTTACTTTCCTCTAAATATTTCATTTATGCAACCCAAGGTGCTTGACAAAACAGGAGACAAAATAGACAACATAGTTAAAATAATTCCACATAACAGCCAAGAGCACAGTTAGCACCTCAACCAGTCAGCAATAGATACGTGGTCTGTGACTTCACTTCTTGAAACCAAGAAGACTTTTGTAATTTAATCCCAAACTCAAGCACATTCTTACCATCCTCTTCATCGTCTGCATCCTCCTCAGCTCTCCTAAGTCTTTCCTGAATTATCACTCGCTTGGCTATGGAGGCAAAAGTGCGTTTCATTGGGGTGGTTGAGGAAGTTGCAGGATTCATAGGTGAATCTGTCGGAGTGTTAACGGCTGATCCATTTTGCGTCAAGGAGGCACTTGTGAGCTTGGAAAATGATGGAATTGTGGGTATTTGAGGAGTAGGAGAAGACACAAGTGGTGTTTTGTTTGGAGCAGGAGAGGGGGGCTTAGTGGACACCGTTTTAGATGGAGGATTAGAAGACACAGCAGGGGATAAGGTCTTTGACCCCTTTAAAGAAGGAGGGGAATCCATCGGTTTAGAGACCATCTGAGTGGATGGCTGAGAGGAAGAAGATACTTTGCTGGGTTCTGTCGAGGTTTCTGATGAGGATGGAGACTTTGCGAGGTTAGAGGGAACGGAAGAGGGGTCACTGGAGATGAGGGGCTGAGGAATCTGTATGGGAGCAGGAGGAGAGGGCCCATCCGGCACAGGGCTTGGCCCCTGAGCATTGACATCAGTTGGGGTTGATGCCAAATCCTTCTCCATTATTACCTGGAATGAAAACTGGTCGTAAGTAATTTATCCTGAAATTAGAGATGGTCATACACTGCAGCAAATTAATCAAGGTGATTTCTTTTATTGATTCATCGGTGAGGACACAGCTTGGCGGTGGACCTCGGGGGCAGGACCCTTTCTGAAAAATGTCCACATTTCCTTTAGGAGGAGAGATTGTCAGAGAGAGTCAACTTTGTGAAAGAAAAGATAGGATAATATTTGATAGAACATCCATTAAATGCCAAATGAAAAAAAGGTTATAAAGGGGGGGGGGGGGGGGGGGAGCTAATGAAAGAGCCCTTAGGTCAGCCATTCTGTTGACCTAATTTCAGTGGTGGAATGTTACAGTACACTAAGGCACTGCACCTAAGTACAGTTTTGAGGTACTTTTATTTCCATATACTTTATAGTTTTACTCCACTACTTTTCCTAGAGAAATGTTGTACTTTTTACTCAACTAAATGTGTCTGTAGTTACTTTCCAGGTCATGATTTTACAAGTAAAATATGATCAGTTTATACAATAAGATACATTCTTATAAATTAAACTAGAGTGTGGTAGTTAAAAGTAGCTTTATAAAAATGCAGTCAACATGAATGGATCAATAAAAACATTCTAATATACCATCTATTTAACGAGTGAGGCAATTGTTCCATGATATGCTATCCTACCTCCGATATTTAAAGCAAATTCTGAGGGTAATACTTTTGTATTTCTACTTGAATAAAATTTTTGAAAGTAGAACATTTACTTGTTATGGGTCATTTTCATACTGTGGTATTGCCACTTGAATAAATATCTCAATATTCCTCCCAACACTGCCTTATAATTTCAAATGCAGTTTTGGACATATTGAGGGATAATGATAAATAAGGGTTTACATTGGAATTTTAGCTTTGCACCTGACCCGAACAGCCTGCATGAGTTCCCTTCGTCCTGCACACACGGGCACTGGGCGTGCAAGTAGCCTACACGGGAACTCTGAACTTTATGTACATTCTCAACACTTAAGACAACACTTAATGAAACTAAATAAAGAGCACTTACTTGGTTGGATTTCTTCAGGTTTAAAAGTAAAGTGTCCTTCAGAGTTTAAAAGTTGTGCCTGAAGTCCATGCCTAACTCTGCGCCCTCTCACAGCTCTGTGAAACCAGAGACACACACACAGAATGTGGTCAAACACTCGTGTCTGCTATTTAACAACGCCACAACTTTACAGTACAGCCTGTCCCTCTTTAAATAGACTTGGCCCTGATAGGGGGAAATGAACGCCCATCAAATTACCAACTTAACTTATTGGTTGTAAGCATGTTGGTGTATCATAACCCTTAGGACCATTGCTATGCTGAACGATTTGTTTCGTTTCTCAAAACTTTTTCTTCATTCAGTGACCCGTGTCTCTTTAGTTTTCAACAAAAATCTAACTTTAAAAAGAAAAATCAAAGTGAACTAAAAAGCTTTTAAATAGTTGTGAATTGATGTCAATTAAGTCTGAAAGCGCAGTTATTTCAACTGAATGGTCTCACCTTTTGATCAGATTATGAGGTTCCAGGTCAAAAGCCTTTTCTTAATCGAATCTGACTCTCTCCCATATGCCACCAGTTGCCAACAACACTGACCTAAGCAGGACACATCATGAATTCTGCTGTTTGCTAGACACGTATGTGTTTATGCAGTTAGTTCATGCTAAACGGGCCCCCCACTTCTTTTTATTTTCTTTAAAAAAAAATATATTTTCTTAAATCTTTACTTTTTTATTTTTTTATAAATATTTCTTGTGCATGCTGCCCGCAAAAATGAAACAGATTGTAGAATCCAGTTGGTTCGTAGACGGTTTGTGAGATGATGGGCCACTGGGTGCAGACTCTTAAAGGGCCCCCCCACTCCTATCCAGTCAGGTACACTGACTTTTCCGCACAGATACAATTAATGGTAAAACATATAAAGGAAGTCAGTGTTCCCACAGAATTTAGGAATACAGTGGGAGGGACCCTGGTCCTTGTTGGGGGGTCCGGGGGCATCCCCCCCAGAAGAAAAATTGTGCCTTTTGAATTAAAATGCATCAATCTGGTGCACTTTGAGGGGAAAATTAAGTGGCTATATCAAATCCTGAGATGCAGAGGGAACATTATTTTTCTGATTTTTCTTAATCAGGCAGCACTCTTTACTCTGCAACTGTAAAAACTGTACAGTAGGTTGGTCTGCAGACCCATGTTCTATGATGGAGAGACTCATTTCAACAGATAAAGGGTGGATAGCTACTTTTTATGAACAGTATAGAATTTACACATAGAAATCTTATTCCTGTATGTGTGTGGGGGCCCTAAAGGCTCATCATGAAGCCCCTTATACAGAGCTACTAATGCTGTTTTCTTATGCTTTTGTATTTCTCCCCTATAGTTGAGGGGCCCATGATGATTTCTTTCCTTATATTTAGGCTTATTCCTTTTTGGACCATGTTATTGACATGAGTGACTGAGCTCTTTGACAATGCGACATGAAAAGTTACTATGAGGAAGGAACAGCAATGTGCATTGTAAAACATTCCAATAGACTGTGTGCTGTGTTCTTACTGTGTTGTTTGGTGCATTATTCCTTTGGGAGCTGTTCACCTGTGCGAGTGCTGAAAAGACAGCTCCCATACTCTCTCTCTCTTTCTCTCTCTCTTTCTCTCTCTCTCTCTCTCTCTCTCTCTCTCTCTCTCTCTCTCTCTCTCTCTCTCTCTCTCTCTCTCTCTCTCTCTCTCTCTCTGTCCCCCTTTCAGTATCCCCACGGGCATAAGAATGACACAATGTCTGTGTTGCCTTAAGATTTCAACGTTCACTGTCATGTCGGCTCATGGGCACACAGGTCAGTGCATGGCGCAGTGGAGATAAAGCACCTGCTGCAGTCTGGAAACATGCATGCCGACTAGACTTATTCAAGGCAACTGGCTTGCAACGGCACAGTGGTGCACTGACCATGAAACAATATGTATCCCTCCCTCCAGATGTGGGTTAAACCATGACACACTGGTTTAATCCGCGGATTATCTAACCTCCTCACGCAATCCCACAAATGAAAAGGAACGAGAGTGACTTGTAGCCATTTTTATTTGTGCATATGTTTAAATGCGTGTTAACTAGGCTTTCCTATAAAAACTGGAGCAATGCATCATTCCACTTGTTAATTTACGTGTGTGTAGCGGCAACATTTTTAGGTAACCCGGAGAAAGCTGCTTTTCACAGTTCACAGCATCAGTGCGCGCCAGAGAGGCGGGGCAGTCTGTGACCCGGTTAGACGTAAAACAAGAGAGGCTCCTGTCTCCATCGTTTCAGATTAGGGGGACATCTCCGAGTGATAGTGGAAGCCACAATGTCTGACTGCAGAAGACAGTGGAACCGGGAAGATGAGCTACCAGTTTACCTGGCGGGACCGATCCCCACCGGCCCCAACCAGAGGAAAAGCTACGGGATGTTCAGCTCCGTGGAGGGGGCGTTTGATAGCAAGACCATAGACTTTGATAACTACGCCGTGGGGAGGAAAGGCAGCCGCACCCCGAGAAGCGGGAGCCGGGAGAGGATCTTGGACACCGGTGAGCCCATGGGCAAGAGCCGCAGCGAAGCCCGGCAGGGGTCACTGACAAACTCGCCCATGGAGACAGACGACGGACGCCCCAATGTTGAGGTCAGACATCCATCGGTGAAGGAAAGCCCAAATGGGAAGGTAAATCCGACGAGCATTTCTTCTCTGTCTGGATTTATGGTTGACATTCTGATGGCTGTCATGTAGGCCTATGAACTGGTTTCCAGTGTCATTGAATGTGATAAGAAAAACACACTAGT
This sequence comes from Ammodytes marinus, assembly GCF_949987685.1. Lineage (NCBI taxonomy): Eukaryota > Metazoa > Chordata > Actinopteri > Uranoscopiformes > Ammodytidae > Ammodytes > Ammodytes marinus. Next base: position 15,568,597 of record NC_137235.1, read on the forward strand.
GAACTGCTGGCCTATTTAGAGAAATAACAATGACTCCTTCGAACGTCTGCAATCATAAATACCGTAGTTTGAATCCCTCGTTTTGGTAGAACTGTCGCCTTATTCATTTCATCCCCCCTAGGAGTTGTAGCCTAATTCTGAGACAAATTCCTCAGTCTGCATAAATGATGAACTTGTGTGCTGCAATGCAGTTTGGCCATTTTGGTTTACATCTACGCAGCTCTGAACACATTCTCCAAAAAGATGCACAAGCACGACGATATAGCGACTCGGTAATCTGTGGTGCTGAATTGGACAGCGAATCCCTCGCTGTATTGTTGTTGTGCTCTCACGAGAGCTGTTGATGTGTGTGCGCGTGTAAACGGTGTGATGAACACCGTCTCACTCGGTGCCTGCAGTGAATGCCACCTTTCAGAAGCTCGCTTTCCGCACGCACGCACGCACACACTTACGGGATCGTCACCTGTCTCTCACGATGCGCACTCCACGCATCCTGACGCAGCCGTACGGCGGCGGATTCATCGCTCTCTCTTTCACACACGGAAACAATAACAAACTCACTTCGGGGTAAACAAAGGGGCGCAGAGCGCAGGGCGCCAACCCGCTTCTGAGTTGACTGCCCGGGGGCAGAGTGAAGGAGAAAGCATGTCTGGGACCAGTTTCCAGGGGAAGAACGGCTTCCCCCATCTGACGGTAAGGGACCCGGCCTGGCAAGCAGCGTTGGCCGGAGAAGCACAGCGATTGGAATGCAAATCCCTACTGCCAATGCCGGCAAAGTGGGGATTAAATTCTTAGCGAGGCGGCAAAGAGCAGAAGGCCCCTCTAATGTTTCTCCTATGCGAAACAGAAAACCCAAGACAGAGAAGTACCGATTCTCAATGTCTGCGTGTCAAATCGAGCGCGTATTCTTGCTCAGGATTGGAAACAATTGTGTAATCTCGCTGCCTGTCAAAGGGATTATTTCGGTTGACGTGACTGTCAAATCAGGAGTCGCTCAGAATACAATTGCGTTCGTGAAAAAACACAAAGGTGTGGTTGGTATAGGCTATTATTTTTCATCGGAAATCCAAAGGCATCAAATAATTAAAAATACTTGGCATTATGCTGCATGTAATGGTGGAGACAGGAAATAATTCGAAGATGCTGTTCAGCAGACCAGAGCTGTCATCTGAACGAATGATAACTGGTTACTATAGAGACATACTGTAACATCTTCCCATTGCTGTTGCCAGGCGCCATACAAAGTATTAGAGGATTTGGCCAATATCTGAGAAAAACGTGTTTTACACAGTGCTTCTACTGTAAATAGTAATTTTTTTATTGGACTTGTGATTTCATCCCACATCAATTATTGCAAATATGAGAGGCCTCACCCATGCCTAGACTTTCCGGGTATGCCAGAGATTGCATAATGTGCAATAAATCAAAATGTCAAGATTGAGTTCAACCCATCCATCTTTCCTTCCCTTTCTCTCTCTCTCTCTCTCTCTCTCTCTCTCTCTCTCTCTCTCTCTCTCTCTCTCTCTCTCTCTCTCTGTACTTCTCCCCTGCAGAGTGAAAAGCTGTTGATCAAAGGAGGGCGGGTGGTCAACGATGACCAGTCTGTTTATGCAGATGTCTATATCGAGGATGGGCTCATCAAGTGCGTATATAAGGAGCTAATTATGTCACAGTTTTGTGGAATCATGGAAATGTATAGACTTAAAGAATGTCAATGTTTTTGTGATAATGATTTCACATCCTTATTCCCTTTGACCCTTTCCATCTCTTCACCCTTCACATCCCCTTTTCACCCACACACCCATGTATTTTCCTGGGGTATTCATATTTTCCTGTTGTCTCATGCACTCCTCTGTTCCCTGCTTTCATCCACCCCCTTTGTCTCTCTACCTGTGTCTGTTCTTGGGACAGGCAGGTGGGGGAGGATCTGCTCGTGCCTGGGGGCGTCAAGGTGATCGAGGCTAATGGCCTCATGGTGATACCAGGCGGGATAGATGTAAACACCTGTCTGATGAAATCTTACTGGGGCACAGAGCCCGTAGATGATTTCCTGCTGGGCACCAAGGCTGCACTTGCCGGGGGTACCACCATGATCAGTGAGTGTGGAGGCCCAGACGCAGCAGCACATACATAGACACACAACATACTTTAACCAATGTCATTCGTGTGTTGAAAAATGTTGATCATCTTTCCACCTTAACCATTAAACCCCTAATGACCTTTTAGTTGACCATGTGACCCCCCAGCCCGGGGACAGTCTGCTGGAGGCGTTTGAGCACTGGCAGGAGGCTGCAGATAGGAAGGCGTGTTGCGATTACTCCCTGCACGTGGACATCCCCCAGTGGAATGAGACTGTGAAAGACGAGCTGGAACTGCTGGTGCACGACAAAGGTACTTCTAGTTTCAAAATATGGTTGTCCGGGAAAGCTGTGGTCATTGCTGTAATGCTTTGTTTCGGTTCCAATTTTCATCCCCCATATTGGACTCATTTCAGAAGAACAACAAGGACAGATTTAGAAACAATTTGGCCCAGGCAGCGTTGAATCCTCTTACAGTGAAGGCACAGTGGAAATCCATTATTCTCATTACGGTGCTGTCATGGTGGCAGAGTATAAAGTTTGCTTGTAATCTTTCTTAAGTAAAAAATCACTAGTCTTTTGGGGATGATGCTACAAAATAATGCAGTAAATGAGACAAAAGCTGCGGCTTGTGAGACCAATTTATTTCAAGAATAAAGTGGAGAGTTGTAATTCTTGGCTCAGATGCTAAACATAAACAAGCTCTGCACACTTTTTAAGTCAGACAAGGGATGGTTAAATTTCTGTACTTTGCAACTTTAAATTGGCCATTCATCTTGACTTTATTTATTGCAACTTTTCCATTTGATATGTTACTTAGGCTACACTGACATAATTTGTCTGTGTAATGCTTGCCGCTGCCCTTCATTACCTTCTTGTCATGTTGCCAGGTGTCAACTCCTTCCAAGTGTACATGGCCTATAAGGATGTGTACCAGATGTCAGACTCTGAAGTATGTTTTATAATCACTAATCACAAATTTCATCCATGTAAATGTGTGGCTTTGGCCTTTTTCCCTTCCACTACTAATCCCTTATTTGTTTTTGGACTTAACCCTCTCTCAGCTGTATGAGGCTTTCTCCTTCCTGAAGCAGCTTGGAGCTGTGGTGTTAGTCCATGCTGAAAATGGAGACCTGATTGCTCAGGTATGTGTTACATAACATACTTTATTTTGTTTCATTTGCAGGCAACTGGCTGCCCATACCTCGTGCAAAACCATCAAATACTGTCAGTAGCTTTACTCAGCTGATCAGTTTACTGTGGTGAAATAACGAACAATGTATCATGGCAGAACATAAATCATGGCCAATCTTTTACCTTTATAGTCCCCCTGCAAACGCCACTGCATTTGACTGATAGTCTAGTTATATAAAACCCCAGCTCTTAGAAAGAGAGAGGGAGAGGGAGAGAGAGAGGGAGAGGAAGAGGGAGAGGGAGAGGGAGAGGGAGAGGGAGAGGGAGAGGGAGAGGGAGAGGGAGAGGGAGAGGGAGAGGGAGAGGGAGAAGGCGGGAGGACTAATACTGCAGTTACTGCTGGCTATGACAGGTTTATCATAGGCCACCTTTGCAGTTATTACACTAATGATGTTATGTAATGTTCTGATAATGCTGACAGACATGATCAGAAGCGTTAGTCGTAGTCATGGAGGCAATGGTCCTAATTAAGGGGACAATTATGGCAAATAACATGATGTGTGTGAAGGTAAATGACAGTTATGAATAATAATGGGAGTGCTTAATGAAATACTTGTTAACCTTACTGTAATGGCAATAGAGAAATGGGTGGTGAAATACCTCGACAAGTGCCAACCACCCTGAGTGCAAAAGATAAAACCTTAAAACAGAAGGGAGATGGAGGTGGTTCTCATTGGGCATTGTCAGAAGCACAGCAACTGCTGCCGACAAAAGCTTCCCACGGTGCTTTTGCATCCTGAGATTACAAAGAACACTTTATTTTCAAGCATGACAGACCATGAAATTTCCATTTCACAGCTGTGAGATGCCAGAAAAGGCACAACAATTAGTCTTGTGGCGTAAACATGATCGACATGTGCTGTATGTAATGCTGACAGTTATTGTTGTGGCTATGACGTTACATATTTTCATTTGTGTTTAAGGAACAAAGAAAAATACTCGGAATGGGAATCACCGGACCTGAAGGCCATCCTCTGAGTCGTCCTGAAGAGGTGATGTGATATTTTTTTATACTGTAGTTCATCCATCCATCCATCCATCCATCCATCCATCCATCCATCCATCCATCCATCCATCCATCCATCCATCCATCCATCCATAGGTTTAAACGTTTTCTTCACATATTTTTATAACAGCTTGAGGCTGAGGCGGTGTTCCGTGCCATCACTCTTGGTAACCGTGTGAACTGCCCTGTCTACATCACCAAGGTGATGAGCAAGAGTGCAGCTGATACTATCACCCAGGCCCGTAGGAAAGGTCAGCCTCTCCATTTCTTTTTCCCTTACTGGTTCTCCATCAGTTTATGTGTTGGATTCAATTTTTTTTACATGAATCTTAAGGTGTTTATGAATTGGTTATTTTCAAATCCTGACCTTCAATATCCAATATCTGCCCTTCTAGGTTCTATAGTTTTTGGGGAACCAATTACAGCCAGCCTGGCCACTGACGGTTCTCACTATTGGAGCAAGAACTGGGCCAAAGCGGCTGCTTACGTGACCTCCCCACCTTTGAGTCCTGACCCCACAACCCCGGACCACCTGCACACACTGCTGGCTAAGTAAGTGTTAAACCTTTTCAGCAATGGAAGCACATGATGTATCTAAGTAAACACACTAACATCTCTTTTCAATGAAAGGCCCTGGTGTTTTACAGGATGTGTTGAGAATGCTCTCTATAGTATATTTCATGAACACTAGGAAATATAAACACTTTTCTAATGAATGTAGAGGAAGGTTAGACAAAGTGTTTGAATAAGAAATAACCTCTGCAGGAAGTGAAATGAAAATACATCAAAGGAGACACAAGGATCTAACTCTCACTGTTTGCCCTTAGATAGTCATGTTCATTTGTATTCATGCTACAGAAAAACTGATAGCGCAACACACAATGTCAGACCAGCTTTAGTGAAATAGATAACAGAGAGAAGGTGAACTTGTGAAGAAAAGATGGGCAGAACAAAGTCCAGAGAGACTTCATGATGGTATTTTGAGTATATAGTCAATTTCAAGCCACTTTAATTGTACATCTGTATACAGATAGACAATCTTTCATTGTCCCCTTGTGAACAATTACATCTAAAGTCTAATGTCTAAAAGTCTAAGTATAATAGTATATGTGTACTATTATTAATGTATAACGTTCAAATACAAGTTATAATTCATGAGAATAATAGAGAGGGGAAAAGTGCCTCAGATCAAACACACCTCACTTCTAAGTTTAAACTTCTCACACACGGAACATACTGCTGTACACTTTTCACTGTCCCCGATTCCATAAATAGCACAGGAAGGATGATCCTTCATCATCGGTTGCCTTGGCTACAAACTGCCTTCCTCCCACTCCTCCTCTTCCTCCACCTCCCCACTCTGCCTCCACCCTTCATCTGCAACTCCAGCTTCTCAGGGTGTGGCAGTGCTGTGATAGTGCTGTTGTATTTAGGCTTTGGCTGAAACGACAGGGTGTATGTTTAGGTTATATTTTCAGGGACAAGAACAAAAGAACAACACTATTCATCACGTTTAGTGCCACCATTTATATCCATAATAAGCACTCCTATTGCATTGGGACAATGATCCCACAGCTTCAGTATCCTTAAGTCATCAATATAATTAACTAATTATTTTATTTTATTTTATTTTAAGAGTATAGTCATAGCTCTTTGTCACTCAAATTCTGCCTCTTACATATTTGAGGATAAGAAATATATGTTAATGACCTTCTGATACAGAGTGTATCTTTTTGATGCCATCTAGTCAATGTTGTAGGGTCTGCTATTGCAGTTGTGTTGCAACATTCTGACTGGTTCAGCTGTTTAGTTGTTCTGCCCCAGGCCACTTCATGACTTGTACTTCACCTCACTAACTCAATGGGGACACCTAGTGGCTAATAGTAGAAATGTCTCTCTTTGTGATTACTATGATTGCTTCACTGTAAGTATTGTATTAAAACTGGGATTTGTAGCCAGATTTTGTTTAGTCGATTGAACTGCCCATATTTTAAATTGCAGGGAACAATATGCTATATGATTGGTCAATAACCGCAGGGTTAATGGTATCCAAATGATATCATATAACTTTCTTGATACAGTGGGGACCTACAGGTTGTGGGAAGCGCTCACTGCACGTACAGCACTTCCCAGAAAGCCATCGGTAAAGAAGATTTCACCCTGATCCCTGAGGGAACCAATGGAGTGGAGGAGAGGATGGGTTTCGTTTGGGACAAGGCTGTGGTGAGTAACAAGGACATGTGTGTGTGTGTGTGTGTTTTTTGTTGCAGATATTAGTGTGAGTTTTCAGACACACTTGACTTTCCCTGCTCTGTCTCTTAGGCCATGGGGAAGATGGATGAGAACCAATTTGTGGCTGTCACTTCCACCAACGCTGCTAAAATCTTCAACTTGTACCCGCGCAAAGGCCGGATAGCGGTGGGCTCTGACGCTGACATTGTCATCTGGGACCCTGACAGCACCAAAACCATCACTGCCAAACTCCAGCAATCGGTGAGCAAAAAAAAAACAATAAGAAAAGACAAGAAAAAGTAGGGGAGATGGAAAGGAAAGAATGAAAATGGAGGACGGAATGATCTTTAATAAGAACAAAGGGACAAACCAGCTCATTAGGTGCATGTTCCGACTGTATGTAAACTAAACTGATGTTGACATGCTAAGCACACAAAGGGCAAATAACAAAAGAAAGGCTGCAAGAAAGAGGGTTCCACATGGTATATGGTAGTGAGGGAAAAAGGAAAAATAAAAATAAAAGGAAATTTAAGTTTTAAGTTGAATATACTATTCAGTCATTATTATGGGCTGTATGATGCCATATTGCATAGTTGTGCTAGTTGATAAATTATACAACATAAAATAACAATACAAACTGGTTATTAAGGTCACACTGTATGTATGTGTGAACTGGCAAGCCAGCATGGGATTTATTGTGAACGTTTCAGGTCATCTTATTCCCCTTACACACTGTATATTCTAGCCATGCAGATTTTTTTTTCTCAACTCCGCTGCCCTAAAAAATGTAAAAAGGTGAACGAAATGTTTTTTTATTTGCCCACAGCATTAACACATTTGGTTAACACTTTACAATAAGGTTTACATTAATTCACTGTAAGTAAATGATTAGTTAATGCTATTAATGGTTATTTATTGCATAGCTAATGCTTATTAGGCATTAAAAAACTGTTAATGCTTATTTGTTATGCTTAATTAATGCTTGGTTAATACTTAGATAATGCTTTTTAAACATTAACAAAGCATTTATTAACAGTACGTTAATGCTTAGTTAATGCCTAGTAAGCATTAACTAAACATAAAGTAACAATTAATTAGTGTACCCTTATTGTAAAGTGTTTATAATTTATATATTTATAATGACATTGAAATGTCTTCATAAAAAGTTGCTTCAGTGGGAGCTTATCACAGTGAGGACTGGGGTTTAAACGCGACACAGTTGTTTTAATCCTCTGATCCCCTAGAGAAAATTTCAATTTATGCCCTTTGTACTGAGAAACCTCAGAGATGAATATTTCAAAAGCCAGACAAATAAGACCAAAGCTATCCCCATTACCAGATGCCCCAAGAGTTTTTTTTAAAAACGTTTTGCAATTTAGATGAACCCAGCCTTTAGGTTTCAATAGAAAATGCATGCATTTGAACTCATCATTTGGCCTCGGAGGTTTACATTTGCATTTGAGCAATATGAAACAATACAATGGAGATAGCCGACAGTAGTTAATATATTCATTCTGCTCTTCCACTCTTAAATACCCTAATCCAGACTGGTGCTGTTTTAAGGTTATAATCCCCCTTCACCCATCACTTTGCTGCCATGTCTCCACCCATCCCCCTGTATCCACGCCGTCACTCTTCCTACAGTATATGCCTCCAAGCCTCTCACTTATTCATCCCCCATCTTCTCGAATGCTGCATTTTACCGCATTTATTAAGCCTTCTGATACAATGCTTGCTGAAATAGCACAGCGGGGCAGAGACAGTGCAGGGTTTCACTGTTCTAAATGCTGGGGGGAAATGAAAACGATACCCCTTGTTCATCTGCTAAAATCCCATTTCCCGCATGTTTTGTCTGACATGTCTTATCCCTCTGCACACAGGCTTCTGAATACAACATCTTTGAGGGTCTGGAGTGCCGTGGGGGTCCAGCACTGGTGTTGAGTCAAGGTCGGGTTGTTTATGAGGAAGGCAATCTGCAGGTTCAGCAGGGAACCGGACGATTTATTCCCCGCAAGCACTTCCCAGACCACGCTTACCAGCGCGTGAAGTTCAGGAACCAGGTAAAGCACACAGCCCATTATAAAAAAAACATTGCCACAGCAGTATTAAAAATGTGACATTTAAAATGTATTCATAAAAGCAAACTGACAACCTTCACTTGCCATGCTATACTTTGTGTTGTGTATTGTTGGGTTGGAAAACGGAGGCAGAATGTAGCTTCACATTTGGTCAATGCACCAAAGTTAAACAGTATACACAAACTTACTGGTTTACTGTTCTAAAATGACCATACTTTTGATTCTACAAAATATATTTCACAGCTGTTGGTATATTTACATTCTGTCGTCACTTCTACAATGACTGATAGCAACTTAACATTTGCCAATTTGTCATGTTTTATGGTGACACTTTATTTATTTTTTGTTTTATTTTACCTTTATTTAACCAGGCAGGTCATTGATAAAGAAATTCTTATTTACAAAGATGGCCTGGCAAAAGAAAAAAAGCCTTTTGAGGGGAGGGGGCTGGAAAAAAGGTAAAATTAAATGTTAAAAGGACAAACAGCACACACCCACGGAACCGAGTATGAGACAAACAGCGGTAAACAAACTCACATTATCAGCACAGTTAATATGGCAGCAGTTTACAACATTTTCAATCCCTGTCTGCTTGCAAACAGTCACAGAAAAAAACAAAAAGTTAAACGGACAGTGGCACACATCCAAACATGCATACCATTCACAGCAGGGACTTGTGGATCAGGCCATTTTGTTTCTGAAGAATCACTCATTTTCTTTGGCTCTGTGTTTGTGTTTCTGTGTGTTTTCTATTCAGGACAACGGCAAGCAGGGCGTCACTCGTGGGATGTATGATGGCCCTGTGTATGATTACGTTCCTCCCACCCCTAAATATATCACTCCTTCTCCGTCGGCCAAAACTTCTCCCACCTCTCACCAGCCACAACCGATACGCAATCTTCACCAGTCGAACTTCAGCCTATCAGGTAGTCCAGTCATTCCTTTGATGCTTTTTAATGTGTGAAATGGAAGAAAAAAATGTCCAAATGACTATGGCTGCGTTCCAAATCACATACTCTTTTTTTCTATTGGTCACAATAAGGTTACATTAATTAACTGTTAGTTACTGCTTAGTTAAGGCGTACCAAGCATTTACTAAGCATTACCTAACTGTTAATACATGCTTAGTAAATGCTTGATAAACATAAACTAAGCATCACCTTTTTTCTACCATACTAAATAGCAGAAAGTATGGGTATTGGAACGCAGGGTATGAGGTTCTGAATGAAACAGATTTTAATCTTAACTGTCGACATACATTTCCCAGGGGCACAGTTTGATGACAACATCCCTCGTCGGTCTGGCCACCGTATTGTAGCACCCCCAGGTGGCCGCTCCAACATCTCCAACCTCGGTTGAACACCTGACTGCACACAAAAAGTTGTGGGGTTTCTCCTCTTGATTGTATGTGAGTGTATATGTACGAAGAGATGGTATGAATGAATACCTTTGTATTTTTTGGTACAATGGTAACATGCTCTTTTAAGACCATTATTATCATTTTTTTTATCCCTTTGCCTTGAGCCCGTGGTCACAGAAGAAAACATATTTATACTTCCAAAAAACATAGTGTGATTTGCAATCAATCAAGACATTAGAACATGTGAAAAACTCACAGACAGATGCATGGTCATGCACACACAAGCACACTCACAGATCCAGTGTTGGACCCCCCTCCAAGCACTCAAATGTGACCAAAGTGTTATGTCATAGTAGTGTTATCTCCTTTGTGTGAGCATGCACCCCCTTTTCCTCCCTTACCTTCCCTGTCTTGCTGTGTGGGTCTGCTTAGATATGGTGCTGCTTTCCACACATCTGGTGGACCACTGAAGAAATAACCGAATTCTTCCGTATCTTTTGTTCGACATCTTGGTAATATTTATTTCAGTGTAGCTCACGTGGATCAGCTATACATATTGCATGGACACATCTTTAGATGTTGCACTATACTTGTGATTTCTTGTTACAAATGGGGAGAACAGTTACAATTGTACTCAAGGCACATTTGGTTTTGATAGCACAAATGTATTCCTATATACTAGTTAAATGTATGCTTTGAACACATAATGGCATTCACTGTGGAAAGAGCCGGCTGTAACTAGCTTCAAAATACATTCATGCATTCTAACATTACTGTGAACTTCAAAGAAAGCAATGCAAATTCTTATCCACCTTCAGATTCTATATGCAAACGTGTCAATACTCTCAATAATGTCAATAATGAGCAACTAGATGAGTTGATACAAATACAAATAAAGCTATGGACACGCAAAATGAAATTGTCTAGGTTGTTGTACCTACATAATAGACTTTTTGATGTGTGTGATCGTTTTCTTTCAATCACTAATGCCAGAAGTAGATCTTTGTTGTATTAACATGCTCAACGTACTGCTGTAAGGGCTTCAGCTCCCACCTCTGCTTCTTTAAAACCTCACTGAGAATCTTTTTGAGCTGTTTCTATTTTATTTAATTGATTCCGGATTTTTTCTTGGTACATTTAGTGTTTCTATGCTGCTGTTTCTTTGCTGTTGTCCGTTGTCTCCAATGGAACCACTGATGAAATGATCAATAAAGACTTGCCTGTTGACTATCAAAAATTATGAAAAAAAAATCCTCAAGAGTCTGTATACCATCTACACTAGACTGATATTGTGTGGCTCCGTCTGTTTTTGTCATTCAGATACTTGGAGTCCTTTCTCATGCCATGTTTTTGTCTTTGTCTACTGAGTTTCTCTTGCACAGGTAGTTTTTGCTAAGTAATTATGTCAGGTTTAATTGCAAGAGCTTCATATAGACAAAATGTTTTCAAAACCTTGAGACACACACCATGCCAAAAAGAACCTTGACAGACCCATCAAGGTGAGACACACACAATCACAGTAAACACAATTTTTTCCCCCTTGTATTCCACTCCAATACAAAAATACACTATTGTGGTCATTTTTCACTATTATATTTTCTTTTTGTGTTACAACAAAGGGGCCTGTCAATCATTCTAAAAATGTGATTTGCATGCTTGAAAAACTCATTTTATCCTTCAAACTTTTAAATATTAAGTGGAGAAAGACACTTAATCAATCATTTGCTATGGTAAAAGTATCATCAGGTTATCATAAGGGTCATTGAGACCACAGGGATTAACATGCATTCTATGGCAATTTGTTCGATGCATGGCAACAATGAATTGCGTCTGATAAGTCCATTTGTATTTCACATGAAAACATTTGTTGAAGCATTGAAAAGGTTGCCATGAAAAAAGGGATGAAATAATGAACCCTATATAAATTTAAAGCAAATATGACTATAGGCCATAATGACATTATGAAAGCTTTGTATGCAATGCATTTTGTCTGTGTCTGTTTATGGCATTATTTCAGAAATTAAATAATAAAAGAGTCTTTCGACAAATTTAATTGAAAATTATTTTGATCTGTTTTTGCAAATAAGTACACAGAACAAGGACAGGATAGGCCCTTCCAGAATATGCCATTCCAGCAGAATCATTAAAGTGGATAGAACAGATCAGCCAGTTAGAGAACCAGGCTGATACGTTCTGTCAATACAAAGCGCTCATGTTAGAACAATGCTAATGTAGCATGACACTTTCAAAATATGAAAGTGTCATGCTACATTAGCATTGTTCAAACATGTGCGCAGATGTCACACACTTAATAAGATGATACATATTATATTTTTTTCTAAACAGTAATGCTGCAATGTGCAGTTCATCAAATTGTTATTAATTTAAAAGTTTGACAAATTAATTAAATATGGCAGTCAGTCAGTCTGCACTTCTTTTCAACACTTGGATCCAGAGGAAGATGTCTTGACTCTTGACAAACCATCTGCCAGACTGCAATTACGTTTGCTATTAAATTGAATTGACATATTGCAGTTTTCCTGCATAAGCTGTGCCAGTGAAAGCACCAGAGACTGGTATGTATATAAATATCGTGTTAAACTGTACTTGTCAGCTTGTTATCAGCTTGAGAATGCTGTCACTTTCAATGTGTCATAACACAGTATCAAATAGGGCACACATGTACTATATATAAGCCCATCTGTTAGAGTCCCAGGGGAATGTTTCCTTTTATTGTAGTCCTCAACAACAGCTCATTTGCTTTGCTGCATTCTTGCTTTTCATCTGATAGATATTTGCATCACCTACTGTGTTGCAAATAATTTGTTGAGAGGAAAACAGTTTGAGATAGATTGAAATTGGTGTTTTTTAAAATTCTAATTGCCTGAGTTGCATAAATATTAAAATAACTGTTTCAGCAAACATTATCACCATTACACTGTCTTTTTTAAGAAAAATTATGTATATGGAAATGACTTCTGACAGTGTGTATGATTAGATGTGTTATTTGTATCCCACATATCATGCTTGCTATACGTAGGGGAAGGTGGGGTGATTTGTGCAACTTTTTACTCAAAGTGATTTTAAAGTGAGGCCTTGACTGTTATGTCTCCAACTCAAATATGTACATATATTTCAGGATGTTGTGCATCCCTGGCAATAAAAACTTTGGATCTGGAATAAACTGTTTAAGAAATATAGCTTTCGGAAAAAAAGTTGTCTTGTCGCACAAATCACCCCACGTAGTGGGGTGATTTGTGCGTCATTGTGTCACAATGACAAAGTCACCATCATCATCTTTCTGGCCATCTGAACTCTCATCAGTGGTGTCGTTAAGTGGAATTGAGATGTCACTCTCTTCTGAGCTACTGTAGACAATCACTTTCTTTTGGTGACCAGCGTATACAGCCATGCCACTGGCACAACTCTCAGAAATGTACTTTGCACTAGTTGCTCCGTGCTTGTGGAACCAACTGCCACCTGACAAATGTGATTTCCCCCTACATTTCTGCCTTTAAATCAAGGCTCAAAACCCATATGTACACCCTGGTGTTTCCTCCCCATTAACCTCTGCACTACTTACTTACCTCTGCACTACTATCTGTGTTTATGTGGATGTATGGGCTTTACGTCTTTTATTTTGGTTATTGTTATTTTACCTTCATTGTTTACCTACTGAATGCACTATGTACTGCACTTTGGACAGTGCAAACTGTCATAAATGTGCTTTTATAAATACATTTTACTTACTTACTTACTTATAACTCACCCAGGCCCTTGCGCACAAATCACCCCATCCCCAGAATTTTGGATAATAGGCATGATGCAGCAATTTAGGGTTGACATTGTGCTAACTATATAGACTCAAAGTGTAGCATACCAAAGCACTAAAACATGTGTCATATGTTTTCAAACGTGTCTATAATTGTTCAGACACAATAATCAAAAAACCTTGATCATGGAAATTTTACTTTGAAAGGCAAAACACAGTTTTTTTAGCTTAAATGTGCTTATATCTTATTCCTTGTGTCTCCCTTCTTTACAGGATGAGTCAAATGGATGGCTCTTCTTAAATATGTGGTCACATTTCCAATTTCTTCCACGGTTTTCTAGAAACAAGGGGTTTTGCAACTTCCAAAATGCACAAATCACCCCACCTTCCCCTATATGAGGAAATATTTTATAGCTCTTTGCATTTTCCTTGCTGAAGTATGCCAAGTATGTTCTTGTCTTAATATTGCGAAATGTTAAAAAAACATGCTCTTATGCATTATTGCAGAGTAGCAATAGCACATAGGTTGATTGATCTTTCATTTCTGTGGACATATGGTTGACCTAGTGAAACCTTTTTGAGTCTGCCAAGTTGAGATATTTATCTATAATATACACTGTATATTTGACAAAAACATTTTCGAGCTCCTACTAAAGATGAACTGATTCCAGACAACATCACCTTCACAGAGAGCAACAGAGACCGGCACGCTGCTGCTGCCATTATCTGCTCTGGGAACAAACTAGAGGGATGTAATACTGAGCTCATGAGACTAAATTTAAGCAGGTTTTAGTATAAAAATAACGGCAATGTTAAACAGCCGAATATTGTGGCTGTGTGTGTTAAGGGTAAAGAGAAGTCTGATGAGGTGTCATAACAAGGCAGAGACTTCCCATCCCTTGAAAGGAACAGGCTGCTGTTTAGTAATACCTGGAGGTCAACAGCATCCAGGCAAAGTACTGTGCCAGCTGTGCTGTTCTTCTACCACTGATGGCTCCCCAGGTCCCAATACTGTGCATTTTTGAGCTGCAATTAATTCACTCTTATTGTACACCGTATATTATAATGCCAAGCACTTATCTTATTATACTATGTGTTCCAAGTGTTGCATCGAAGGTTAATATAATTAATTGTTTATTATTATTATATTAGTATTACTGTCTTTGACTTAGTTGACCTTATGATTATACATAATCAACTTGTTTTACCTGACATTATTACACATGTTTTTCACAGCTATGAACCAAATTATTAGGAGTACTTCTAACCCACACTGCAACACTCCCTTTTATCCAGTTGGTGTCCATGTTGAGCTTTGTTTAAAGGTCAAGCCTGTTCTTGAGGCATGTTTACTGTGGATACATGGAGGTTCATGAGAGGTTTACACATTTTGAAATGAAACTAAAAAATATTCTCACCCTATTATTTCCACTTAAAACAAAAAATTAAAAAATGGGTAAGTAGGGGAGAACGGGGGAATCTGAGGCATCGGGTAATGTGAGCCACCCCCTGTATCTAGGCAACGGAAAATATTTGTGGTCATGTGAGATATATGTTTTCAAGCCCCTCTCATTTCCCCATGGCCCTGAAAGAGAGGACCTCATGGTGCTGTGGTAAACATGTTTTTTTCACCAAAATAGGTATTTTGCATGTAAAAGTAAATTTTCTTGCTGTCAACTTAATCAACTGTTGTGCCAAAGCAAATGTATTCACATAGAAAAACTTCTATCATACGTGTTGATGAACTACCAACTAACATATGAAACCATGTGATGCTGATAACTGAAGATTAGCCTGAAATGCTAAGAGAGGTAGTTTTTTCTCAAATTGTGGTGGTGGGGGAAAGTGAGCCAAATGCCACTGAGCCACTGTCTCACTTTCCCCCACCATGAGGCACAAGTTAAGTTTAGTCTTAAACATATTTTAATGTAAAATTACATGACATATGTTTTATTTTAATGTCATACACATTGTAGAAAAGCCATCATGCCAAGGAAATACACCAGGAAGACGACCTGGGCCAACCACACGGAAAGAGCACCTTCTCATCTTTCCCTGTAACGTTCAGGGCTGCAATGTAGAGTAGGCCTAGTTGTAGAGTATGACAGGCTGATGTTATAAACCAGTTGGGTCTTCTCCTGTGTTCTGAGTCCCAGGCTGTTCTGATTTTCCTATGCTTTGACCCCCTGACACTAGCTGGCTCTAAGGGTCCTGTGTTCTGACCCCCAGACTGTGTTCTAATCTAACTGATTATAACTTTCATTTGAATCTTATTAAAACCTTTTGAATTATAATATGTTGTATTTGATTTTGTTCAGAGTTACTTTCAAGTGTTTAGAAAATTTGCTTTGCTTAATTGACCAAACCCCATCATTCTTTTGCTAGTCCGACATTAGTTCTGGAATGTGTGGCTAGCTTTCAGGATTCTTACTGTTACAATATGTGTTGTTATGGTAGTTTCAGAGTGGAAAAAGTAAGTGGATCAGTTTACCCCACAGCTGGGGTAAAGTGAGCCACATGACAACTTTTTTTAAAACAATCATATTTTCACTGCCCTTTGTCTTGAAAAAATTCTGCTAATTCCCATTTCTAGGAAACATCCTGAATTAATGGGAAATGTGTAAATTTGAGTGATAAATAATTTTAGCTCGCTTAGAGGGGAGCAAATGTAAAAAGTGGCTCAGATTACCCCGTACTCCTCTACATTATTCTAGATTACAGACATTTAATTACACGTTTCAAGAGTACATCCTTGAGCTGCCTGATACCTACCCTAAAGTCACTACTGTCACAACAGCAGCTTGAAGCCATCACGTATCTACACACAAACCTAAAACTCCTAGATACACCACAAAACACCCGAGGAACTGTGAACAAGAAGAGACTGAAGCTAGAAAATAAAAAAAAATTCTCTTGCCTTTTAGAAGAAATTGACAACTGACAACTATTGACCAATCAGCAGGTCAGAAATACCTGGTGCAATCACTAAAACCAGCAAACATCGGCCCCTGCCGTCATCACACACACGCGCGCACACACACACACACACACACACACACACACACACACACACACACACACACACACACACACACACACACACACACACACACACACACACACACACACACACACACACACACACACACAGCTGTATTTTATAACTTTGTGAGGACCACAATCCAAGAGATATTTGTGAGGACAGAGAATATATAGAAAATTACACCATCGCTGGGCAAAACCATTTAATTAGGAACCAATTTACATTGGAATTACAGTAATGGTGAATTGCTGAAAAGGTTATTTCTATCACATAATTTTTATTTTCTCACCTCATAAAGATTTAAGAATCTGTGGAGTTTTAATTAGAAAAGTTTGTTTTGTTATAGCTAAGCATCATACAGTACATCTTACATCTTATCATGCTCAAGGACATGCTTTCATTTAAACTCATGTTATATGTTTATCACATCCCTCTGCCAAGAATGCTATTGGCACAGCTTTGATGAGTTCCGGCTGATGTGACCATGGAAAGATGAAGAGAAATAAATGACAGCCTACGGTGGAACACAGCAAGAATCAAATCTCACATCAACAACCGCCTACCGTATCAGCCAGAAAAGGTTTACAGCTCTGCTGCAAGGCTTTCCTGAACAGAGGAACACATCACTGACAGAGTGTATCACGTCTGCTTGTCTGTCTGAAATAATGTCTCTTTGGTGTTTGAGGGCTACAGCAACCTATAGACGGTGACTGCCTGAACACCAGAAAACATATCTCCCAACAGGATAATCTCAAATGAGAAAGATAGGGAATTTTCAACACATTACACACTTTTTCCTTTGGAAGCATGAGCCCAATGTTCTCCCTCTCTGCATGTGAATGGAATTAAAAGGCAATTCCCTTATGCCCACTTTCATTCAAATAGAAGTCTGCATAAGCCCCTGGAAGCATTTGACAAGTCCAAAGACCATTTGATGTACTGGACACTTTGTGATGAGGTTAACATTCAGGGGTTTACTTCGCCAGGTGCCTCCCTCTCGTCAATTTCCTCTATCCTCATAAAATCAATAAAATGCACATCCACTGGGTATATCCCTGGAATTTAATTAAGAGTTCAAAGAAACCCACAGCCTTTTCTTTTTAGCAGTGCAGACAATTCCGTGTCCATTTATCTGAAGAAACAGTTTGATTTATTTACAAAGCTTTTTTATGGTCACCACTTTATATGAGATGACATACAGCCAAACTTTTATTAATATGATACTTGATGCTTTTGTTGTTTCAGATGCTTGCTAATACATTTTATTGTGTGGTTTAATGATTTTTCTTTTATGTGTGTTTTTATGACTTTATTGCAGGCTGCAGACCAATTGGTCCTTTGGGGATGGTAATGTTTGGACTGTTTCCCCTTTCCCGGAGACCTACAACTGTGGTCAGTAAATTCATAATCTTTCATTGAAATCAGACTTTTACTGGATCTGACACAGGCTGGCATTTTATTACAAGTGATTATACAAATTGCAGATAATGAAGAAACAGGTCTATTGCCTTATAATCCATGCAGTGACATTTCAACTAAACCCTTAAGTAAATGTGAAAATAATATAAGCGTTAATTCTCATCAGCCTGGGAAAACTAAATGTAACTATTTCTATTCTTTGAATCCTCAAACGCCATAATTAACCTGCAGTGTGAATATTAGCTTGCTATTGTTTGAAAAATCCAATTAGTAGGCTGGATTTGCACTAAGTGATGGGACTGTGATGGGACAAAGTGCAGACCAACCTCATGGTTTGTTAAAATGGAGAACAGTGTAGTGCTGTTTGGTTGTTTTGATGTTTAAGATAATAGTCAGTTGAACATTCCAACATGTTATGTTTGTAGTTAGTTTTTATGTAACGTCATTTTTTAACCTTTCAGGCAGTCACAGTTAGGCCTACCTCTAACCCCCCACACATACTTTCTCTACAGTAATTGTATGATGCACCAATTAGTCGTTTTTATATCTGATATGTATAAATAATAAAATATCATCATTTATTAGCCTACTCAAAATGTATAATTTATGAATAAATTACTAAACCTCTTTGTCCATGCTTTTACAGCAGAATAAGCATACGAGGCCACATCATCTGCTATAAATTAAACTGACAATTGTATCTTCCAGCTGTCAGCTCAGAAGAAATGGCCTTTCAGTGAACATTATTTATAGCTCTGCTATATTGGTTGTAGTTTCTGTGGTATATTATTAGAAACAGATTTATTTTCTTTTTGAGCTGCCAGAAAATTGGAGCTATACTTACTCATGGCCACATGGTGTCAGTGTGGCATACTGGACAAAACCTTTTTATACAGTTTATATATCATTTTTGAGTCCTTCACACTAATCTTTTCAGCAGTTAACACCCCTAAAGCAATTTCGATAAGCGTAAATCCAAATTGCTCTCTACAAGGAAATGTTTTGAAAAAAAATGTAAAAGCAGATTTCAGTACAGCAAATTTACCTTTCAAAGATTAGTTTGAAAGATTGTGTCACATTTTTGGGATATTCAAGAAATATATTGCGGTGATCCTGTGTGTCAGCCATGCTGCGAATAGTAATCGAACATTAAAATAAGGGTATCAAGGTGTCACTGTGTGAGGAAAGGATTTGGGTTCTGGTAGTTGGGAATGGAAACCTTTTAAAAATCGAGCTTGATAGTTAATAGGAATAATTCTTGACCTTGGAAACAGAAGATATCAATACAATCTCCGCTCAAGGTCCATTAAGTCGCTTCTTCTGGGGTTTTTATTAATGTATCTGAATCAGTGCGTTACAAATGCCTTACTGATTCCTGGGGGAAATTGGGTATGACATGTTCTTCACTAGCAGATGAAGTGGCACTGTTGTCATGGAAGTGGGAGTTTGCACATCTACAATCAAATCAGCAATCCTTGAGTACAGATTGTTTTGTTACCAGTTTGGTACCAGTCCTTAATACAAGAGGCTTTTGACCACATTACATTACATTTTATTTAGCTGACACTTTTATCCAAAGCGACTTCCATTAAGTGCATTCAACAATGAAGGTACCAAACTCAGAACAACAGGAATCATGTAAGTACTATAGCTTGAAATAAACTAAACTACCACATGTTCTTCAAGTAAAGCTGATCAAAATAAGAATTTTACGTTAAGTTTCAACATAGTAACCTACGTTTTTGTAATGGGTGTATATGTAAATAAATTATGCTTTATTTACCATTAATTAAATGATGATACACCCTTGTGTTAGTGCCTTATCACACAGTGGTACTACAAATGATCATGTTGGCTCCAAAACCCTTTGTTTTTTATGAAGTCTTCCCCTTGCATGTGAGATGACCAGTTGTTGGTAGGAAGTCAAAACTGATATTCTTGAGGCAATTTTTTTGGAAATTGTTATTAGTACCTAAGATGTTGTTTAGTTACTGTGTGAACTCATCTCCAGAAAGCTTAAAGACAAACAAAGTGTTTGAAGTTTTTAATGTCAAAGTCAAACTTTTACATGATTCATCTTTGTACCAAACCATTCGTCGACCGCTCCTCTTCCCCCACGTCATAGCAAATGCAATTAGTTCATTATGTAATTACAGGAAGGGAGCAGCAAAAAAACTGAGCCAGCCCCATAAGAAAAACAAAAACAAAGAGGAAAATAAAACCTTTTTTTTTCTCTCATTTTTTCTCAAGTGCAGATTTGAAGACCTTAAGCATGCCATTGTCTGTTACGGTTTCCAGTTGTCTTTTCTACAGTGAAGTATGATCTGTACATGGCTATAAGGGTAACAGCACAAAGGGGGATGACAGGTCCATTATGTGCGCAGAAGGAGTCTGTTTCCAAAAAAAATCTGGATTAGTAAGTGATAGATCTCAAACGTTACACTCTTCACTGTCCGTCGTCTTCCCTCTCTGTTTTGCAGTAGACTGTAACATTTTTATGTTTAAACGTGCAGTATAAAAAAGATACACACCCACACAGAGTCATGTACAGCGAGTTCCCTTAAATCCGGACGGGAGGGGTGGAAAGATGCCACAATGAAAAACTGCCATAGAACAGCAGTTTTTGAAGAAATATTTGCCACTTTGAAGATGCCGGGCTGTGTCAAGAGTCTCTTTTCATTAGTGACAAACTGGAAGGTAGTTCTTCAAGTCCTTTCGGATGTCCAAGGGATTGAGACAAACTCCTCTCAAACCTATCTCCCAGAGAAAGAGCATTTGTCCTTCTGTCTCTCATTTTCTGTACCCCTTTAGGATGTTGCGATTGTTTTTCCCCAATCTCTTTTCAACACGACCTCTCCATAAAGAGATTACCTCCATGCATTGCGTGATATCCTTAGCACAGTCCATCAATAACAGAGCTCAGTAAACAGCCATGTTGGGGATTTGAGGGTATAATGAAAGCTTAGGGAGTAAGTACATCAGTGGCCTAAAACTAGCTAAAGGCGGTCGGTCACAAAATAGATGAAGGTATTTACAGATATACGCAAAATGTAATCACTCCAATGGAGCACACCCATTTCTCAGCCCGATTACTATTGTAAAATCACATAGCACATACTACTTGACTGTTTCCACATGCTCAGGTATCAGTGAGTGGGAAGTCAAGCAGCAACAGTGTGTGTGGGTTTGTGTGTGGACCAAAACCCAGAGTAGTTAGTATAGTTAACAAGTTAAATAATGTCACACATCATCTTACCTGAGTGTTACTCTTCTTTCTGACCAACTCTATGCTCTACAAAGATCTACAAACTAAAATGTAGTGCAACCCCATAACATTCCGATTCAAAGAACCAGAAAAATGAAGAGACACATTTACTTGCAATTTCTTAAGCGGTGTTAAATGTGCCTATCCAGACATTAATGAGATCAGTGCAGATCAAGGGAGGAGATGAGAGGAGAAGGGAAACTCATTAAGACCATAGGGACGACCTAACCCTATTATCCCTATCACACCGCTGAACCACACACTGATGATGGGAATTAAGACGTGCTGGCCTCGATCCACACCCACTCCTCGGTGCGGAGGCAGCAGAGTGTGTCTGGAGTCGTGCAGTAGCTGCTGGGAAGGACGAGTGTGAAGGAGTCTGTGTTATCTGTGTGGTTCAGCCAAGCAGCATGGGCGTGTTCAGGTCGGCACTGTGCGGTGAAAAAGGGTGCAGCAGAACTCTGCGCTCCAAACTACATTGTGTTCATTACTGTAACCGCCTGCGGCACTCATTGTGCCAACTCTGGGCCGTGGAAACAAGAGAGAAAGGCCCAAGGTTAACCCAAGCTCGCTCCACGATAAAGAAGTTACAGTTTAATCCACTGACGCTAACTCCCCTCGCTGCCATCATTATCTCCAGTTTTCCCGTAAGCACACACATATAGTACAGATGTATTCAAATAGGCGTGGTATCCAAAAAAGGCGTGTGGTTTTAAAAAAGGGAAAAAAGTTAGCCTTATCTTTCTTTCATGCATAGTCCTTATTTCTTTCCACCCCCTTTTCTTACAGAAATGGGTTTTTTTCTTACTTACATTAGTAGAGTATCTCATATTCCCATATTGTCATATCATTACATACAGTAGAGTTCATGTCTGAAATTCCCTTTAATGTAGCCCCACACTTCAGTCAGAGAGATGAGTAATTACTTCAATACATTTCATGTTTAAATACTGGCTTGATGGGAGCAGGCAAATGCTACAGCTATTTCAACGAGAGGCAATATGTTAAAAAATGATGATTAAGAGCACATACACACAGTGCATATGAATTGCCCATTGAGCACATCTTAATATGGGTTTGTGTTTCTACTCGTGTTACTATGTGTGTTTGATTTTGTGTGTGTGTGTGTGTTTGTGTGTGTGTGTGTGTGTGTGTCTGTGTGTTCTTAATGTTCTCTATGAAAGTTAATGCAAGTTATTATATATTCTATGTTACACGGCCACTGAATCATGTCATAATCTGAGGCCCTATGCATGTTCACATTCTGCAAATGCATTGTATGAGTTTGTATTTACATGCTTAGGTCTGTGTGTGTAAGTGCGTGCATGCTTGCATGTGTATATGTGTGTGCGTGTGTGTGAAAAACATTTATGATACATGAACACTGTTAGGGTACTGCAGGTGTGTAGTTAACTCAGCACCCCAGTTTACTCTGAAACGGTAGACAGCAGCAGAGATACCACTGCTCTTTTATAAAATACACACATACAATATATACATACAGACTGGGTGTGAAAGCAAAATAATAAAGACATATTTTCACACACGCAGGATACTGTGGCACTACTGACAATCTAAGAGAACCTTGTTTTCTGAATGGTTACATTTGAATAAAGCAGAAAAAGAGTGTCTTTTCACATTGTTGCAATTTGTTATCACAGTTTTTTTTCAAAGAGCAATACCTGATTTGAGATCTTTTTTCTACGTGGTAACTGTACAGTGAGTGAGCACACTTTTGTTGGTGCTTTGATACTCTATTCATGACTTGTTTGAATTCTAAGGGGATTAGCAGTTTGATTGATTAATATCCCCATCCTGTTACAATTTATACGGCATCAGATACATTAGTTTGACTAGTTTGAATTACATGAAACATAATTCAAATCAAAGACCTGTTGTTTCTTTTAATCTATTTTACCTGTATAAGACCTCAGTGGTTTTTCAGCAGATGGTTTACCAGTTGAGTCCAAATCCTGACTGCTGTAGTCTAGCGAACTCTTTTTTATATGCACCGAGGCATTTATAGCATCAGGATTGACTCAGTCTCCATCTCTCTCATCTCCACACAGATCCCTCTGAGGCAGAGGGTCACGCATGCATTGGATTCAGGTAAAAAGAAGAGTAGATGAAGTTGTCCTCCTCCACATGGAAATAATAGGATATTTGCCTTTAGGCAATGTTCACTAGTAGTTAAAAAAAGACTTTATTTTAGAAAGTACTCCTGGTCAGAGCTCCCCGAAGAGTTTATCCATCGCTTGCTTAAGTTTAAGTGCTATAAATATTAGTCAGAATCCAAAAGTTCCGATTCAATATACACCTTTTGGAGAAAAAAACATATTTTCTGACATTTTCACATCTTCACAGGTTTAAAAGGCCTTTCAAGCTCATGACGTGCCAGTAAAGTCTTGACCATATTTGTTCAGAAGAGGGAGTGGTGTGGTGATGATTGCTCCATTGCCAGACAGTCACAGGTAGACCTCTCGGCGTGACAACGTGAGGCATGACGTGGTCTTGTAGTCCCCTCCTGTCCGCGTCAGTGGTATGACCTCTGGTGTGTTCTGGCCCTCTCCTCCGTCCTCCTCCTGCTGGCGCCTCCCGAAGCCTGCGCTGCTGAAGGTGTCGTAGGAAGCCGAGGTCATCTTGCGGTTGAGAAGGTTCCGGTTGTGGTCGCCCATGTTCCTGTTGCGGTCTCCTCTACCCAGGGTGCCTAGAGGATCCCCGTTGGCTAAGGGTAGCCTCTGACCTTCTCCTCTGACCAACACACCGCCAGGTTCTGAGCTGCCCGCGCTGCCGGCGCTCTCGCTGTCACTCTCGTTACCACGGAGATTGTTGTTATCGTCTCCCGGGGCGAAGGTGGAGAGCCGTGGGGGGTCGCTGCCGTGGCGCTGGCGAGGAGAATGACGGACGGGCATCCAACAAGTGTCAGAGTGGCCAAACTCATCGCACTCCCTGGTACACTTCCCTGTCAGAGCTACATCCGGCAGCTGTCTGGCATCTGTGCATAGGACAGAAAAGAGATAAGAAGTAAAAAAAAAAAAATTCTGTCATCATTTGGTTATCTCAAATTTCAACCTAAAGGTGGGGTATGATATGCAGCATAGCCATCCAACCAGAATTAGACTTCGCATGCTGCAATTTGATGACATGTGTCCTAAAGACTAGGCCACCAGGATGTTTCAAGAAAAGATGAATAAATAAATAAGGAAAGAAAGCAGAAAGATAAAACACAACATAGTGGAAGATGTCAACATTGGGTGAAGAATGACAGAGGATACTAGGGAGGGGATGGAATTTGAATGAAGCAAGAACGGCAAGGAAAATGCTGTTGTAACAAAATGGAAATTTCTGACTTCAAACTATTACTTTATAACATCCCAACTATGCTTAGCATTACATGAAAGTTGAAAGGTGGGGTGAACAAAACAACAACTAATTAGGCGAAAATGAACACACATGTCAGCAATATGAATGAGCAAGATTGAGTTACATATTGGCCCCATTAAATCTCATGAGTGTCATTTCAAAAGGTTAGTCTGGCCACTAGCGATTGAATAGCAATGCGCTACAAAGCCAAGTGTCAAAGGTTGTGGTTATTATCTATGTAAACCAGTCATTTATGAATCAATACTGAGATCATGTTGAATGGAGACAGGACTTATAATGATGATTATAATGATGATAGATGAGGTAAATGGGACTTTCGTACCAATTACAGAAACAATGCAATGATCATGTAACAGTTAATCATCGGTATAAACATCCCATTCACATCTTATTGAGCAACTGAAAACAACACATTCATTCCCATTTTTTCACTTTAGGTTGCATTTACTGGAGGGATTCTGAAAAACTCCATTCAATTCTTTTACCCATCTGACCATGAAAATAACATATTGAATGCCACACAATTCAGAAGGTTTGACATGGTGAAAAAGCCCCATTTAACCACAAAGGTACAATCAGTCACCAAGGTCACGGTGACTTTGCTTCTGTTGCTGTTATGCAGCTCTGGCATGTCATTATGCAGAGGGAAGGGTAAACATCAAATAAAAACCCTTTTTTACATCCTTGACAAAGACCAATTTCATTGGTGAAAGGTGAGATTTGGGCTGCCGACATCTATTCCAAAAAAGCACTCTTCACATAACACACATGCATACACCAAGCCCCAACCTCAGCGATTTTTACCGGCATCCAATAAGGAAGTGACCTACAACTGTAGTAACCAGAAAGTGCCACTGGGGGTGGCGCCAAGACGAGCAGTTTTTCTTTCACTCACTTGTTAGATAGGCCGTTTTCAAAGTCTTATTAAACCTATTTACAGCCTGGGCCACAAAACCATTTTAGTCTGTATGTTTAGGTCATATCTCTATGACAACACTGAGGGGGGTGAATTTTTTTGGCCCACGCTAGTCTTTATTCTTTTGGAGGTTAAAATGTATTGGCGCGATCTCTTGAGTGACAGCTCTTCGCCCGTTGTCCCTCACTTTGCCTCGGAGGTATACGTCAGCTATCTCCCTCCCCCCGACGTGACGTCGATTCCCCTTTTCGGTAAGAGGAGTGAGTCGGAGTAAAAATCTCACAAGATGGCGACGCGCACAAACCAGGATTATTGGATGCCGTGTGAATAACTGAGGTCAGCCCGGATGCTAAATCCATATTATTTACTATCTATGGCATACACACACACACACACACACAGACACACACACACACACAGACACACACACACACACACACACACACACACACACACACACACACACACACACACACACACACACACACACACACACACACACACACACACACACACACACACACACACACACACACACACACACACACACACACACACACAGGACAATTGTGTTATTCTATAAAACATTCCCCATTGAGTGAGGTGAGAAAAGGCTCCTGAGGCCTTGACGGCAAGTCTGGGTTTTCAAAAATGTTTGTCCGTGCTAAAAATGTGCTACCAAAACATGCCTTAGACTTTCACAGAAAACAGAACATACTGTATGGCCTTGACAGACAAATGATGTCAGTAAATGTTTCTGGGAGCCTCTTGGAGATCAATGGATTTTTATTGGCTGTTTTCTGGATGATGTGTGTGTGTGTGTGTGTGTTTGTGGTTTTGTGTATGTGTGTGTGTGTGTGTGTGTGTGGTGGTTGCTCTGACCATTTTCCACATGCTCCTCCTCGCCCACGCTGCCCTCTGGTGTGGTCCGTTCGTAGCCTTCCTCGGGCAGTGGCAGGGCTCCCAGACGAGGCCCTGATGAACTCTTGCTACTCGGCGTCTCCGAGTCCTCCATGCCACTATCATAGCAACCACCGTCCTGAGGCTGGCTGACTACAGAGAAGGTCACCCGGCGAAGGGTCCCCTGCAAGGGAACATACACACACACACAATACGGGATTAATCATCCAGGATTCCTAATCTAAAATCCCTAAATCTGGGGATTAGGCTGGGCCGGTGGGTATGGGTCTGCAAAGACATATTGAGATTATCTGACCGTGTTCCTCTTGATTAGGAGTTTAGCTGCTACAATGCTGGGTAATAGTCATCAACCAATCATGGTGGGATTTTCAAAGTTTTTCAGTTGTCATTTAATCCCAGTTGAGATTAATGCTGTGGCTGGACATGGCTGATGTTTACAAACCTCTGGCCTGCCTGGAGACACTTATATTTTCATCTGGAATGGCGCCCAGTAGTAGCAGCTGGGTAATATAAGTCCACGTTTTTTGCTCACAAACACTTACTTGGCGAGAGCACAAGACGTCAAATAATAGCTCTGGTGATATTCTATAGTTTTCATATTGTTGAACAAATCCCTTTTGAAAAACTAAACCAGCAATGAATTACTCTTTTAAAAACAAGGTTATGTCCAAAAAATACTGATTCATCTCCATTGTTTTCAATTGAACACAGGTCAGTAAACCACGCTGTTGCAGTAGGTGGTGTAATGCTCCTCGATAACAAATAACATTGACACTGTGGTTTGTTTTAAATCAATCCCAACTATACCTTCCTGCTGTGTAAGCAGGACGGTTGTGTGTTTAAATACTCATTAGCTGACCAAATGTGTATTAATCAGCTGCAGAAAATAGTCCACAACAAAAACAATATCAACTCCTGTTTGAGTTTGCTAGAAACTACAGTGCTCAGCGGTTTAGGAAATGATGCAACATGTTTTAAAAGTGAAACTTTTATATAATTGTGACCTATTTCTCAATATATTTACATCTTCAGAAGGAACAACAGAGCTTCAGACACACGCACACACACATTGTTGGTCTCTAAATTGAATTTGTTTACTATAACAGAAATATAGATTATCATCAGCATCATCCTTTAAGTTCTTATTATTGTATGACAGTTTTTTGGGTTTGTTTCCAGTGTACAACCTTTATTGTTTACAGTTAAAGGTTTTGATGTTCATGTCTGGTTTGTTTCGCCAGTTCTTTTTCTGATGATGCTGTGCGATTTGAAATGGATTGTTTTCATATTTATTATTTTTCATCGGCCCAAGGACGACTAGGTTGAATTTAATTGGTACAGTATATAGTTTGAAATTCAAACATTTAAAAGATCAAAGTAGTAACCCTTCCATTTGTGAAATATTAAAATGCAACCAAAGTTTAGGCTTTCAAAAGTAGACTGCACCAATCATTTAAAAACAAAACAAAGCAACAGGCCATGAAGTGGCGATTCAGTAACGAGTCAACAACTCACAATAGTCACTCAAACTGAGCATCCCACCTGCTGCTACTTCAACCCACAAATTACCCCAGTCTAGTTAAGAAACCAGTTTTCACTTTGGAGGGAGAAAAAAAACGCTGTAATAAATCCATGCTGAGAGAATATCAGAGGGAGTTAAATGACTCCGTCTGGCCTGGAGGGATCACTCTAGCACTAGGAAGCCCATTTCCATACAACACCCCTACTATCTCCCTCCCCTCATACTCATTTATCTGTTCACAAAATTACAACCCTTTCAATTGAGATCTGCTTTGAAAAGCTCAAGCCTATAGAGAGTGTGTGAAGAAACAGAGGGAAGACACAGATTAGGGCAGAGAAACTTCAACTTGGAATGTCACCTCACGATAATCTGGAGGGAAGCTGACGGACTGCTGGAATAAAAGCCACATCTCAACCAATTCCTTCCTTTTCTTACAAAAGAAAAAGAAACATTTGAACCAAGACAAGAAGAGACAGGAACACAGCAAAATGAATGAGGCAGGAGTGGAGAAATCAGCAAAGCACTTGTTTCTTCTTTCTTAACACCGTTTGGATGAAAAAAGGACGAGAGAACATAACCCAGCAGACAGCAGGGATGGCGAGCACAAGCAAGACTGAGCAAGAGGAAGAGATATTAAAGTCTAATGAAAAAGCGGCACTTCTTGGAATCTCAGTGGCTTCATCTTCACCCTCCATAGAGAGAACAATGTATTTTTAGAGCATTAGCTTAGATGAAGCAGTCCAACCTCTTTCCTACTCACTCAGACAAGGGGCAATGGCACAGAGAGGAAAACACAGATGAAACAATTCAAGGGGTATAGTATATACTTGTACTAGTACATACAGTATTACATAGTACATTACAGAGAGGCAGAGGGGTGACGAGTAAGCACCTTTTTTGTTAGGTTACGATGATAAAAAAGTGAATTGTGTGAATTACCATAAAAGGTTTGTAGTCCGGAGATCAGACATGTTGACATCACAAGTATTAGCCCTATTTCTTGACTTAACATAAGAGTGTTATGAGGACAACAACCCAACATCATGGCAGAATAGAATAACCTTTACATGATCATACTAATGTAAAATGATTACTCTTTCTGATAGCAGGACTACAAGAAACAATGTATTTCACACACATTTCTTTTTCAGCCTTCTTTTGAAAAAACAATATAAAAAATATAGCTAAATGAATAAATAAATATAGAAAAGAAAGAATGAGATAAGTGTTCTGTTTGGATTGTTGTTTGCCCCAGTGTATGCCTTTCATGTATACATTTCCATTGTAAGTGTGTCACAGAGCTATACAAATATGTCAATACCTGTCAAAAACCCACAGGGTTTGTTACACACGTATCACTGTTCTGAAGCTATTTCCTTGAACCTCAATGACTCTTTTAACCATCTTCCTAATCCAAACAAACATGTCTACAGCCATGTTAGCAGTCCCACTAGACTGTACTTGAGCACAGCAGTGCGGATAACATCCATCCAATAGCTGCCAAGATATTTCACTAAAAGCCCAAAATATCAACCTTCTGCTAGTGCTAAATGAAAAGTCAGGGGATCACCAACACCAGAAAGATTCCTCCTCTGGGCACCATGAATGTCTGTTATCTTTAGAGCCATGCAGCTTAGAAAATATCCAGATTTTTCAAACACGGCTGAGTATTTATTTTTCTGAATAACGGGTGCTTAACTCTGTAACTCTAGTGTACTGCTAATAATATTAATAATTAAGTGAGTACTATATGACTGGACTAATCCATCCTCCACCACAGGGTGGGACTTGATTGACAGACAAGGAGTGAGTTACTACTATTGCACGCCTGATTGTGTTGTGTTCTGCTGTGTGTGTGTGTGTGTGTGTGTGTGTGGGTGTGCGTGTTCTATTACAGCATTTCTCTGTTCAGCCAATATTCCACTTAATTCAATTTCCCTCTAACCCTCTTACTGCCCAGAGCTGCCCCCTTTCATTCCTTCATCCTGATGATTTTATTTCTCTTTCTCTCTCCTGTCCCTCCTCCCTTTCGACCGATCCTGCCGTCAACTCTGCGTTTACGCCTCTAACTCTCCCTCTCTCATTCTTTCTGCTCTCCGCCTTTTCACTTCCTCCAACCCCGCCCCTCCCCCCCCACCACCTCCGTCAATTCTTGCCTTGCCAGTCAGCTTTTATGATGTGGCGATCGATGATGTGTCCTTGACCTCGTTATGAGTCCCTCTGCTCTTCCCCATGCATGCTTTATTGACCCATAACTCCTCTACACTCCCTAACCCCCTTTCTCCCTGTTTTTCTCTCATCCTTTGTCCTCTCTATCTCTAAGTATTGTACTCATTGACTAACCCCACTTCATTGCCAAACTACATATTTTGACATCTTTTGTTCACTTAACTGTATACTCTATACATTCTGACCCTGTCCCTCTGGCTTCCTCTCCGCTGTTTCACTTTCCTTTCATACACTTTCATACTTCTACTACGCTGAGTCCCCAAATATTCAAAAATCTTTCATCAAAATGGTCTCTTTAAAGTTTTTTTCCTCTAATCCTCTTTGCTTATACCTGAAATATATCTCTTCATATTTCCTGTCTGCTTTACAAGCTTCTACCTTTCTGTAAAAAACACACACTATGTATCATGCACCCTTTGATGTTTTCCAGCCTGGATTACAAAGCATTTTTTGTGTGTGTGTGTGCAAGCCTTCTATTATTTGTCTGAGCAAATGCAATAAAGATTGGTTATTCAATATCCCAAATATCTACTGCATGTCGACACACGCACACAAACACACACACACACACACACACACACACACACACACACACACACACACACACACACACACACACACACACACACACACACAGCTGTATTGGCTTAGGTCCAGCATGGCCTATGAATTCATGGATGATGGAATAATAATTGAGTTTGACGGAGGACATAAAAAAACCTTCGCCTTAATCTGACACGGGCCATTACAGTTCAACACTGACATGGGAGCTTCACTCATTTGCACAGCACTTTGTGAGTGGATGTATGTGTGTGCATGTAATGCAACTGAAGTAAAGCATATGAGTATGCTGATACAGCTAAAGAGTCATTCTGAAGCTATTTCTGGCTTATCGGTGTGAATCAAAGAAAGTCATGATGGGCCTGAACTCAGAATAAACTTACAGTAACCATCTGAATATTGCAGCTCAGAAGGAACCGTGAAAAAATAATAAAATACATTTCCTAATACGGCTTTCATTTTATGGCAGCATGGTGCAGTGCACGTCTGTTTGTGCATATGCTATGCGTATGCTTATGAGTGAGACTTCACACCTTTATGTTTGTTTTTTTGGTGGCTGTGTGAGACTTTCAAATTCTGCATGATGTGTTATGTCAGCCTGTGAGAATACACGTGTGTGTCAATGTGTGTGTGCATTTAGTGTGAGGTAGTGCATGTGTGTGTGTGCGCAGGTTGGCCCAGTCATCAAGGTAATTAGTGTGTAAACCTCCTTGCTGTCGGTTCAAAGAGAATTAACGAGCTCTAGTTAATTAACAGTCTCCCTCTCTCCTCGTTACATGTGTCTGCATATTCAACACATGCGTGTTTGTGTGTGTATGCGCAACATCTGCAACACTGGCTGTACTTGTGTGTGCACATTTTTATGTGAGCATGTGTTTTTGTTTGTCTATGCCCTGCTACACTCAGGTTTGCATAATGAATTGACAGGATGCGGCTTATGCATAAACCAAAACTACAAATATGGTGTAGGACTAGAGCCACATTTCCCTTTGGCTTTCTGCTCAGTCTCAGTTATGTTGCACATGATCTACGTAGGTACAAGGATACAGCCTGTGTTTAATGGCTGAATCTATAATTTATTATTGTTACATATACAATATTTTGTTACTGTAAGTTCCTATTTGCTGCACAAACAGGTGTGGTTTAAAAAAGCTCAGATTGGAAGTCAGCTTCCCACTGTGGACTCATCTCGACGTCATTGTAAATGACGGTCACCCCTCAATTGGTCTCTCGAGGATAAATAAAAGTTAAATGAAAATGAAAAAATGTTGGTTCATCCATTCACTATACTTCAAGTCACGTTGGCATGCAGCAGTGAGGATGTCATGCATAATCTATAGCTGATCACAGTGGGTAGAGCAGCTGTATAGCCTCTTTAGGTATACCACAACAGATTGAATCTGTATCCAGCACATGAAAGCTTTTTGCTCCTGAGTTGACATTGATTTGAACTAAAGAACTCTAAGATTCTAATCACATAAATGTCTTTTCTTCTCGCCTGCTTTCTTTTGTTTATTAAAAATGTAACTGACTGTATCAAAAATAAATCAAACATTTTAGTGGATGAAAATGCGTGCGGATATTTGGGAATATTGCACAAATGTTCATTAGTCATGATGCTGTTCGCTGGTCTCATAGCATGTTTGCCAACACTACAAGTGATTAATTTCCTCTTTATTTACTCAACATCCTAAATTGCGGATTCCTCCATGTTGCTATGAGTTTTGAATTCGTAACAGTGCACACTGGAGGTAGAAAACATTATTTTCTTCTTCCTGATGGCTATGTTTCAGTGTGGAGACAGGCAGTAGTCAGACAGTTTTATGAGTCTGAGTATGTCAATCCACCAGACACCTGACATCCTATTTGTAATCACTCCCTGCAGACACCTGAAATGTTTCCCTATACGTTGAGTGAGGGGTTGTAGCTTTGCATGCTAATAGCCCTGCCAGTTGTCCTTCACTCCGGATTGCAGCCATGGACCAATCGAGAATATTTTTAAATGTGATTATTTCCATGCTCAAAATGGGATTGTGTGACACTCATGGGATACTGAAAGTCTCAATTAAAGGCCAGATTTATGAACATTCTCTAATGGGCTTAGCACTTAGCCTGAGTGGACAGGATGACCTATTGAATGGTTAGAATAACCCTGGCATTAAAAACGTAAAATACGGATTAATTAAATAAATTGTTTAAAATAAAACATAATTGGATAATCAAATACCTGTTTTCGGAAACACAGCTTTCAGGAAACTGGGTAATCAAATATCTGACATTGAATGCAAGATCGATACAACAGTCTAATATCAATATTTCTTTCCCTCGAATAATGACACCTCATCCTGTTCCTCATAAAGTGATAGCGTAAAGTAAAAAAAATAACTGAGCTGATACAATGTCAGCCCTGTGAGCATTACAGCTATATCTGTGGAGAGTTTGTGTAAGGTGATACTGCAATATGCTATCACAACACAAAATGGAAACTAATATGCTTATGTTGACACCACACAACAACTAATCCAGACTTCATATCTGGAATGCTGATCAGTCAAAATGACCTTTGCTTCTGCTCTCTTGTTTTGACTCCGTTTAGAAATCATGTTGTGCTAATGCAGCCAGCAAATTTGTATGTGCTCATACTTGGAGAGTGGACTGAGTGTTGGAATGAATAAGGGAACTCGATAACTGCAGTTTTTATTTATATTTGAATATTATTGAAAAATGTATGAGCGTGTATTGATTTATCTTATTTTAATTTTAACATTCAAATAACAGAATAGTTGTAGAGCAGCAGGAATGCTGTCACTTTGCATGATTAAACCGCCACATAAAGAGGTTTTCAATGGGAAAACACTTACATGGATCG
Organism: Ammodytes marinus; assembly: GCF_949987685.1. NCBI lineage: Eukaryota > Metazoa > Chordata > Actinopteri > Uranoscopiformes > Ammodytidae > Ammodytes > Ammodytes marinus. Next base: position 15,602,446 of record NC_137235.1, read on the forward strand.
ATTCACAGCATTGTCTAACTCCTACAGTGAGTGAAAGGTCTGTGTCCCTCTACTGTTGACATGTTTCATTACTTGCATTTAATTCAGTGGAATCTCGGGTGTTTTCTATTTAATAATTTATTTGATCTCATCTGCATAGAAATGGCTGTGTTTTTCCGTTTTCGTTCTTTAAAAAAATCCTTTTCTTCAATGTTTTGCAGTTCCTGGTCAAATTGATCTGTCCTTGGTCCACGTTTAACAATTCATTTAGACTATGACATATTCACGCTGGTTATTTAAATATAGAACTGATCTAAAACTGTTTTCAAGACTTTTTTGCCGTAGCTTAGTGACGTGTGCATTGTTGGAGTGCAGTTTCCTGAGGCAATGCTGAAAAGAGCAGATGTCATGTTTACACAGTGTAGCCATTAGGTCAAGCAGACAGGTAAAGACATGTTTCGGCAGCAGAGAGCAAGAGGGAGAGGCCGACAGAAGATGAATAATACCACTGATACGTGGGTGAATGACTAAATGGAAAAAAGAAAAAAAAAAGATAGGACCCTAAGACTGTTAATAATGTGTGGCAGGGCGATACAGGCTGTGGCAAGAAGAGGGGCAGACTTGCAAAACTCCACATGACCACAGACGGTCTGAAGTTGAAATGAACAGACAAAGAATGCTGTCTAGGGGGAGGCTCTGCGGACTGTTGTGGTATTTGCAGAATGCAGAAAATGGTTTGGAGCAGCTTGAAACTCAGCTCGGGGAGGGATGAAGCAACACGAGCGGCATTTCTTCAGCTGTCTGACTCTCAGATGTTGATGAGCCAAGGCACCTTCTAACCACAACACACACACACACACACACACACACACACACACACACACAAACACATCCACTCGCACAACTTCCATGCAGATACCGTAAATCCACACATTGGGCACACACTGCTTGCTTATGCCCCCCACTTTCAGGTGGGCACGTACACACACTCACACTTACACATTCATAACTATGCAGCGTGTATGTTGCAGTGGGACCACCTCTGCGGTAAGAGCAATCCTCCCTTCTCCATGCAACTGCTATCCCCCTATTTCCCCCCTCCCTTATTTCTCTATTCACCCTTCACTCTCCCTCTTTTCTGCTTTCATCCCCTCTTTGCATCCCTCTTATTCTGCAGACCCCTCCACCCTTCTTCCCTATAACCTACCCACTTTCTGGTTCCCCTGTCTCAGTCTCACTCTATTGCTCCCTCTAGAAGGAGGTGATGTAGAAGGGTGCTCAGCAGTATCTGACTATCAGGCCCGACTCTGTGAGAGGAATGATAATCACTGTGCTGCACTGCAGAGAGAGAGGAAGAAGAGAGAGGGAGCAAGGACAGGGAGAGCGAGAGAGAGAGAAGAGAGAGGGAGGGAGAGGGAGGGAGGGAGAGGGGGCACGAGGTAGAGGGAAAAGGGGGGCAAGTGCGGCAGTGGAAGAGAGGGGGCAAAATAAAGCGGGGAGACTGGGAAATGAGAGGAAGGCCAGGGAGTGGGACAAAGGGGAGAGGGAGACAAAGAAATGAAAGAAAGTAAAGAAAGAATGAAAGAAAGAAAAAAGAAAGAAAGGTTTACAGGAAGTGATCACTGCTTTAGAAACTGATACCTCCTTTGTGTCATGCTCCCTCGTTCCCTTCACGCAAACACCTTGTCCTCCCTTGCTCCCCCCAGTCTCCTTCTGCATACACACAACAACAGCACCCCTACTACCACAATGTCTTGTAGTACAGCAGCCCCCGCGCTATAGGGAGAGCCTTAGCCTTGTGTCTGAGCACCAGAAAACATTAACTGCAGCAGCGAGGTCATCTGATCGGCACTATGCGGTCCCTCTCTCTCTCTCTCTCTCTCTCTCTACTCCTCATCACAATGCTGCAGTCTGCTGCCACCCCCCTAGTGGCCACCAGTGGAACTACCATCCACGTTGTCTTACAGGCACGTCTGTCCTGATGAATACTTCTTACAGTGTACAATGTATGTATGTAATTTGCGGGAGCTCGCTGGCCGTAAATCACTCACTCTTGTGCTGGGAGCAATTAAAGCTGAGTCCTGCGGCCACTGCTCATTATCGATGCCCCTAACTAGTTACTGTAAGTGTGTGGGAGTGTGTATTGTGTGTGAAGGTAGGATGTGTATGTGTGTTTGTGTAAAGGGGAGATAGAGAGAGAGAGACTGCCTTCACCGCATGCAAGTCTACTGCCTCGCCATACACCACAGCTTCGTTACCATCATGCTGTCCACTCTGGCATTGAGCTTTCTCCGTTCTCCCTGTCTCCATCTGGGCTCCCTACCCGGCAGATACACATTGAAAATCACTGACTCTATTCACGGCATTGGGCCTTTGAAAATGCCTATCCTTTTGTGATGCAGTTTCTCCCTATATGCCGGAAGACAAAACAGAAACAAAAGCGCATAGAGGGAGACGTAAAGCGAGGCTTACCGGACAAATGCCCGTGATTCAGATTAGCTCCTTTGTTGGCGTGTTCTTGTGTGTGTGTGTGTGTTTGTGCGCTCGTGATGTTCATCGCTTTCCACGGCTAGTCACTAAAACAGTCATCTCTTATAATATCCATGACAGCCGTCATTGTTAGGAAAGATGCAAACAGGATGGTGGTTTACAACTGGCCTTCTGTGTGAGTGCGTGAGCAATAGAGACCATACATATGTATGCCTGCTATTTAAATGGCATTTACTGCCATTCTGTGTTTATGTGTGTGTGTGTGTGTGTGTGTGTGTGAGAATCTGTGTGTTTGTATCTTGGCCATTACACTAATGGTATGCGTGTTAGGAACAGGCATTTCCCACCCACTGCTATTGTCTATTAAGGGTGACCAGATGAAAGTGAACAATAGTTTCTCTGTGGGGGCCAGTGTATGAAAGAGTAAAAAGTGAAGATGAGGCTAAAGATACGTGGTCTTACACACAAGGCTGTCGTACAGGCACACACACACACGCACACACACACACGCACACACACACACACAAAGAGAGTCATCCTCCCTGTTGAGAGTGATTAGGAGTGCTGCTGTGAACAATAGACAGAGTCAATAAAAGACCTCAGAGACATCCGGATACAAGAGCAAGGTCTCTATCCCGCCAGTCCCTCCACCCCCTACACCTTCGTTTCCTACACAATACTTCTAGCTTCCTGTACACTTTCTCCTCTTTCTGTATCCCACTCTTTTAATTCGCCACAGAAACTGCTCTTACTCCTCCACCTTCCAAACTTTTTTATCATATCTGACCTAGCTCTAAATCTCTTTCATTTTCTTGTTTTCTCTGTCCTCCTTTGTGGCGCTCCTGTCTTTTGTAAAATGGGCGGACGGGCTGAGCTGACAGAGGCTGACACAGTGGAACGCCATGGTAAACTGAAATCCATCCCGACAGTTTAGAATCAGTGTCACTCATTTTACAAGGTTAAAGATAGCTTTGCGTAATGTGCTGTCAGACACAAACAAACATGTACGTGACATGGACCTTGCCACACATGGAACAAGAAGTTATATAAGTTATGTACACAAAGTACACACACACACACACACACACTCTGCACTCCAGGAGAAGACTGCAAAACTTACCCACCTACATATGAATATGATCCAAAGCGTTAATAATAACAGCATATCTGTTTATGAGTATTGAATATTTCTGTGTGTGTGTGTGTGTGTGTGTGTGTGTGTGAGTGGACCCCATCTCGGCCCTATCACCCCCGTGACAGACACAGTGCCACAGAAATGTTTTGGGGCTCCTCGTCCAATGTCTTGACAATAGTCTCAGTGTGTGTGAATGACTCTGGGACACAGAGGGGGCGTTATACTGGTTAGACGACATGCATGCACGCAGAAACACATGCGCAGACACAAACACACTCACACACACCCACACGCACATTAAAAGGAGTAGACAGGGAACTCTTTCTCTCCCTCTGCGCTATTTCTCATTCCCTCTCTCCCTGACGCAGAGAGAGACTCAATCATTCTCACACTCTGTCTGCTTTGACGCAGAGGAAAAACATAAAACAACTGCTCCTGCCCTTTCTATCCCTCCTGTGCGTTTAAGTGTCTTACTCTGGGTGTGTGTGTGTGTGTGTGAATGCAAGACTGTATAATTAATATGGCTTTAATTTCTTTTTAGTTATGCAGTATGCTTCTGGTGTGCAAACACACTTCTTGCCGGTGATCACATGTATGTGTGTGTATGTGTGTGTGTGTGTGTGTGTGTGTGTGTGTGTGTGTGTGTGTGCGTACATGTGCCGTTTGATACACCAGAGAGTGCAGAGTCCGGCCACCGAGCGGAAGAAGAAGGAAGGAGGAGAGTTAATGAGAAGCTAGGGGAGAATCCAACCCATCTCATCGATAACCCCACACCCCACTTCAAGCATATACGTACATTGGCTCCACTTTTGAAAATCCTCTTTGAAATTATGGTTCAGCATTAGGGTTAAGAAATGACTTCAATGAATTCATATCCAGCAGAGTAACAGAGAGCTGAGCCTTTGCTGAGGAGTCAGCCTGATTATTATGCGACTCCTGGCATTCATGAATTAAAAAAAAAATGCAAATTCTTCCACAGCTACTGCAGTAAAAAAGTAAAGCTGCAGCTGAAAACACAATGTTTGTTGCGTTCCAAAAATACTCGATTTATTGCACTTATTAGTTATGATGATTAAATGTATGTTCTCTTACCAGTACATCAATGTATGTCTGCATTTGAGGATATAAGGATTTAATAACAGTGTAATGTATACACATGGAATCATGTTAACAATATGTGTCACTTTGTGATCCCCAACTATCTATGCTTTTCAATATTGATTAATCTGCAGATTATTTTTCTTGATTAACTGATTTAATGATTTTAACCGTGAATATGACCCAAAAGCCCAAGATGACAATGTTGAATAGCTAGTTTTATCCAACCAACAGTCCAAAACCCAAATATATCCAGTTATTATTATCAAAGACTCAGAAAATCTGAGGATATTGTAAGTGTTTGACAAAACAAACAAATAGTCGTTCTTTATAATGGCTCTTAAGTACTACCACGTCTGTAGTGCTATTCTTATTTTGATTAATTAATTAATACACCACTCAATCTGAAAACTGAAAAATCAGCAGGATAAATGGTTTTGATAGGACAGAAACAAGACCTTTCATCTACATATTTGTATATTCCCATTGACTCTGTCTACTAAAAAGCACAACCTTGGAATCAAGCTATGCACTAAATGTACACTAACTAGACATGCTGTGTGTAAATTGGTTCCCTAACAATACTTATCTCAGAATCACATTCTACATAAAGCCCAAGCCCCATAAGAGAGGAGGTAATGAATTATTAAACCATTCATAATGATAATGGCATGTGAGAGTAACACTGCTTTGTAAAAGTCACGCAGAGCCAGTTTCCCTGCAGCAGCGATTTAACACGCACATGAAAATAACACCAGCTTCTTTGATATTCAATTAGTAGTTAGCAGTCAATAATTTTAAATTCATAGTTTGATCACCCTTAAAACCACACTGCTGCTGCTGCTCTGAGGTTGAGAGCTACTTAAAATGTGGCCAAGCAGCACACTTAACTTTTGCCTTTTTAGAAATTCAGAAAAACAGGGAATGGAGGGGGGTGCATGTTGAGGTGAAAGCGTCGATTCAACATATTTTTGATGGAAGGCTCCCCGCAACGGCTCTGCTGGATTTAAAAGGGCCGTCGTCAGCAAAGGCCGGTATTAAGAAACACTCTCACACATCTCATTCTAATCAAAGGCCTGCTCTTTTTATCTGCCGTGAAAGCTTTCATGTTAACACAACACCGCGACCAAAGCTTTATTCACGCTTTTAAAAAGAAACTGACTGGTCAATGAGCGTGTGTGTGTGTGTGTGTGCCTGCACCTGACAATACAATACACCATATCTGTGTCAACCAACTCTATTTGTGCTTCTCATCTTACCCGTGACACTTTGTGTGACTCCTCCAACCATGCATAAATTGTCAGTTATCCCCACTTACACTACGTATGTATTTATGCGTGTATGCAGAGAGGTGTATATTTTCAGAGCCATCTCAGGTTGTTGGCTCAGATCTGAGCATTCTTTTATCCAGCCAATTAAAGGTTGCCATTTCATCCCCATGGAAACCTATATGAAAGTCTAATTGGCAGGTAGATTTGCATGACTTTGAATACACTCTTTTTATGCTTGTATTTAAGTTTCTGTGTGTGTGTGTGTGTGTGTGTGTGTGAGAGATTGTGTGTGTGTGTGTGTGTGTGTGTGTGTCTGCGGATCTGAGGGACGTTCAGTAAGAGTGTGTTGTTTTGTTGCTTTCCTTTCATTTTCTCGAAGGCTTTAGTTGCTATCTTTGTAATAACTCTGTGTTTGTGAAACAGGAGAACGGAGCCTCTTAAATAATGCATGTCTGACTTGTACCTGTGCAGTGTCGACCCATTAAGAACCAAACTTACTGTAATGCTGAGCTATTGTTACGCTGTATGAGAAGCAGTGAGTTGATTTAAAGTCGAGTTGAGCTCTGTTTTGGTTTGGGAGCGTCTATGCCTAGACTTGTAAAACAATCATGTTATCATGTTATTGTGGATGATGGTGGCAGTCGCAGTTATTAATTTATAATGTCCACAGGGGAGCGTTAAAAGTAGTGATGTGCTATTATGTAGTCGGTGTGAGTACGTGTGTCAAACAGGTCAAACTATTTTAATGCATGTGTTTGAAGACGCCATAGGGAATTTCTTCACTCGCTAGCTTACCTGTCTCCGTGTGTATATGTGAGTGTGTGTGCATGTAAAGGTGGGCGTCTCTTATCTGGTCTATTTCTGACACAAACAGGCAAGTGGGGTTGAAAGATCTCAACGCACACACACATAAATGCACACATACATTGCTTGGGTCAATGGTATAATATGGTGCATCGCTGCAGGCAGAGGTCTGCCCACTCAGATTGTATGTAACTTATTTAATTAAACAGGTAGAAAGCTCTTGTTCTTTCCCTCTCTCTCTATATCTATCTCTCTCTCCCTCTCTCACACACACAGACACACACACACACACACACAAAACAAACACACACCTACTCACTCACTCACTCACACACACACACACACACACGCGCACGCACGCACGCACACACACACACACACACACATACACACGCACACACACCAAAATAGCCCGAAGACTTTGAGCTGGCTCTCTACTTTCAGAGTGAGTGCTTCCCCCACTCCTCTTGTCTTCTTCTAACCCTAGACCTATATACCTCATCTCTATCTTTTTCATCCCGTCTCCTCCTTCTTTACTCTCTCTATCAGCTTTCCATCCTTAGGCAAAACCCAAGAACACATTCTCAATTTGTAGCTTCACATCTCTCCCTTACCCACTCACTGACGCCTCGCATTTCTCCCAGTCCCCCTTATTTCTCTTCATCTACCTGCCCAACTCGCTCTAACCCAACCCTCCTTCCCTAACGTCCAATTTTCCCCTGTATTTTCAAAGCCATGGGTGCTGACCAAGAATTTATTTTTCATCTCTTCCGCTCATTTTACTGCCCCCTTTCCTTTACGCTATCTCCGTCCTGATCATCCGATTTATCTATCTTCCACAAACAATTCTAAAACAGATGGCTACACTTAGCCCAGGGCAAAAACATTGGCTTCGCTACCAGGGACAGTCTTTCGCACTCACACAAGATCTAATAAGCTGATATCCGGCGAGAAATGTGCTCTGATTTGCCAGCAGCAAAAATGCATAAACCATATTGCACAGTGCAGATATTCACACCTTAGGCAACATTCCTTGGTAGCATGCTTAAGTCTATCCAATCAGAAACATTGAAGAGCAAAGATTAAAGCTGACTTCAACTACATTTGGAAAAAAAGGGGAGGGGGTAGGAAAACACAAGAGAAAAATATGGAGAGGGATGTAAGGAGTCATTTGTTAAATTTAAAAGAAACTATTAAGTATTATTAAGGACAAGTTTGAAACCATTAAAGAACACATTTTGAAAAAGATGGATCCAGATGGAGAGGGATGAAAAGAGATGAAACCACTTAGGGAGAACAGAGAGATCAATCAAAGGGAAAGACAGACGGAGTATGGATGTGGGTCTGCAGGGGGAGGACGGGGTAGACAGACTTTTGGGATGGAAAGAGATACTAGTTTATTGGCTGAGTTACAGAGCACAGAAGCAGACAGTGCAGGCTACTAGTCTACGGAATACTCAATCATTCACAATTCCCTGCTAAAAATAGAGATTTGTTTTTCATAATTTTATTTTGTGATTTTGTACATTTAGGTTTATACCTGTAAACTAAAATTCATTCTGTACATTAGGTTTCTGCCTGGGACCATATGAAAATATCATGCCACATTTATTCTTGTCAGAAGTCGTTTTGTAACTTTCAAAAATCTCGCAATCACACCCACTGTATGAATTGATTGGCTCGATAGGCGGATTTGACAAGGCAGGGTTGACTCCTCAATTCTTATTTATTTCTCCCTATTGTGTCTGTCAACTTTGTGTGCTAACTAAGTGCAACAGCATAAATACCTTGGAGGAGATTGCACACTTATCTCAATTTTTCAGTTCATTACGCAGATTCATGAAGAGTTCTTGGAGAGGGACTGGGGAGACAGTGTGATGCAGTCTGGCATAAATAATTTGGCCTTTAGACGTGGTCGGGAAAAAACACTGCAAGATCCAGTTCGCTTAAAGCACGCAGAAGAACCCTTTAGAGGTCGACATAGCACTAGCCTCATTTATGGTAATGACAATTTTTAAGATTTACCTTGAAGCCATGGAGCCTAATGCACACATGCACTCACAAGTTTATGGATGTGTGACACAATTAGGCCAGTAAGCATAGTCCTGAATATGATATCTTTCAAACCCGATTTTACAGCTACAAACTATGCTCAACCTTATACAACTGAGATGACAACACAAAACAAAACTTTATTGTCAGTACGCTTTTAATAAAAACTATTTAATATTATGTCAACACAAAGTCACTGGCGTACTTCACACACCTCCCTCCAAAATCACTTCTCTCAATCCGGCTCGATTTCATACAATTTGAATAATGTAATCCGACCCAGTTGGGCTGAGTCACAATTAGGTTCAATTCAAAAATTCATCCCTGTAAATTTAATTCAACCTAACTCAAAACCACTTAATGCACTGAAGATTCTTTTGTGTGGGAGGATAAAACCAGTCAAAGGGCTACTAAGCTGTCTTGAATCCCTGTCTAGTGCGAGAAGGAGCGCTTTTGTTTAGCAATATTGGGTAAAATTGCTCATCCCACAGACAGCCATTAAGGTAATGCTGTAAGGCAGAAGAGCTGAATGCGGCGCTGCTCAATACAGAGCAGAGTCTTCTGGAGGCAAATAAAAGGAAGCATCTCAGCGAGGGGCTTGCTATGTAGGTCTTTGTGTGTGTGTGTGTGTGTGCGTATCAGGGAGTTAAGAGTGAGTGGGTTTGTAAGCCTCTACGGATGTGTGTGTGATTCTAGGAGACACAGAGTGCCCGGGTTTGCGCATGTGATGCCATCCAGGGGGAATGGAAGAAGAAACTGATGTAAGAGCTGGAAAACTTTTTCTCCCCCCCACTCGTGTGTCATCATATTTTTATCAGAGTCTGTCCGCTTGCGGTGAAAAGTTTATATGCACAAGGATCTGGTAAGGTGTTTAATTATGTGCTATTATGTACACACAAGAGGTGTTTTTCAGAGGGCAAGTCTGTGTGTGTTAAGAGGCACCCCGCCTGACAGTGTCGGCTGTGTGTGACCCTGTCTCGGCTTGTCTGTTGGTGTGTGTGGATGTGTGGGAATGACATTCCCACATTCCTGCCATTTCACAGAGAGAGCTTGAGACGAAAGCTGAAGGGAGGATTTTGTTAACACAGTAACATTATCAGCTGAACAGCCTGTCTGTATTATCTCGTTTGGTAAACAGCCAAAACAGACAGGGGACTTCCAGCTCTAGGTGACCTTGATGAGTGAGGAAACAGACAATTCCTCTCCCTCTGCCTCCTGCAAACTCACTGCCTCTGATTCTCCCCTTGTTCTGTCTTTCTGTCGCTTTTCTCCCGCTGCCCTTAGCTCACACACACACACACACACACACACACACACACACACACACGCGCGCACACACACACACACACACACACACACACACACACACCAAAATAGCCCGAAGACACACACAGTTTGATTTATACACATTTGTAAGGACATAATCTCAGCCCTTATCACTACTACATGCTACTCCTTACCTTTACCTTGACCAAGACATTGCTTTTCAGGCCTCATCTTTATACTAATGACATTTGAAAGCAGCGATTCAGCAAAGCAACAGTAGCTGCCGTACTTTCTACACTCAGCTGAGGCACTGATTTGCAATTGGAAAGGTTTTGACAGCACTCACAGCCAACTAAACAACCAGTGGAGATTGTTAAATGTTCCCGTGACGATGATGCAACACGCCCAGGTGGCTTCATCTGGGCTGGGCAAACTAATGCATGACACTATAATAATAATAATAATAAAAAAAATAAAATAAAAAATCTATTAAATATATTTGGTGCAGTTGAAACAAAAACTTGTGATTAAGTGAACGTGTTACAATCTACCCCGCTCCACATTCAACAACATGTTATCACAACTGGGGAGAGTCAATCTGCTGAGGAAGACTGTGAGATTAGATGGAAATCTCCTAAAACAATACTACGTAAGTGGACCAGTTAAGAGTTAATATTTGTCTGTCAAACTCTTCTCAGCTTGTCCATTTGATTCTTTTTCGTTTAGGCAGATTTTGTGACTGATGACAGTTAGTTTTACATACATAGTGCTGCAGGATGACAGGCCAATAAGATTTAATGTTTGTCATTCTTGGTTTTATATATTTTTTTTAATTAATAAATTCAATCTTATTATTAAAACGTTGAACACAAAATGGACAAAATGGAAACTATGTTCTGTTCCTCTATGGTCCGGGCAAAAAGAACATAGCCAAAGATAAAATCATTGTTTACAGGGCAAGCATGTGTTCCATCTCCCCTTATCATCTATTACCTCTCACTTCTTTCTATCTGGCTCATGTTGCCCACTGTATCTCATCTTCCCCCTTTCCCCCCTCCCCTTGCTCTTTGTCTGCAGGTCAGTAGATCAGTTTTCAGTCTGGCTTGTTGGGTGATCCCCGCTTTGGTTACCTCGTCCTTCTCACCTCTCGCTTACCCCCTACCTCCTCACCTCGTGAGCATATGGCAGGCGGCGCAGCCTGAACTTGCAGTGGCTTTAATAAATACATCAGTGCGTTGGTATCATCATGACCGGGGTCACGGGTCGATTACAGTGTGTGTGTGTGTGTGTGTAACGGAGAGAAAAAGGGTGGGTAGACAGACAGTGTGTGTATTTGTGTGTGTGTGTTTCTGGTTGATTGTGCCTTCGCCCCTATGACCCTTATGCACCCTGCATGTCATCACAGAGGTGTATGCGCTCTATGGATGTGTTCAGGTTGCGTGCCAGAGTGCATGGAGCGGTAAGTGTGAGTATATGACAGACGCTCATCATGTTTAATCCTGGAAGGATTTCGTTGAAATGAAAAGCTGCTTTTCAATTTTATAATCCAGTAGACCTAATCTCTCCACAAGCGCCACCATCCATATAGTCCAATTAGATGGACAAGACAGGCCGGATGAGTCCTGTCCACCACAAACCCATCTCCATAGCCTGACCTTGTTGTGTCAAAAAACCCTGTGGCACCCTGTGTCCTAGCAGGCCAGCACTGACCTCCACCAAGCATTGTGAAACTGTGCAATGCAACAAAAAAAACTGCGCTGTCAACCAACCTGCTTCTACCGCAGTCTTGGCCTTGTAATCCGCACACATTGATTAGACTTTGGATATGTGTGTGTGTGTGTGTGTGTGTGTGTGTGTGTGTGTGTGTGTGTGTGTGTGTGTTTGGTTTCGATTCGGCCTCTGTGGCACCGCGCTGCCTCTCCCGCCCCCACACACGCAAGTGTAGAGAAAGTGCCAACTACAGTAAAAGAAGAAGTCGCACTAGTGAAAACGCTGAGTCGCTTAATTCTCAGAGGTCAGCGTGGTGCATGGGAGACACAGAGGTAGCAGTGGCTGGGTGTTTAGATTTATAGCATAAGGCAGAGAAAGGCAGAGAGAGCGACAGAAAGGAACAAAAGGGTGAGTCAAAAAAAGGAGAGGTAAAAAAAAAGAAAGAAAAATGACAGTGCAAAGTGCTCATTGAGATAAGTTAGAATCAAGAGACAAGCAATAGAGACAAAGATTGAAAACAGGGAGAAATTAAACTTAATGTTTTTAGTTCAATCAACCACTACGACCTCTGTTATGGTTGATTGAGGACAGCTGCAGACAGCAAAAACTGTTTTGTGGTGGAGTGTGCGTCGTAAGTGTTAGTGGTTAGAGGGTAGAACGAGGCCACTTTGCCCATATTGACTGCAGTGCCATGTGACTGCTGTGATCATTAATGTGTCCTGATGCCAACGGGTATCCTGATGACCCACATCTCAGCAGTACACTCTCACTCACTGGCTGCCACCCAAACCAGACCTCTCTCGCTCTCCCTCTCTCCCGCTCACACTCTCTCCGTGCCCCCTCCTTCACCTAGAAAGCACGTACACACACACACACTTTCTCCTTCAGAACTACAGGGCTGGGTATCGAACCTTGACACCTTCGAGAGTATCAACAACTACCAGAGTACCAAACATTGATCTCGAAAGTGATTGTGATTTGTAGAAGTGTTTGTGTATTCTTTTATTGAAATGTTACTGTTTTCACAATCACAACTTAAAAAAAAATACTTCTGCTTATAGAAAAAAAGAAGAGCATTTCAAGAGTATAATTATAATCTATAATCTATGTTCTTTTTTATTGGCTCATGCTTTATGCCCTTTTTCCTTGTACATAGCTCTAGTCATTCCATTTCTCACTCTTTTACATTCCTGTCCTTCCTTCTACCATTCATTGTTTTGTCATGTATTCATGCCCATTATGGATGTCCTCTACTCCCTTCCCCTCAGTGAACAATTTCAATTTACATCGTTGACTGAGCTCTTTTATCATCTTTTTGTCTCTCAGTCTATATGATTTACCTTTTTTCTTTTCTTTTTTTAAGAGCACGCCAGTTGGTCTGGTGCTTACTTCAGTTTTTAGCGATTTCCCTGCCCCGGTAGACTAGCTGTGAAAAGGAAAGCTGATCTCGTTTACTCTATCTTCCTCCCCTCCTAACCTGCCATAATTCTATCCAACCACTGATCTAATGCTATTCCAAATTCATCATCCTAGTTTCTACTTTTGGCTCATACTTGCCACCTATTACTCCCAGAGTCTATCTCTCACTTGCACTCACACATAACTCACATGTGCCTTCATGAAAAACGCAGTCCCTCAAGCACAATGACAGGCACCCACCAACACAAACCTTCTCATGCCGCCGAACTGTGCGAGTAAACATATTTTGACAGAGGCATCCAAAGTCTCACACACACACACACACACACACACACACACACACACACACACACACACACACACACACACACACACACACACACACACACACACACACACACACACACACACACACACACACACACACACACACACACACACACACACACACACACACGCACACACACACGCACAGACATAGACACACGCACAGAGCTGTGTATGAAACCACTGGCTGTTGGATGTCATGGTGGGGTGGGCTGGGTCGGGGAGGGCACACACTGTGCAGCAGCAGAGGAGTTAATTACCCCATATGATCAATAATTCATTACACTGTCAGTTTGTGTGTCTGCACGTCTCTGTATGTGTGCTGGCATGTTTTCAGTACACGTAAGCATGAAGACCAAACTCCCCCAGTAAGCATTTTCTTTCCCTGGGAACGGCAGATTAAGAGGATTGACTCCGTAATGGATTAACCTCTGGAGTGTGTACGCAGACGCGTGCGTGTTCCTGCGTTTGTGTGTCGAGCGGGATCAGAGAGCCCATGTATGAATTGATTAGCCTAAGAAGCTCCTTTGCTTCTTTTTTAATGACCACATCAGCACTTTTTCACCACAGGGAGGATAAATGCAGAGCTGTCCGTCAAGGAAATGAGACACCGCCCCTCTAAGAAGGGTTAGCTGTCAGTCAAACATTATTCCTGGGAGCACTCCCTATGGACTTAGGGAGACCCTGCTGTGTAAGTGTGTCTGCAATGATCTATGTTCCTGCATGTGTGTGTGGGTAGAGAGGTGAGAGACCGTCTCTATGCACCATTTGTCAGCAGGTCTACAGCTTTTAATTGAAGCTTCTGAGCAAACACCAACGCCAGTGTATCTATCTACCATCAACAAAACTTTTTTACAACATAAACAAATATGCTAAATGGAAGAAAGATAACAGCTTGACATGGGAAACAGTAACACAAAATGACCAATTAAAAACATGCCACTGTATGCCCACTCCCTTGGTGTCCTAACTTCAACTGAACTCCTTAGGGGTTTATACACACACACACACACACGCAGAGAGTCAGGCATGTATATAGAAATGAACACTAACGTATAGTTCAGCTACAGTAGGGGGTGACTCATGTCCCCTTCATTAGATCTTGCTAAACAGCGGGCGGATGTTTGACACGGAGCACACACACTCTGACAGCAGGGCACCGTCACACTGCTCACTGGCTTAGGATGCTGACAGACTCACAAGCGTGAGCGCACACGCTGACAGCTATTTTATGCGGATAGAAAAGTGTTTAGACGTTAGTGACGGGGTGTGCAGTACAGTTTGTCAGGAGTAGTGTGAATAAGAAGAGATGTAGCCGCGGAGGAGGAGGAGGAGACAGATATCTGAAGCAAGAGAGTGGACAAAGACTCAGGAAGACCTGAGTGAGATTTTGAAGACATTAAAATAAAGATTATTCGGGGAGAACTAAAATGTAAAGATCTATAAAGGCTCCTACCTGTTTGCTGTACTTGTTACCAGTCTGGCAGCCATAGTCTGAGCACTGGTCAGATCCCAGGGACATGGCGTCTGCATTGCCACTGCCCCCACTGCTGCTGCTGCTGGAGCCAGCACTGCCCACACAGCCCCCGCTGCCCACGAAGGTGTTGGAGGGAGGCAGGTCCTGGACGGCCTGGTGCTTCTTGCCCTCAGCTGGGGGGGAGTGGGGCTGCAGGTTGACAGCGGGCAGAGGTGAGCTGGACTTGTAGTGCCTGGCCAGATCGGGACTGGACTGATGTCTCCTGCCTCCGCCCATGCGTGGGCTGCCGGGGTCTTCGTCCACCACACAGTAGCGTGCTGCCAGGCGCTCGCTGGCACTGCTCAAATCCTCCTCATCGTCATCATTGGCGTGGCGCCGCAGCCCGTTGACCGTCACGATGCCGCTGTAGAGGGATCTGTCTGACTTTCCACCTCCCGCCGCTGCGCCGCCACCACTCCCGTTGCGCTTGTCCCGCCGAGGTTTGCGTCCGCGGTCTGATCCCCTGCCGCGGCCGGCCTGGGGTAGAGTGCCCGGAGGACTGAAGAAGTCTTCCTCTGGCTCCTTCTTGCCGGCCTCGTAGCCATTCTTACCCTGAGCGCCGCACTGTCGAGCCGTGACCACAAGAAGGATAACCAGGATGACTGCTGCGGCCCCAGCAAGGACACCGATCGCTACGCTGAGGCGCTGTTTCCCTAACGCACGCTCACTGTCAGGGTCCCCTGCAATGTCCAGGGACAAGGGAGCCATCAGGCTTCGGGCCACCTGGGGTGAGAGGGAGAGGGGAGAAGAGGCAGATTAAAGGAAAGGAGAATCAACAAACAGAGACAAACCATAAAAATACTCTAAAAGAGTGTAACAGCGACAGATGACATATGACAGTGGGTGTGAGCCTCAGAAAAACATCAAACAGCATCTTCAGATTATTTAAACTCATCATTGCGTTTTAGTGTGAGAGCTTCTCCAGTATTCCCAGACACACAGAGTCACTAAATACATAAATGCTGTTGCTTCCCAGTTGCAGCATATCAGGTTGCCCCTGCAATTCTCCACTTCTTGATCTAAAATCATCTGCACTGGTACAGGAAGTGTCTAAGATAATGTTTTTAAGGCGACACACTGCAGGCAGTTTTTTCAAGCACTGGTCAATTTTGAGACTTGCTTCCATAACATGCCTTCTTTCATACACATCGACTGTCTCATCAATAAAAAATGTACCTATTATAAATGATAGCGTAAGCGTGGATTTCCAAATAATTAGCTGTTAAAAACATATTCACACTAAAATTGGATGGATAGACAGAGAGACACCTACTGTACATGTGCTTGTTTTTTGGAATAACTTATTACCCTCTTTAGGGTATAGAGTCTATTGTTCTGTCAGTTGCATACTAGTTTTTCTGTGATCCAAGGCCTATCCATCAAAATAATTTTTTACATACAGTATATTAAACTTATGAAACATTTTGTATTCAGGTTTAAGATAGAGGAAACAAATAACTAAGATCTTCTATTATGAACACATACTGTATGTAAGTCCTTTGAGATTGTACACTAATTGAAGGAAAAAGCCATTACTGGTTATGGTGCATTGCTCAACAGGGGACAGAGAGGCTATGGAGTTCTGGTCTGCAGAGCCCTGCTGGTCTGAAGGCGCACAGTCATGAATCTGAATAGCTCTAATCAATACATAGCAACTGTGGTGGGAGAATCATTACGCATGGACAAGACAAAATACACACAATAACATATATGCACCTACCTACACAAGCCCACACATAGTTCAAGCTATATGTCAGAAAGAAAACTCATTCTGTGGCCCTGACACCTCATCTCAGAGCTATTACAACAGGCTGTCAAGGCTGGAAATTATATACTCATATAATCCCTGCAGATGTATGAATGGTAGGTAATAAGGGCTGTAGGAATGAACGGGAGACAGAAGGTGAGATATAGAGACTTTACATTTGAACCCCATGGATTGCAATAACAAAATATATATATATATTAATTTGTATATATAGCCTAGAGTATTTGCAATACTGCAGAGAGTGCTGCTCAGACAACTGCACTGTGTATCTTGCTTATTACATTATCCACAGCCTATTAGGATTACTCATACAGAACCACATTATTCACTTGTACTTCTCGTCACCCCCGAGCTAAGAAAAGGACGGTGTAATATTTCATTATTTCGTCACCATCTATGTATGGGTTAAGTTTCATTGTTTTTGAAATAGTTTTGTTGGTTTTATTCCATTATTCTGCTTTCACTGCAGAGGGCATCTCCGCCAGGCTCCGCTCTCCCCTCAGCCCCATTGTTCTTCTTTTGCCTGCAGTATTCCTTTGCATTCTCATTCTGTTGGGCATCTCCCTGGCTTAGCGCATCCCTGCACCGCCTGCTGTATTGTGTGTGCAACACGGGGAGAAAATAGCAATGCAGCACCATGTGTGTGCATACACTATGTGATGTGAGTGCAACAGCCAAATTTGTGTGTGTTTGGGATTGTGCGTGCAATAGAAGCAATACAAAAGTGCAAAGTGTACAGCTGTGAGTCAAGAGATACCCCTTTGAATGCAAGCTGTGATAGCAGTCCATGGTGCATACTGTGTGTATACTGTAGCATGCATAGCTTCACACAGGACAGTTAGGTGTTGAGCAGGAGATGCTCAGCGGTCGTATTGAGTGTGTCCCATTGATGCATCCCATACTCCATACTGCTGCACCAGCTTTGTTCCGGCTGGGTTTGACAACACCTTCCATTCGTTCCACTCTCTAAGGATTCAGTTAGCCGCATGTCACTGCATATGCCAATGCTGTGACCAAGACAAGTAGTTCTCCCCTGACCACACTATTGACCCAAGCTTAGAAAGTGCCTGTTCTTAGTCGTAGATAAATGCCTTCACAGCTCAGCGTTAGAACATAGAGCTTCAGTTTGTTAAGTGTGAACTTCTAAGTAATGATATTAATAAAAAGCCGAACGTCCATAATCTAAACCCCCACATTTCAAGATTAAAACACAAATTGTAAAACTGTGAAAACACTACATCTAAAAGCCTTCATTAGATCTACAGCACAGTGTACATGATAACCATGTCTAAAATATCACAGCTAATTCTGATTCCTTCTTCTTTTAGCTCAAGCTTGCAGCAATGTATGATATTGTAACTAATTAACTAACATGTGCCTTCACCCACTGCTGTTGCATAGAGAAGACTGGAGTCATTTTCTGCCGCGGTGCCGCTGCAGTAGCAGCCGTTTTCGTTTCCTAATTACATCTGGCATCCATCCACCAGTCAGTTTGACTTTATTATGAGATGGAGGTATTCTCTCCCTCCAATGACTTCTAGTCAATTACTCCGCCAAGATCCTCCCTACAATCAAACTAAACTATGCATATTGTAATCAAAGACGGCTTTTATACCGGCTTGGACATTTTACACCCTATTGTTCCATTCAATGGCCCCGGTCATCAAGGCACACTGCGGTAAATTCCACCTGTCAACTGTATTGTTCCACCGCTTACCAAGTGTTCTGTTGTAATCCTCACTCCCTTGGTTGTTCAATTTGTACTTTTCATTCAACTCTTAGGTGTCAACATTACATTCATGACGTGTTCCACCTACTGGTTTGTGCTCAAACATTACCCCTTCCGTCTGTACTCAGTAGTTAGTCTTTGGTAAAAAAAACAAAACAAATGTACACAACATATTTTGGTGAGTCAAAGGTCTCAGGCTGTGATTATACAGAATGTGTTTTTTTTCCTGCTAAAAAAACAAGATAAAGTATTTAAGTGGCATTCAAAACAAGGATAATGACAACTCAAAGAGCACACAAAGCAAGATGTTATTGCAGTATCTTTGTGACTATCTAGAATATTTAGACAGTTTCATAATTGACAATGAAACATTAGCATACGGTTTAAATGATTCTCCTGGAAATCATATACATTCCCATGTTAGTTCTAATATTCTGTTTGACACAAGTTGAGACAGACAAGGAGCACCACTAAATGACAAAGCACATTGATTAGAGTACAGTGGCACTTGCTGCAAACATCTGTATTGTAAGGAATGCCCTTAGAGATCACAACCATGGTATTATATGGGTACCAATGACAAGTGCTTTGCCGCTCTTTGGAAATGTGGGCCTCTTATGTCTGTCGGACAGATCATTGCCCTGACAAAGGCCTCAGAGCTAACTGAGGGCTATGCGTTTTACATCATGTAACATGTACAGGCCTGATATTTGAAGAAGATATGAGAATGTGTTCTAAACCAGGTTCCAAGTGGGGGTGAAAACCACACGCTGTTAGTCATGGAACATACAGTTACACCAGAGGCAACGTTTTAGTAATTATTACCTGCTAGCATTTACAGCGTAGTTGAATATTTTTGAAAGCATAATGGGGCATTCATTTAATTAATACAATTAGCGCAGGGAAGAGAGAATGATTTCCACCAGCATAGCATAATCTGAAATTGTATAGTCTTGTCTAGTCAACCACCTCTTCATCTCAGTATGACTCTTTCAAGCAAACTCTAACCTTGCTGTGAAGTCCGTGGTTCCCAAGGACAATAGAGATTTATTTTAGAATAATGAATGACTTGGCACACACAAATTTAACAATTCCTTTCCTCCCCCTGTAAACACACTTAATATAGAGTGTATTGTTGATTTTAGTAACTTTCCTCCAAGTCCGACCACTTATAACATGCTCACCATAATGTGCTGCATTACCGGTGAAAAATCTTAAACCTCAACAATATTCCAGCCTATGGTGAAGTGATACTGCGAAAGAACAACTTCTGTTCAAATTAACATACTTCAACCTACTCTCTATTACAAGGCCAAAACTGGGACAGACCCATCTCTCTCTTTCTACCTTGCCAACACACTCACCCCTAATGCTCTCTCTGTCCCTCTCTTTCACAAACACACACACACACACACACACACACACACACACACACACCCACACACACACACACACACACACACACACACACACACACACACACACACACACACACACACACACACACACACACACACACACACACACACACACTTAATGCTATAAGCTCCAAGTTCCATGTACCATAAAAAAGAACCACTTCAGTAATAGCAGCTATTTTAACTACATAGTCATTATAAACATCCAAACTACAAAGAAGCTGGCATTGCCAATAGCTTTCAAAGGAGAAATTGGGTTCTTTATCTGGGACAAATATAGACACAATTACTTCCTAAAAAATGGCCAGGAAATTGCAACACCATGCAGGCTGTATAAATGTTGCATTTATTTGCTGCTATCAAGAAAATAATCTTTCTATCGATTCATTGACTGTAACAGCTGCAATCAGTTATCATCACCACCTTCATCCATTAAAGTCTGATATCAGTGTGGCCATTATCCGAATGACTCAAAGGACTGTCTCATCGCTGGCATGATTGGTTAACATAAAACTGTGGAACAGAAGTATGCACACACTAAAACAGGACAGTATATCTTTATGTATAAATGTTACCTGTGCATCCACTAGGGTGGCGTTGGCCAAGCTCTCGTTGATGAAGACATGAACCAGGGCCATGGCACAGAGAGAGGGGACTCCGCTATCATTGACCCGGACCACAAGGCGATGCAGACCTTTGTGGCGTCGCTCCAGAGGTTCTGCCAGGGTGATCACTCCATTGCTGTGGCCAATCTCAAACAGCCTGAAGGGATTCCCCCCCACAAGAGCATAGCGAAGGTCTGCATTGGGGCCAGTGTCTGAGTCCAGGGCTGTTACAGTCCTAACAATGGTGCGGGCACTGCTGGCCGGTGGAAGGAGGGTGTAAGACTCATTGGCTGGAGAGGTGATTGAGGGGGCGTTGTCATTCTCATCCGTCACAAATAGCGAGACGGTGGCCGTGGCAGTTTTGCGGGGCTCCCCTCCATCCACAGCCCGGACACGGAACGTGTAGGTGGAAAGCTTTTCGCGGTCAAACGATGCAGAAGAAAAGATAGTTCCTGTGTTGTTCTCAATGGAAAACACGTCATCTTGCTCTTTCTCACCATCGTCTCCTTCAATCTTCTCCCCTGCCTTCCTCTCGTCAACCCCATCCATCTCTACGAAAAGACTGAGCTCGGCATTCTCACCTTCGTCAGCGTCGGTCACAGTGACCATGCCAACTGGGCTGTTGGCAAGCAGGTTCTCTTTCACGTAGAATGTAAAGATCTCCTGAACAAACTTTGGGGCGTTGTCATTGCGGTCGGTCACCTGAATGACAACGGTTGCGGAGCCTTGCAGAGAGGGGGTACCCTTGTCCCTGGCAATGACCCGGAGTTCGTACCTCTCTCGCTGTTCACGGTCCAGGACCCCTGTGGCACGGATATCTCCATTATCTGCATCTATGTAAAATGGCCCGTTGACAGCAGGGTCCAAGGAGTATGCAATCTCTGCATTCTTGCCACTGTCTGCATCTGTGGCTACCACGGTGACCACTCTTTCACCAGGTGAGTTGTTCTCGGCAAAGTGGACATCCACAACGCTTTGAGCAAAGGTTGGGGCATGATCGTTGATATCTACCACTCTCACCATCAGTGAGCTGTTGCTGGACAGACTGGGGCTGCCTGAATCTACTGCCACAATGGTGACACTGTACTCTTTGGTGGCCTCGTAGTCCAGCAAGGCAGAGGTATGAAGGAAGTATTTTTTCTTATTCCTGTGAAAGTAATTAGAACATACATTTCATGAATGCTACATGGGAAAAGTACAAGCTTTGTCCCCAGAGTAGTCAAACAAAATACTAGCGCTGCTCTCTCACGTTCAAGTAAATGACTCATCTGTCACCAGGATGTTTGTTGACAAAAAATTGTTTAAGTTATCATTGTGTTAGTCTTTATATGAGAAAAGTTCTGTTATATTATAAATGTATTTCCCTTAGCCAAGGTGACAACCTTGGATTTTCAATACATAGGCTATTACATTTTAAGATATATTCCTGCAAGACTGTAGTCATACAGAGAGACAATAATACTGGAGATAATGTGAGAGATTATTTTGATTAAATCAATTGATCTATTTGCTGAAGACATCATGATTATTACTTTGACTCTCTCTTTAGTCAGCCGCTGGCCTAGAGTCAATACTACACTTATTGGACAGGTGTCATTTGTAGTAGCAATAATATCCTAAGGTGGCCTTCTCTATTTCTCTCACTCCCTCAGTTCAATAGCTTCAGGGAATATCTTTACAATTGACCTGAGAGCATTGACATTTGAAATTGGCACTGCTGGAATAATACTACTAATAAGTCCTAAACCCTTTGCTCTAATGAATATTAAAGCTCAAACTTTACAGACTGTTTGAGATTTGAACCACCCTTTAGCCTCAGTGAATGGAAGGCACAACTTGAACTTGAGCCCTTCTTCCCTGAATTCTCAGTGTTAAATACACATTGTAGTAATGCAATGTTGGTGAAATGTTGAACAACTGCTTCCTGAGTTTGAGTTGTCAAGATTATAAAACATATAGGATAACAACAGGGACTGATCCTGATAAAAAAGGCCGTCTATGAATGATGTTGAAAAATGTACATAGGTACCTGGGATGTTACATAAGAATAAGTCAGGATCTTCATATTGATGTAAAGTGTACAGATAGTTCTTGTATTACTCTGAAAAAAGGCCTGTATAGCAGACCACGATGAGATACTTAAGAGCAGATTGCCAAATTGAATGTTTATGAACCAGTGTCTATTTTAAATGTATTGCTCTTGGTAACTTTGAATCAGATGCTTGATGGCTCATTCAAATATGTTTTGGTTATTATTCACATGTTAGTTCATATCTTTTTGTCTCCCCTCAAACAAAGTGGTGCATCAAACTAACCTATTATCAAAATATGCATCATTACTTTAGATATTCTTTACCATAACCATTTTTATATTCCCTCAAATAAGTACAAAATTAAATCAACCCAAATGACAGGAAATAATTAGTTGATACTGGTTCATCATCTAGTATCTAGCAGTTGAAAAGTAACTTACTATCATATGGCCCTCTATTAAGAGTGTTTAAGGAACAACCTCTTATTAAGCATTTAGGTCCTTCCTTTGTTATGTAGTGACTGAGGGATTTCTGTGAGGGGCTATGTTTGGTTTGTCTCACCTGTCGAAGGCCTCATCTGCAGGTAGGGGTGGTAGTGCTGTTTCACCGGCTGGCTTCAGTGTGAATGGTACATCTCCTACAACTGTGCATGTCACAGCCCCATTCTCCCCCTGGTCTCGGTCTGACACCTGGACCAGGGCTACCGGCGTGTCCACCAGAACATTCTCTGGTACTAACGCTGCTCCGTCTCGCACCGGGATTCGTCCAATCTTTCGGATCTCCACGACTGGGACGTTGTCATTTTCATCCCTGACCGCCAAAATGACAGTGGTGCGGTCAGTGCGGGGTGGCTGACCACGGTCTCTGGCCGTCACCGTGAACCTCAGTTGAGCGACTTCTTCCCTATCGATCCTGTGGAGAACACTCAGCCATCCGGTTGCCTCGTCCAGCCGCAGGAGTCGCCTGACGGATTCGGTGGCGGCTCCGAATACGTACTCCACCTGCCCGTTGACTCCAATGTCCCTGTCTGCTGCTCTGACCTGGAGGACAGGTGTACCTGGGGGGGCATTTTCCGCCATTTCTGCCTCATAGGTAGACCTCTCAAACTGTGGGCTGTTGTCATTCACATCAGTAATGGAAATGCGAAGCAGCGCTTGGGAGGAACGTGGGGGGTTCCCCCCATCTCGGACCCTGAGGATGAGCTCATAGGAGTCTTTTTGCTCACGATCCAATGTGCCTTTCACAATGAGCTGTGGTTGCTTTTCACCATCTGGTATGTCTGCTACTTGTAGTTCAAACACAGTGCTTCTGGCTCCTCCTGCACTGTCTCCACTTCTTCCCCTCCGGTCTGCAATACCATCCACTCTACCGATGGGGTTCCCTCCTGTCGTGCTGCGTCTTGTTGAACTGGACCCAGCTCCACCGTCTTGGATCAGCTCGTAGCGGTCAATGCCATTCCGCCCAAAATCCCTGTCTGTGGCCGTGGGAAGCAGGTACAGGGTTCCTATTGGGCGATTCTCCTCGACTGAGAGCTGGAGCACAGGTGAGGGGAAGGAAGGTGTGTTGTCGTTGATGTCTGTTATGACCACTCGGCCTTCAAACAGGTCCACCCAGCTCTGCAGTGGCCCTATCACGGACACCTCGAAGTCCAAGAAACACTCGTTTTCATCAAATATCATCTGGCACTGTGGGAGCTTCTCTCTGTCGATGCGCCGTGGGCCCGTTGTCAGCTCACCTGTCACATTGTCAATCTTGAAGAACTCCGAGCCGCTCTCCAGGGCAAAGGTGACATCACCACTGCCTGTGCCTGCTGTGAGTCCCAGGTCGGCAGCCACGTTGCCAATTTTGACGTCAGGTGGGCCCTCCTCCGCCACTCGGTACCGGAGAGCTGAGTAGGCACCCGGTAGCTGAGTCAGCAGCTGCAGCACCAACACCACGAGGCTGAGAGCCTGCGCCGCGGAGGAGTGCACTGCACCAAGCCTCTGCATGTCTCCCGCTTCCTCTCACCTTTCTTTACTTCCCGCCTCTGTCTGCCTTTGAGCTTTCGGCTCGTCTCTTCTTTATTGGTGTGTTGTGCTGTGGTGTGCCTCAAAGCGTGGGTGTTTGATGTATCCCGTCTTGCCTGCCTTCTCCCTATCGCTCTCTGCGGACGGCCGCCTGAGGTCCGGAGAAAAGCTTCCGCACTCTCACCGTGTAGTTGACTTCAGCAGTGCTGTCTCCTTTCTTTCTTTAATTTTCCTCTTATGCTCAGTGGAGCTGTTTCAACTTCTATAATAATTGTGATTTCGTTGTCCTGCCGGGCTGTTCAGGCCACAGAGGTATCACAACACCCATTCTGCTGCGAAAAAAAAGAAAGAAAAAACGAATTCATCAGTCTTTGATTAATTCACACTCTTCTTCTCACTCCTTTCTTTCCCGTAAACCCGAAGAGCTACCCTATTGTCACAGAAAGACTTGTATCAGTTCATAAAGGCATATGTAAGTTATATTTCTTTTTTTATTCCAGACACATTTTGGACAGCTGCTTTTCTCGCGTTTTCCACAGTTAGAAACTGCAATGCAGCACCTCACAAAAGAAGAACACTGCTCGGCTGTCCGGATGGCGAGGAAAATTAACTCACAGCCCACCCCAAAAGGGGGATACAAATCAGTTAGGAAAAAAGTATTTTGGATGCTGCTATTGGATCTTTTCTTACCTTCACATACAGCTGCGCGTTCTTCTTTTTCCCGCAGTGGAGCAACGTGCCAAGCCGTCAGATTCCTTCGCGCAAGTTGTGAGGAGACTAGAGAGTGCTTTTCAGAGCGAGTTTTTCATAATATTGTTTTTCTCTTAAACAGAAAGCTTTTTTCCTGACGGACTAAAGGGGAGATCCCAGTATCATCATGACCAGTTCAGTGTAATCCTGTGCATCTTGTGCTCGCGGGATGGATGTCTCGGTGATGGACCGAGTGTAGATGCGTCTTTTCCAAGAGTCCCGCATTCTCTCTCTCACTCGCTCTCTCTTTCTCTCTCTCTCTCTCCTCAACATGCGCCTCCTCCTCCTCTGGCTTTTTTCCCTCTCACCTGCACTGCTTGGGACTGCTGCTTCTGCCGGTCTCAATCGATGCTGCAGTCTCTCTCTCTCTCTCTCTCTCTCTCTCTCTCTCTCTCTCTCTCTCTCTCTCTCTCTCTCTCTCTCTCCTCACTACTGCAACATTTTTTTCGCCGGCCGCGGCGTAACTCGATCGCTGAGCTGTAACGGGAGAGGCAGCAGAGGCGGTGTTGGGTCGCAGTGTGTGTATGTCGGTTACCAGGGACAGACCTCACCTCCTCCTGTCATATAGGAAGATTAAGTGGCTTGGTGCCTCGGCTACTGACAGCTCCTGGTGGGAAAATATCTTTATTCACACACATTCATACAAAGGACAAAGAGAGGCGAGAGGGAGAGAGAGAGAAGATCTGGCTTAGAACTAGTCAGCGTATTTCTGCTGTTGCAGCTATTCTGCCGGGACAAGTGTAGAGGGCTTCATTCATTCTTTTCTGTGAGAGACAGGCATTGTCACATATAGCCTGCTCGCTAACTTACAACGGGGGAATTTCTACAATAATCACATCAATTCATAGGCTTGTGATACATTATGGTAGAATCACTGGCTGTTTAGTGCAACATGGAAACCAATATTTTAAGGGCCAAATAAATAAAAATAAATAAATACATACAACAAAGAAGTTGTTCTAAATACGGTATATGGGTGTAACTTATGCCCTCTTTTATGATTTTGAGATTCTTTTTTATATATAATTGTATTTGTTACATTGCTCAGACATTTTTTCTTGTTGTTTGTTTGTTGGCTGTATATCTTCCACCTCAGACATGACTCAAACATGCGCACACTGCTGTGAGGATGCTGTCTCTCGACGGAGCGACCTGCTCGGTGAGGAGCGCAATGCAGCAGCGGTCTGCTGCTATCGAACACTACAGGGGCTTCCGCGCTGCCGCTCTTTTAAACCCCCTCTCTGCATTTCCAATTTCCAAGCCAGACAGGTCGTTGTAGGACCAACTGTGCTGAAGAAAGCAGGGGGTTCCCTGAGTTAATGTTATTGAACGAGAGAGAGTTACATAAATAGAGAGGGCTAGAGAGGTCTGCATACCAGATATTAGTGAACAGTGCAGAGAGTAAACAAAGACTCACATGACTTTCACAGTTTTTTCTCTCTATTTCTCCCTTTCTCTTTACATCTCTCACTATCAGCTGCAACAGGAGGAACTTGCTTGTGTGTGTGTGTGTTTATGTACATGCTTAGCATTCCAGGGTCATCGGCACGCGTTCTTCCCCCCCAGCCCTCCGAGCGCACCCACGCCCTCTGTCGTTCGACCCACGCGCGCTTTTTTTCCCACTTAAAATCAATCGCGAGATTCACCGTCTGCGCGTGCGTGTGAATTATGAGAGACAGAGAGAGGATTTTTGGATCATGGAAGTAAATGTTTTCTTCAGTTGATTTGAGAAAGTGAAGTCGGATTTGACCACATGAAAAAATATTTCAAACTGTGGATTGAAAGAAAACTAAGTATCACATTTGAAGGTTCTATAGAAAACAGAACCAGTCATTGATCAATCAGACATTTTTAAACTAACTTTAAATTGGGCATTTAAACTGACTATTTATTGCCACGGTTTGACCACATGGATGGTGATCTGGTTACCTTAGCAAAATGGTGTAACACTGTCACAGAGTCTTCAGAGAAATAGTCTTTAATAAAATAACAAGACTTGCACAAGTGTAAAGCAGATGTACTGTATATGTAGTTTCAAAAGGGGCATTGAACCTCACACACAACAGCAGAGTGTACCTCTCCTGATCTTTCCTGCTATTGAAGTTTCTGGTCACAGCTACCTATGATGGAAAATACCTCAAATCCAAAGTCTACTGTTGTGTATCAGCTAGTGTTTACACAACCTTCATTCTGTCTAATCCATCAGGTCATTGTACTGTCTATACTTTTCCAGTTGTGCACATCAAAAGCAACAAAGGTTAATTTGATGTAATTCCAATAATATATTGATAGCATGGTTAACTGAAGTAGTCTTATTACCTAAATTATCTAAACACAAAATACAGTTTCCATGTTCATCATTGTAAATAAACACGTTATCCAGTTCAACAGTATGAGTCATTGATTGTTTTTGGACTTCAATGGAGGTCCATGGCACAGAGTAAAACTATATAAGACCAAATGTATAAGATCAGAACAAATAACAGACAAAAACACAAAATGGAATTTGTTTTGAAAAAATGGATTAAAATGTAGAATGTGGCCATTTTCATCCTTAAATTATGAACAGCCCCTAGATATACACTCAACAAAAATATAAACACAACACTTTTGTTTTTGCTCCCATTTTTCATGAGATGGACTTAAAGATCTAAAATTCATTCCAGATACACAATATTACCATTTATCTCAAACATTGTTCACACATCTGTCTAAATGTGTGATAGTGAGCACTTCTGCTTTGCTGAGATAATCCATCTCACCTCACAGGTGTGCCACATCAAGATGCTGATCTGACATCATGATTAGTGCACAGGTGTGCCTTAGGCTGTCCACAATAAAAGGCCACTCTGAAATGTGCATTTCTTTGCTTTATTGGGGGTCTGGGGACTCAGAACCAGTCAATATCTGGTGTGACCACCATTTGCCTCATGCAGTGCAACACATCTTCTTCGCATATAGTTTATCAGATTGTCAATTGTGGCCTGTGGAATGTTGGTCCACTCCTCTTCAATGGCTGTGCGAAGTTGCTGGATATTAGTGGGAAGTGGTGCACGCAATGACGGATTACCGCATGGGCAAAGTGGGCACATGTCCAGGGCCCTGGCCAATAGGGGGGCCCTTGATTATTATTTATTTTTTTGTAATTAAAAAAATTTGACGGGGGTTTCCCCCACCCCTCCCCCCCCTGAACAATGTAAACCGAGATTCATCCGTGAAGAGAACACCTCTCCAACGTGCCAGACGCCATCGAATGTGAGCATTTGCCCACTCAAGTCTGTTACGGCGACGAGCTGGAGTCAGGTCAAGACCCCGATGAGGACGACGAGCATGCAGTTGAGCTTCCCTGAGACGGTTTCTGACAGTTTGTGCAGAAATTGTTTGGTTATGCAAACCAATTGTTTCAGCAGCTGTCTCAGTGGCTGGTCTCAGACGATCTTGGAGGTGAACCTGCTGGATGTGGAGGTCCTGGGCTGGTGTGGTTACACGTGGTCTGCGGTTGTGAGGCCGGTTGGATGTACTGCCATATTCTCTGAAACGCCTTTGGAGATGGCTTATGGTGGAGAAATGAACATTCAATGAACGAGCAACAGATCTGGTTGACATTCCTGCTGTCAGCATGCCAATTGCACGCTCCCTCAATGCTTGTGGCATCTGTGGCATTTTGCTGTGAGACAAAACTGCACATTTCAGGGTGGCCTTTTATTGTGCACAGTCTAAGGCACACCTGTGCACTAATCATGATGTCAGATCAGCATCTTGATGTGGCACACCTGTGAGGTGGGATGGATTATCTCAGCAAAGCAGAAGTGCTCACTATCACACATTTAGACAGATTTGTGAACAATGTTTGAGATAAATGGTAATATTGTGTATCTGGAATGAATTTTAGATCTTTAAGTCCATCTCATGAAAAATGGGAGCAAAAACAAAAGTGTTGTGTTTATATTTTTGTTGAGTGTATTTTAAGTAATCGTGTGCTTTTTTTTTAAAGAGGATGAGTTGAGAAGTGTTCAGATGGGTAAACTATGACCAATTGGGATTTTTTTAATGGTCTGTGAGAGTGGAGTACAGTGAACAAAAGACAGACATGGTGTGCTGTGGCAATAGTGAGACGCTACTATTTTATAATCCATTTCATTGAGATTTCTGTGAGTATTTTTTAAATGATTGACTCCATTCAGAATTGACTAGAGCTGAAAGCCAACCAGCTCTCACAAACGTCACTCATCAACAATCAAATGTTGTGATGCCTCTTTATCTACCATTTCCTTGAAAAATGTATTTTTCTTTAAGTTCTCAATTTAAACACATCTTTATTGATTGCTGTCTATTTCTGTTTTGATGCAGGAACACACAAATTCCCACTCTTAGATCTGAGTTGTCTCTCTTGTGACACAACACTGGTTGTAGCTTGTGGCACAATGTGGTTGTTAGAGCAATGACAGTAATGATGGAACCTCTAATTAGTTGCTTTCAACAGCATTACTCTTATCTACGGAAAACTCTTCATCAAAGGCTTTAATGACTACAAGCTTGTAACTATGACCTCATTAGTCATAACGCCCTTTGACAGTATTTTGTCGATTCACCTGAATCCTATCACAGACCACCTATACTGGACCCTCTGCAGTTCACCTCCGACACACCCACCATAGGCACATAGCCCCATGGATATATGGAAGGATCCAGCCTGGTGGCAGACTGTAGCCCAGTGTTCAGCGCTTTGATCCATGAACTGCTTCACACTAAGCTCTCCCAACTCACCATGCCTGCCTCCACCTGTCATGGGATCAGCAGCTTTTTGAGGTAGGAGAGTGCAAATGAGACTGTGAAAAGCTAAATCCAATACCCTGACATTCACCACTGGTGAATCCCAGGATTGTTTTTGCTCTTTTCCGTTGACAAAATGACTGCATGCACCTCCAAGGAACCTTTAAGAAAAAAAAAAAGTTTTAAGTAATGCAACACTTTGTAGTCTCATCAGAGACAATATGGGAAGACTGCAATCCAACTATATTGTGAAATGCTGTGGAAACCCAAATGACCTTGAACATGGTTGAAGTCTTGAGGCAAAGTTACCCTAGGAAAGAACAAAATAAAATGTGGTAACCATGATGAGCGGGATGGAACAAAGACACTGATTTGGATAAGGCAGAATTATAAAGGGTTAAACAAGCAATAAGGAAAGGTGGATCCTTAACACAGAGGCCACAAGCTTGATGTCCTTCCCTCTGTAAACTGCTTCAGATTACAGAGCGCCAAAATGATGAGACACGAGAACAGGTTTGTTATCCCTGCTGTCAGTTTATTAATGGTTAGCCCGAGGTGAACCCTATTGGCTAACAAGCTTATTGTGAAATATTTATACTGCACATGTTATCTTTTTTCGCAGACAATTTGTCTTCACCAATATAACATCCAGTTTATGTAATGGGCACAGACAAGTACGCACTGAGTAGGGAGGAGGCTCATGTCCTTTGTACAATGCCCTTACCTTACCTCTACAAACAAATAAACAAAGGAAAACATAAAAGGAACATATCATTTGACACTAAGATTTAGAGATGTGTACAGTTATAAATACTTTACTCTAGATGCACAGGTCCTCAAGATAATATAAAAAATGATAAATACATTTAAACAAATAAACACTCCATTAAATCCGACTCTGTAGTAGCCTTATCACAAATACAGACACTGTAACAGAGTGGGCATAATTAGGCAGAAAGCCAATTAGTCGCCATTGTCAGCTAGATGAGGCCTGGTAATCAGTAGTTTGATATCTTTGCTAAGCAGCAACATGAAACAACTACTCTAACAGAGCTCTTAACGGGTCAAATCGTTTGTGCTCTAACTGGTACTGGAATAACTGTCAAAAAACAGTTTGAATATTTAAAAGGCCCAATAGGGCAAGAGCCTCCAAAATCTTGACAGCATTTGCCAACACAGATACATTGCAGTGACAAAGAGGATCAGCTGTCACAAGCTAAAACTAACCAACAGGGATATGAAACATTTAACTTACAATGGGACTGACACTCCATACACCCTATCCTATCCATTTGACTTAACTAACAGCTGCATCCACTTTACATTTGTTGTTGTATATTGACTTCTGACTAGCTCACAGCTCTTGCGCAAATTACTCTACAATGCCCCTGCATATAGTAATAGTTGCACAATGTCACACTGACGACTCAGTGACAATTCAGATGAATTAGTTATTTAAGTAAATATGCAACTAAGGTGAGACCACACACAAACACACACACACACACACACACACACACACACACACACAATGAAAGGTACATTATAGAGATAACATCTCTATAATGTACCTCTATACTATTGAGTTGATAGCATAACTTAGGAGGCTGTTCAATTGGTCTGATTGAGTATGACAGTCATACAATTAGATATCAGTTCTTTATTGTGATTTAGTGGGTGGGTAACATCACATGCACACTATTTTACCTTTCATCCTTACAGATGATAAGAGTTATTTTGTCGTATATTTTTCTCTCCCACTGGATGAATCAGAAACAATGTGCACCGGGCCACAGAACACATCTACAGTGGCTGTGACAATTGTGAAAGTATTTGAGGAGTTTCCCTGTGGGATGTATTATCAGCACTAGCAGAATGGAATGGCTGTCTATACTCCCACCAATCCCCTCTGGGACTTCCTGGGTCATGTGTGTTGTGCTTCTGACTTATCCTGGTGTGTCTGCCCAGGTTCTTACCTCTGTGATCTTCACATGGTTTCTCATGCTGGTAAACTTACTGATTGATATTGACAGATGTCTTCTTGGGTTTGTTCCTTAAAGCAGCGAGGAACTTTTACATATTTCTGAAACAGTCAAATGTCTCCTCCTCTGATGATGAATAACATGTAACAACAAACGAGAGCATCAGTGCAGAAAAGCCTATTTTTATATAGTTTTTCTTAATGCCTTTGTCCGGGTACGCTCACCAAGAAACAACAGCTGGCGTTGTAAAAACAGTACCGCTTCTGTCCAGAGAGATTGCAAGAATGAACACAAACTGCTTTGCAGGT
The DNA here is from genome assembly GCF_949987685.1 of Ammodytes marinus. NCBI lineage: Eukaryota > Metazoa > Chordata > Actinopteri > Uranoscopiformes > Ammodytidae > Ammodytes > Ammodytes marinus. The sequence goes on from NC_137235.1 coordinate 15,634,885, forward strand.
GAGACTAGTTTTGTTTGAAATAGTCTCTTGGTATTGCAATCGGAAAAGCGCTGTAATGACCACTTTCTACTAGAGGTGTCGCAAATAACACTCTAAAAAGCACAGTTGCAAGGTACAGCTTTAAAGTAAACAACTTATAGGACACAGAGATTGTGTGAGTGCCCATGTTGGGTGCGTGCCAGAAAGAATGTTTGTGTTTCTTTGGTCGGTATCTGTAGTTTGAGTGTGTGCAAGCATGAAAAAAAGTGTTGCAGGAATAAACATGGCCAGAAACATAAAAGGGCATGTGTATGTGTGTGTAAGCCAATTTGAAATACCTGTATGTGTGTGTGTGTGTGTGTGTGTGTGTGTGTGTGTGTGTGTGTGTGTGTGTGTGTGTGTGTGTGTGTGTGTGTGTGTGTGTGTGTGTGTGTGTGTGTGTGCGTGTGTGTGTGTGTGTGTGTGTGTGAGAGAGTGTGTGTGTGAGTGAGCCAGGCTGGGAAAAGCTCCGGTTCCGATATTGGATGCAGTCCTTTCTATGCAGTGTCCTGATTTTGCAGGTTGGAGATAACCAGTTGTTTTCCGTTTCTTCTCTTTGCAGAGTTAGCGGTCCAGGCGATGTCACAGGTTACAATCACAGGAAGTAATTGGACAAGAGTTGTGACTGTCAGAGTAATATGTTATTTTTTTTAAACGTTAAGCCATTATACTTCATCAACTAGAGATTTAGTTTGTTCTGTGAAAACAATATACTTTTCTGTAAACATGTAGGAATCACATTGTAGGGACAGAACATTAATCTTTAGTTACAGACACTTGAGATACTAAGAGTAAAATAATCTTGTACATGCAGTTAAATGCTGATCAGCTGATCCTGATATATGACCCAACTTTCTTTGGTTTAAGATTAATAAGGGTGCACCAAAACATGTATTTATTTCTTAAGCCTGCAGCAATTATTTTTGTTTTTGGTTACTTGGTGCAGTGGAGACAAGCTCTGAACATGATTCTCACATAATGATAAACTCTGAATATAATATGGGAAACTTGTCAGCAAACAGCTGTCTATATTACACCTCCAGCAGAAATGTAACGCCTCATACATTTGAAGTTGATAATTGTAAGTGAAATGTCCTTTGTATTTTAGCTCTGATTTTGGTCACAACCAATTGTTCAACGACATGTCACTAACTTAGTCTGTATGTTGAGCAGGCCTTGTACAGTGGGTATTTAGAGTTTTTATTTGTTATGGAAACACCTGTGTGTTGCAGCTGTGAACAGTGGTAAGAGTGAACCAAAACAGTAAAGCTTAAGGCTGTAAACGATAAGCTGAAAGTTATTGTAAAGCATTGTTGTAGTGCTCATGGGAATTGTAGTGTTGGGTGATCATTTCCTGCAGGTTTATTACTATAACAACGCCTTTCACATACCCAAGTACTTTGGTAAAATATTAATTATAACCTTTAAAAAAAGCTGACTCCATGGGCCCTGGTGACTTAGTGGCAAATGTGTCGACCATACAACAATATATACCTGGTTAGCATTTGTCCAGGGACGTATTTTAGACTTTTATACGTCCCAGTCTCTCTCTCCTCTCATTTCCTGTCATATCTCCACTGCCAGCAATTAAATAACAATATATAATGCCCAAACACTAAAATAGAAAAGGAGTAGATGCGTTGCTTGAAGAAGTGTATATATTATTCTGATAACTTCTGCATAATTGGTTTGTTAATAATGTAAAATATAAAAAATGCTTTCATGTTCAAAACTGGCTATATCAATGAGACTGTTTCAAAATTATTATTGGCAAGTTCAATAATTAAAGAAAAAAAAAACATTTAACTGTTAAATACTACCATCACTCTCTACTTTAAATAATGTCATCATGATATATTTTTCCAAAGGGCTGAATAATTTCCACTGGCCTCTGTGAGCACTAAGGCATAATTCTGGGATTTTTTATTTAACTTCTTAATTCTTTAGGAAAATTATATTTGAGATGTTTATACAGGACACTGTCTGTCTAAAGGCCAGGACACACCAGTCCGACATGTTCCGACTACGCAAAAAATGGAGTCGGCCGTTTCAGGAAGCTCCAGTCTTCCCGTCGCGGCCAAAGAACACACCAAGACGACTGTTTATTTTCCGTACGCTCGCGGGACGTAATGTCTCCACAACAGCAGGCGGCGCTAATCTGTATTGTGGCCCGAAAAAATACGAAAGCCGGAAATGATTGGACATCTCTCTAGAGCATAAACATAGATAGAAATACGTATTTATATTTATGGACCATAAGAGCACAATTTTTAGCAGAGAGTGTTGAGCATGGTGTCGAGCAGTCAACAAAGGTTGATGCATGTGAGTACTCTCAAAACGAAACGAACAAACACATTAAAACGATGGCTAGCTGTTGTTAGCTGTTTGTGCTACCCGCCTCACTTCCGGGCTTCACTGATTCGCTAGCCCTCCACCAATCAAATTGCTCCGAATGAAAGACGGTCGGCCGCCGACAGGCTCAAAACAAGCCCGACGACCTCTACGTCGGCCGACGTCACGGCACACACCAAACAGATTCGTCTTTTTTTTTGACGGCGGCGATTATCGGGCTGGTGTGTCCTGGCCTTAAGAGCAGTAAGAAGTGAACAATCCTTCTTCATACTGACTCTTTTATTCACTCTACGTAGAGTTACTTATTTGTTCAGAGAAAAATGCCAGAAATCACCTCAACCATAATTGTTAATTTATTGCAAAATATATTGTGATTCAGATTCATTGTATTGCACAAGTATTCTGATACTGTTTAATGGACCTGGGAAATAGTGTGTCACATTGCAGGGTATACAGTATATCTCTTAAGTGGGACTAAAAATGGGTTTACTGTTCTCTCTCTCTCTCTCTCTCTCTCTCTCTCTCTCTCTCTCACACACAGACACACACACACACACACACACACACACACACACACACACACACACACACACACACACACACACACACATTAAATCATGCATGAAGTGGAAATTCTATAGTCATGCATGTCACAAGCATATAATGTGAAACAAATATGGATCAACAACAGGCATAAATGCACTTATGCTATTATTTGCCCCTCTCTCTTACTTAAGTCAGACACAAACACACGCACGTGCATGTGTGCACGCAAACACAAACATTCTATTACTACATTTTACTTTCAACCTGTCAGTTCTGGAAGAAATATATGGGATTAAATAGGTCTCGACAGAGCAGTGAGTATACACAATTCATGCATGTGCATGCGGCCACGCACACACACACACACACACACACACACACACACACACACACACACACACACACACACACACACACACACACACACACACACACACACACACACACACACACACACACACACACACCAAAGTCAGTTTTATTTCCTAGTGATCCTTCATCGGTCTTTATCCCTCTCCAAGGCTTCCCTCCTAACCCTCTCTTGTGCTGCCTATAAAGATGTCTCCCATTATTTTTCATCATCCTCTATCTGAAAAGACATGAGAAGGGTTTCACATATTTATCTCACTCTTTACACTGAGGATTACACATAAAGTATATTATAGCTCTTATGTCTTTTTGAAAACAACATTCTTTGACTGGATTCTATTCTTTATTAATGCATTTCAATTCAGCTAGCTTTTCTGCGGTGGAAAGCAAAACTTAAGGCATCTATAAGGCTGAGCAAACGATCAGCATCTTTGTAAAAAGGCAGTCTACTCCAGTGCTATATGCTTACCTGCAATTACACCAACTGAGTCAAAACCTTTGTGTAGTTTTTAACAACTGCTCAGTCAAAGAAACTGAATAGAAATGAGTAAACCATACATTATTCAGGTGAAACTCCAAGTAACTAAAAATCTTACACGCATGTATACTTTTTTGTTTTTTTAAACCCTTTTATTTAAATTAGAATACACATAATATAATTTAATTCCATTAGATATAACGTCAAACACATCCAAAAAATGCTGCATTTTGAGCTGCAAGAAGTCATGAATTGTCACTGCTTACACTAACAAGCTCCTCCAGCAGCACAGAAAATGCAGAAAAACCCAGGGGACCTGCTGGCTATGCACCAGAGTCCATTTAAGAATAAAAGTAAGCATTAACTAAACAAAGGTGAGTATTTGCTCTCCGAATACCACAGTTCTAACAGATGTGATTTGTACAGTATTTGTTTTTCGAAACACATAATAGAAATAAATATCAACAAATTCAGACAAAGCCCACTAATAACAAAGCCCTACCCTTGAGCAGTAACACCGGTAATAGGACTAGCACACAAATAGAAACATAAACAAACTCATTGTAAACAACATATCTCACACTTGCCAATAATATTTTTCTTCTGAGCTACGGCAGCCTCAGTTTTACACTTTCAATTCCTGTGTTGAATAGCTCTCCCAGCAGTGCCCCTGGAACGTCATCAGCTTTGGAAATGCTGACAGACGGAAAAAGCAGCTGAGTCATTCTTAATGAAGATCAGGAAGCTTTTCCTCCTTTCCTCCTTTCCCTCCATCATCAGAATAACAAGCATGCTGGCACAGACAGCATAGGCTTACCCCACCGGAAATGTACTGCTTACAGCACTATAGCTGTCAAGAAGGTACAGGCCGTTGGCAAATAAAAGGCAGGACCAGAACAAATTTTTACTTTCCACACTTATTTGTGTCATAACAGGTTTCCCCCTTTCTGCGGATGTCGGCCCTTGATTTGCACTGTGTAGACATGTCTAAAGAATGTTGTTCAGTCCAAGCGGAATAACCGCAGAAATAACCAAGGTAAGTAATACCAAGGCAGAAATAGCAGAGGAAAAGACTATTAAAAAATCAGCAGGCTGCAATCTTTTGCAGAGATCATGTTTTTATTGTTTATTGTAGCCGCAATCCCTTCGGGCTAGCGGAAACTGTCTACACTTTGCTGAAAATATAATAAACTGATATCTGTGCATATATTATCCCACTCCTGGAACCATCTTGCAGTTAAACTATGGCATTTTATAGGCCTTGGATGCAATCATGGGTGGAGCAGAGTGTGGTTGTGAAGCTGCCTATGCAAATCGGTATCTGTGATCATAAATGGACAATGTTTGAGAAAAAAAAACTGACAGTTTCACAAGAAGGGTAGATCATGATGAAAATTCCTGCTCGTTTCCGTGCCAGCCGATGATACATTTACACCTCGGGTTTGGAGACGCTGTTGATTTGAATTCAATTTGCTAAATATTTGCCAAAAAAGTAACTTCACACTTGTCAACCAGAGGGATGATTGTCAGTGAGGCTGTTGAGAAGTTTATGGAGTCAGATTTAATGTGTCAGCGTGCGTGGCGCTTCTTGCACGTCCACTTTGTGCTTCCGGGTCGGGTTTACCATAAGAAAAAAAATAAACCACACAACGTGACACTGCAGTCAATGACGCAATTACAAAGCTTCAAAAACTCAAGCTTCACACTGTATAAACGTAAATAAAGCAGTGGCATATGTAGAAGAAAAACACATGCTAGAAAGAGGTGATTATGTCTGTTAAAGAGAAGAAAGAAAAGAAACAAGTCAGTGGTTGAAGGGAACATAATAAGTGCTGTAATGAATGTGCTGTAATCTCGGCAGTGTTGATCTCATTATTTGTTTATTTCTCCTCACACCTGCCCAGACATGCCGTTCCACAATGTTTCCCCTCTTCATTAGTAAGGAGCTACTGCTCTGCACTAATGCATGTACTCGGATGATGTTCATGTCCTGGGCGTTTGTGTCTGTCTGTTTGTGTGTGTGCGGGTGTGTGTGTATGCTGGCATATTTCTTCCTTCTGATTAAGCTCCTGCAGTGCAGCGATACCTCTTGTGTCTCTGCAAACTCCTCCTGTTTTTGACCTCGCTGTGGAAACATGTGCGCACACACACACGTCACAAGCACACATGTCCACACAAGCAGGTGATGGATGGTGTTATTACCTGAAGCTTTTAAGGGGCAGAAAGGTGCTTAAGAGAACAAACACACCTGAGTGTTTGTGCTTTATCATCAGGAATTAACACACACACACACACACACACACACGCACGCACGCACGCACACACACACACACACACACACACACACACACACACACACCTACATCCAACATATGCACTATTCTTTGAGAATATTAGCATTTAGCAAGGGAAGACAATATGTTCTCACCCAATTTTGTTTTCAGTTTTCTCCTCGCACATACTCTCTCACCTGTGAAAATTATTCATTAAAGTTTTATTGAGACTCACACAAGTCGCCCATGTTTAAGAAGCTGAATTAAGCTTTGCATTTCCAACACGGCGTTAAGTACAGATATAAACACAAACCCATACATTTTTTATATATTTATTGTTGCCAGAGTGGATTCGCATTAGGGTGTTTTAGCACTGAGGATGACCTTGCTTTGTTGCTCAAACCTAACTTCTTACTGTGGGTTGATGTTGCTCCTGGTAAAAGTGATGATTCAAAATGCATATCAGTTTGCTAATAGTCCTGATGTCACTCCAGGGTTGGTAATATAGACATATTGCTTTCACTCGTCTCTCTTTCTTACGTTCCCCCTTTCTGTCTCCCCTTCTCTTCTTCCCCCCGTCTCCCCATCTCCATTTTTGCTGATTGCTTTGCACCATTAATATTTCATGTGTAATGTGGCTCTTTTGGATAGTGTGAGCATGTGTGTGTGTGCCCCCGTGAGCCTGGGTTTGTGTGTGTGCAAATGCAACACACATACTGTATGCCTGTGTGTGTGTGTGTGTCTGCATATGTGCTCGCGTGCACGACTGTGTTTGTGTGACTGTGCCGCAGTATCGAATTCTGCTCTCACAGCTGTCGACTACGGTCCCAGCTTGGTTGTGATCTGTCTGTCTACCTCTCAACCTTCAACCTCTCCTTCTGTTTCACTCTCTTTCTTCCTTTCTTCTGAGTTTTACATTTGCATCCCTCCATTGCTCTCTCTCGCTCTCTTTATCTTTTCGTCTTCACTGTATCCTGTTTTTTTGTCTTTCTTCCGCGGCATCCTCCTGCCACTCTCTCTCGATGCACCCTCCATTCCTCCTATTTTAACCCCCCCCCCTTTTTTTTCTTGGATTGCATTCAATCTCTCTCTTCAATCAGGCTGTTTTCACCTCTCCGTCATTCTTTCTTAAAACACGTCCCTTTGTTTCTTTCAAATCTTGGTTTTACCTGAGAACTAAAGAGGATACAGTGGATGAGAAGATTAAAAAAGTAGGGATTGTTTATACGCACATTATATATTAAATGGCCACATCACAAAGAGTCTTAGAGTTGGTGTGAGTCTTCTGTTTTGGGCCGTTGCGTGACAGTGCTCCCAGTTTCAACCCTTGATGGAGTTCTGTAAGTGGAGTGAAGCAGCGGCAGCAGCAGTCAAGTGACAGCTTCATATTGAACAGGAGTGATGTGCAGGGTCGGGTTCTGCGTCCCTCCAGCAAATGTGATGGGACAGGAGTTTTAGAACCGCCTCAGAGCGTACTTAAGGAGACGTTGTGGAACCGGTCAATTTCATATGCAAACTCCTCCTCGTAAAATGCTGCTTCAACCCAAAAAAAGTTCAGATGTTTGAACAGCTTTATATTGCCTGTCATAGTGCATCCTTAAATATCTCCTTAGGCAGCCCTTCTAGCTGTTGGGTTTGTGTGTGTGTGTG